>NW_021703767.1:35161094-35761094 GCF_005190385.1 Monodon monoceros
CCTACCCTAGGTATACCATGTAACTGTTTCTAGCAGTCAGCCTACCCCAGGTATACCATGTAACTTTCTTTCTGAGTCTTGCTCTTGCCAAAAGTACTGTCATAAAGTGTTTTATGGTCAGAACCACACATCCTGGTTTGCCTGGGACAATCCAGTGAACACTTGCTGTGTTGTTTTTTTCTAGAACTTTTCCTGATTTGTTTATTTTGTAATGATATATGAATTACAAATAAATGCATTAAAATAAGCCAGAATAGGCTTGGTAGACTTTCATGTTATGCTTCCAGCTTCTGCCAAGGTCTTGTTCCCTAATGTGTGAAGCTCAAAAGCAGCAGTCAAGGTTCTCTTTCAACATGTGATTAAATAGGAAACATGATCAGCAATAACTGATTATTCTTTCCTGACTCCTCACAAACAACACATTACGTCTTTCAAGGATGAAATGCCAAGTTCATGCTGATGATAAAACAAAATGCATTTTGACGTGTGGGCCTAGGGCAACTAACTCCTTCTGAATATGAGTGGTGGTAGGAAAAGTATTACACACCACTGCAGTAGCAGTGAGGTATTTACATTTATGAGCAACAGGCTTAGAATATTTTTTTCTCACCCAAGTATCAGGATGTCACATTGAAACTCACATGCATACTAAATCACCTCTGTATTTCAGCAAGAATATATTTCAAAAACTGTGTATTTTTTCAATAACAGGAAAGGGATACTTTTTTAAGGTAAAAATTCACAGCACAACCCTCTTGGTTAGGCCTAATTTTGTCAGCTAGTTTCAATCATCTAACAAAAAAATTGAGAAAGAAACAAAGGGACCATATAAAATGGCATACAATAACATATCAGCAGAATTTGAAACAATCAGATGGAATAAGGGACCCCCTTATGGGAGAAGAAAGCTATTTGGCTGCTTGACTAATTATGTGCCCTAATAGATTGCCATTGGGCCCTCTGGTTTTTAAGAGTTCATTTAATTGCTCGATCAAATTAGAGGGGTATTTCCAGACTCTTCTCTCTTCTCATGGCCAGGGCATATATGCAAAAATATAGCAAAATCAGGAATCAGAAAACTGAAATTCAGACTCTTCCAATTTCTAGTTTCCTTTGAATACTCTGAGCTTCACTATTCATTACCTATAAAATGGAGATAATAATAATTTAACTCAAAAAACTAAGTATGATCATGAAAAAAATAATTATAAATATAAAGAATTATATAAATACAAATATTATTATTAATCTGAATTGACTTGAATTGTATCCTCAAAAGAGTGGTATTACTTTTAACTTAGTCCCCTAATATGTAAATGTTTCATTCTATTATATAAAACTATTTCTTTTTTTAAATACAGGTATCATCTCTTACTAAAATTTTTTGGTAGACTTTATTTTTTAGAGCAGTTTTGGGATCAGAGCAAAATTGAACAGAAGGTGCAGAGATTTCCTGTAAGTCTGCGTCTTACACATGCATAGTGTCCTCCACTATTAGCATCCCTCACCAGAGTGGTGCCTTTGCTATAATCAATAAGCCTACATTGACACATCATTATTATTCAAATTCCAGAGTTTACACTGGGGTTCACTCTTGATGTGTTAACATTCTATGGGTTTGCATGAATTTATAACATGTATCCACTATTATAATGTCATACAGAAAAGTTTCACTGCCTTAAAAATCCTTGTGCTCCACCTATTCATTCCTTCCTCCCCCCTAATCTCTGGTGACCACTGATTTTTTACTGGCTTCATGTTTGCCTTTTACAGAGTGTCATATAATTGTACTTATACAGTATGCAGAGTTTTCAGATTGGCTTCTCTTACTGAGTAATATGCATTTAAGTTTCCTCCATGTCTTTCTGTGGCTTGATGGATCATTTCTTTTTAACACTGAATAATATTGCATTGTTTAGAAGTGCCACAGTTTGTTGATTCACTCATTTACTGAAGGACGCCTTGATTGCTTCCAAGTTTTGGCAATTATGAATAAAGCTGCTGTAAGCATCCATGTGCAGGTTGGTCGTAAGATTTCACCTGTGTTGGGTAAATATCATATAGTGTGATTGCTGGATCATATAGTAAGAGTATATTTAGTTTTATAAAAAAACTGCCAAACTGCCTTTCAAAGTGGCTGTACCGTTTGATGTTCCCACCAGGAATGAATGAGAGTTTCTGCTGTTCCACATCCTCCACAGCATTTGGTGTTGTCAGTGTTGTTGGGCCATTCTAATGGGTCTGTAGTAGAATTTTGTTGTTTCAATGTGTGTTTCCCTGGCGACATGTGATATTGAGTATCTTTTCATATGATTATTTGCAAACTGTATATCTTCTTTTGTGAGGTGTCTATTAAGGTCTTGGCCCATTTTTCAATCAGATTGTTTGTTATTGTTGAGTTTAAGGAGTGCTTTATATATTTTGGATAACAATGTTTTATCAGATGTGTCTTTTGCAAATATTTTCTCCGAAACTGTGGGTTACCTTTTCATTCTCTTGACAATGTCTCTCACAGAGAAGACATTTCTAATTTTAAAGAAATCCAGCTTATCAATTATTTCTTTCATATATTTTGACTTTGATGTTGGTATCTAAAAAGCCATCACCATACCCAAAGTCATTTAGATTTTAGGAGTTTATCTTTTAGGAGTTTTATAGTTTTGTTTTTTACATTTTAGTTCTGCGATTCATTTTGAATTAACTTTTATGAAGGATGTAAGGTCTGTGGCTAGATTCTTCTTTTTTTTTGGCACGTGGATGTCCAGTTGTTCCAGTACTATTTGTTGAAAAGACTATCTTTGTTCCATTGTATTGTCTTTGCTCCTTTGTCAAATATCAATTGACTATATGTGGGTCTATTTCTGGGCTCTCTATCCTGTTCCATGGATCTATTTGTTTATTCTTCCATCAATACTACACTGCTTTCATTACTGTTGCTTTATAGTAAGTCTAAAATTTGGGGAGTGTCAGTTATTCAATATTGTTCTTCTCCTTCAATATTGCATTGGCTATTCTAAATATTTTATCTCTCCCTATAAGCTTTACAGTTAGTTTGTTGATATCCACAAAGTAACTTGCTGGGATTTTGAACGGAATTACATTGAATTTATAGATCAAGTTAAGAACTTATGCCTTGACAATTTTGAATCTTCCTATTCATGAACATAAAATATCTCTCTGTTTATTGTTCTTATTTGAGTTCCTTCATCAGAGTTTTGCAGTTTTATATTAACCACATATATATTTTGTTAGATTTATACCTTTCTGAGGGTGCTAATGTAAACAGTGTTGTGTTTTTAATTTCAAATTAACCTTTCGTTGCTGATATATAGGAAAGTAACTGATGTTTCTATATTAGCCTTGCATCCTGCAACATTTCTGGAATCGCTTACTAGTTCCAGAGTTTTAAAAATAGTTTTGGACTCTCTACATAGATGATAATGTCGTCTGCAAGCAAAGATAATTTTATTTCTTCCTTCCCAATCTGTTTACTTTTCATTTCCTTGTCTTATGAATTCACCAGTACTTCCAATATGATGTTGAAAAGTGGCAGTAAAACAGGACATCCTTGCCTTGTTCCTGATCTTAGTGGGAAAGCTTTTAGTTTCTAAACAGTTAAGTGTGATGTCAGCTGTAGGTTTTTCTATATATTCTTCATCATGTGGAAGAAGTTTCCCTCTATTCCTAGTTTACCAAGAGTTGTTATCATGAATAGGTATTGGATTTTGCCAAATGCTTTTTCTGTGTCTACTGATACAATCATGTAATTTTTCTTCTTTAGTCTGTTGTAATGCATTACATGAATTAGTTTTTTAAATGTTGAATTTGCCTTGCATACCAGGGATAAATCTCACTTGATCATGGTGCATTTATACATTGTTGGATTCAATTTTCTAACATTTTACTGAAGATTTCTACATCTATGTTCATGAGAGATACTGGTCTATAGTTTTTTTTTTTTTTTTTTTTTTAAAAATTTGTTTGTTTTTTTTTTTTTTTTTTTTTTTTTTTTAATAATCTGTTTGGTTTTGGTATTAGGGTAATTCTGACCTCATAGAATGAATGAGGAAGTAATATCTGATTCTGTGGTCTGAAAGAGATTGAGAGAATTGATATAATTTTTTTCTTTAAATATTTCATAGAATTCACCAGTGAACCCATTTGAATCTGGTGTGTTTTTGTTTTGGAAGGTTCTTAATTGTTGAATTAATTTGATCAATAGATATAGACCTATTCAGATTGTCTATTTATTCTTGTGTAAGTTTTGCAGATTGTATCTTTCAAGGAATTGGTCCATTTCATCTAGGTTATGAAATCTGTGGACATAGAGTTGTTCATAGTATATATTTATTAATTTTTCCCTGTTCATGGGATCCGTAGTGATGTTACCTTCTTTCATTTCTGATATTAGTAACTCATGTCCTCTTTCTTTTATTATTTAGCCTAGGTAGGGGTTCATTGATTTTATTGATCTTTTCATAGAACCAGCTCTTGCTTTCATTGAGTTTTTGCAACTGATTTTCTGTTTTTAGTTTCATTAGAGCATAAATCAATTTTTTAAATTATTTCTTTTCTTATGCTCTCTTTGGATTTAATTTGCTCTTCTTTTTCTAGTTTTTAGGGTAGATGCTTAGATTATTGATTTTAGATCTTTCTTCTTTTCTGATGTATGCATTCAATGCTGTGAATGTCTCTCTATGCATTGCTTTCATTGTATCCCACAAAGTGTAAGTTGTGTTTTCATTTTCCTTTAGCTTAAAATATTCTAAAATTTCTCTTTATTTCTTCTTTGACCCATGTGTTACTTTAAATTATGTTGTTTAATCTTACATATTTGGAGATTTTCCCATTATCTTTCTGTTATTGATTTCTAGTTTAATTCCATTTTGGTCCTAGAACAGATATTGTATGACTTCTATTCTTTTAAATCTGTTAAGGTGTACTTTATGGATAAGAATATGGTCTATCTTGGTGAGTGTTCCATGTGAGCTTGAGAAGAGTTTGTATTCTGCTCTTCTTGGACAAAATAATCTATAGATGTCCATTATATCCAGTAGATTGATGGTGTTTTGAGTTCAACTCTGTCCTGACTGAATTTTTGCTAGATCTGTCCATTTCTGAGAGGGAGGCATTGAAAACTCCAGCCATGATAGTGGATTCACCTATTTCTTTTTGCAATTCTACTAGTTTTTGCCCCATATAGTTTGAGGCTTTATTGTTGGACACATACACAAGGATTTTTATATCTTTTTGGAGAATTAATCCCTCTATAATTATGTAATGCCTTCTGTATCTCTCATAACTGTCCTTGTTTTGAAATCTACTCTGCCTGTAATGAATATAGCTACTTTCACTTTCTTTTGATTAATGTTAGCATAGTTTATTTTTTTCCATCCATTTACTTTTTATTTATATGTGTCTATATGTTTAAAGTAGGTTCCTGTAGAAAACATACAGCTAGGTCTGTTTTTTGATCCACTGTGACAATTTATGTCTTTTAACTGGTGCATTTAGACCATTCGATGATCAATTGATGTAGGTAGATTAATATCTATCATATTTGTTACTTTTTTTCCATTTGTTGCCCTTATTTTTTGTTCCTATCTTTGTCTTTCACTTTTTTTTTGGCCTTTTATTGTTTTAACTGAGCATTTTATATGATTTCATTTTGTCTCCTCTCTTAGAATATCAATTATATATATATATATATAATTGTTTTTAGTCATTACCCTAGCATTTTCAATATACATTTACAAATAATCCAAGTCCACCTTCAAAATAACCCAGTATCACTTAATAGGCAGTGTGAGTACCTCATAATAAACAAAAACTCTAAATCTTCCCTCCTTTCCCTTGTATCATTTGTCACTCATTTTCCTTATACATGTGTGTACACAAACATATTTATATACATAAGAATACATAACTGAATAGATTATTGCTATTATTATTTTGAGCAAATTATCTGGTAGGTTAAGAATAAGAAAAATAAAATTCTTATTTCACTCTTTTCATCTCCAATGCACTTTCTTTCTTTATGTAGATCTGAGATTCTGATCTATGTGATTTTCCTTCTCTCTAAAATCTTCTATTAACATTTCTTTCTAAGCAAGTCTAGTGACAACAAATGCTCTCAATTTTAGTCTGTCTGAGAAAATCTTTATTTTTCCTTCATTTTTAAAGGATAATTTTACAGGATACAGAATTCTAGGTTGATATTTTTTTCTCTCAAGACTTTAAATATTTCACTCCACTCTCTTCTTACTTGCATTGTTTCTGAGGTTCAGATATAATTCCTATATATTCTTTTCTCTAGGTAAGTTATTTTTTAACCACTGGATTTTTTTCAGAATTTTAAATTTAGCTTTGATTTTCTGTAGTTTCAAAATGATATGGCTATCATGGCTGAAGGAAGTCAAAGGTACAACTTTACAATTATAAAATAAATAAGTCATGGGGATGTAATGTACAGCATGGTGACTATACTTCATAATACTGTATGGTATATTTGAAAGTTGCTAAGACAATGGATCTTGAGGGTTCTCATCACAAGAAAAAGAACAATTCTGTAGCTATGTATGATGACTGATGTTAACTAGACTTATTGTGGTGATCATTTCTCAGTATATGCAAATATCAAATCATTATGTTGTACAACTGAAAAGAACATAATGTTTTATGCCACTTATTCCTCAATGAAAAAAGAACTGATTTTCCCACTGCACCACTCTGCCCTCCTTGTGTATACAAATGCATATGTATATATATATGTGTGTATATGTGCACATGTGTATATAGGTATATGTGTGTGGGTATATGACAAATGAACATTTCCTGTTGACCCTGGAGCCTGACTTAAAAAAAAAATCTAACTGTATTGAGATATAACTGACAAATAAAATTGTGAGATTTAAAAAAAATGATATACCTATATGTAGGGTTTCTTTCTTCCTTCCTTTCTTTCTTTCTTTCTTTCTTCCTTCCTTCCTTCCTTCCTTTTTCCCTTCCTTTCTTTCTTTCTCTCTTTCTTTCTTTTCTTTCTTTCTCTTTCTTTCTTCCTTCCCTCCTTCCTTCCTTCCTTCCTTCCTTCTTCCTTCTCTCTTTCCTTCCTTCCTTCCTTTCTTTCTGTCTCTTTCTTTCTTTCTTTCTTTCTTTCTCTCTTTCTCTCTTTCTTCTTTTTCTTTCTTTTTTTTCTTTTCTTTTCTTTTCTTTTTTTCTTTCTTTTCTTCATTTATCCTGCTTTCTGTTTTCTGGGCTTCCTGGATCTCTGGTGTGGTGTCTGACATTAATTTTGGGGAAATTCTCAGTGATTATTGTTTCAAATTATTTTCTGTTCCTATCTTTCTTCTCCTGATATTTCCATTATGCATATATTACACCTCTAGTAGTTGTCCCACAATTCTTAGATATTCTGTTCTGATATTTTAGTCTTTTTTCATTTTTGCATTTTTTATTGAGGTATATTTAAGCTTAGAGCTTATTTTTTCAGCTATGTCCAGTCTACTAATAAGCCCATAAAAAGCATTTTAAAAATTTTGTTACAGTGTTTTTGATCCTAGCATTTCTTTTCAGTTCTTTCTTAGAATTCCTATTTCTCTGCTTACATTGATCATCAATTATTGCATGCTGTCTACTTTATCCATAAGGGCCCTAAGTAAATCATAGTTGGTTTAAATTTCTAGTCTGATAATCCCAATATCCCTTTCATATCTGAGTCTTGTTCTGATGCTTTCTCTGTCTCTTCAAACTGTGTCTTTGCCTTTTAATATGTCTTGAATTTTGTCTTGATTGCCAGAGCTGATGTATCTGGCAATGGTTCCTACAGAAATTTTTTCTCATAGGTTTCTGCTCTTATAAGTTACCATTTTCTGTATTCACCTATTGGTCTCTCCAATTTTGGGGGCAATGTTTCGCCATGTGACCTCACTCCTCTTAGGAATCTAAGAAGAGATGTTGCTTTGTCAATTTGTTTGGCATTTTAGTATTGTTAGGATTGAGTGGCAGCTTCCAAGCTTCTTACATGCTGGACCAGAAACCAGAAGTCCTCCTTACTGATTTTGATTAACTAGTGTATAGAAAAAGATATGTTTCGTAGATGATGCTTAATAAATACAGTCTTATTAAAAAATGAGTTAAGTTTGTTACCTAGGGATTTGGAAGCAGTGAACATAGTGTGTTCCTCCTCTACAACCAAATTTAGTTAAGAATAACCATTACATGAAACTTCCCTGCTTACTTCATTTGGGTCCGATTATCTGAATCACTCTAGAAATTTAACAGTGATATAAATAAATAACATTTGATTGTGTCTTATATAAAAATACTAAAATGAATTAATTTGCATTTATCTGTTTTCTCCACCAATATAAAAATGTATCCAAGGTGGGACCATGTCTTCTATTGTCATTACTTGTGAAATAACTAATCCTTAAAATGCAATATTTTTTGAAAGTTTAATGATCAGAATGAATCTTTAGAGATACCTCTTTGCAAATAAATGTTATTATTGGATAACTTGTCTCATATAGTATATAAGATCACTGGATATCACTGTATAAACATATTTGGAGTAGGTAGCATGATGATAAGTATGACAGTATACAAATGGAGAACTATTTGGGACTTATTAACAGGCTTATTCTCATTTATGTATTGAATTTCTGATGGTATTCCTCATCTACTTTTGTGCACATATTATCCACTCTGATGAAAATTCATGATGAAGTGACACAGAATATAATATTAACTTTTTATAATTTTCTTGAGTTACCAATATGTACCAAGTTCACTGGTAAAGTGAAATGAAATTCAGGGACATCAATCTTAAAAACAAACTAATTGTTGTCTATTTACCTAGATAAAAGCCTCATACTGCCACTTAATTTTCCCCCCATTATACCCATGGCCTTTATTAAAATACTGTTGTTCCAAGTTGAAAAAAATTATGAATTCCGTATGCAAATTTGTAACCTACTATGGCTAGCAAGCTCATAATGAACTATTATGAACTTGATTATTTGAAGTAGCATTTTATTATGGAACATGGTTTTTACTTGCTCTCTTATTTCTGTTCATTAAAACAATGAGCACATCATAATGAATAAAACATTTGTATGCCATTTATTACATCCACTACTAAGGTGCCAATACTGACCATAAAGCAAACTCATGCTCTCCCATGACTGTTTCAAAATCCAATTAATAGGTGTCTAAGAATTGTTGAGAAAACAAAAGCTTACGTTTCCCAAAGGCTGTCAACATCTGTATATCTTTTGGAAACCTAAATACTTTTCATTTCAGAAAGAAGAGAACATGAACAGATGGAATTTGAGTTTTGTGGCATATGGATAAAATAAATCTAATTTACTTTGTACTAAATATCATTCTTTAATTATAA
The DNA here is from genome assembly GCF_005190385.1 of Monodon monoceros. Lineage (NCBI taxonomy): Eukaryota > Metazoa > Chordata > Mammalia > Artiodactyla > Monodontidae > Monodon > Monodon monoceros. Next base: position 35,170,492 of record NW_021703767.1, read on the forward strand.
ACAATGCACTTTTGTAGGAATAAAAATAACTAGAATGGGTTTATAAAGGTATAGGGAGTTCTGTTGCCACTAAGTCATTAGATTGTTCAGTATTTGTAAAGAACAGTAAGTCACATATACTAATATATAATGACTGTCTCACTGACCTGATGCCATCAGGAACTAAGGTATTTAACACTGGTAATTGTCTAAATCCTAAATCTTACCAGTTTAAACACCAACATTTCAAAATGTTAACCATATTTGTTGGAATTCTTTCTGGCATGTATTACATGCTTTTCAGCTGAGAAAAAAAAATCTTTACTACATTTTTTCAGTAACCCAAAACAAACAAATGAGTAATTTAGAATTTTGGATTAATAGTTAAACTTTCGGTTAGTCCAAATATATAAATAATATACAAAAATTGAAAAATATATTGAAAAATGAGGAATAGTACTAAAGTTACAGTTATTAACCTGAGGACTAGGTAGAATTAAAATAAGATTCTTAGAATTCTCTATATTCGATTTTGTTATAAAATATTGGCTAATTATGAAGATGAAATTAGCATGGCTGAAAGGAATACTCACCTATTCCTAAATTTATTTTAATGTTAATTAACATTAAAATAAATTTAGGAATAGATGAATTAACACCATTTCTCTTCTTTTATCTGTTTAGCTTGTTGAACTAAAATTTGAAGCAAGTTCAGGCAAGGAATTAAGTAATGGGAGTCTTAGGGAATAAATAAATATGTATTAAAATATATATTTTTTAATGCAGTGAAACCTCAATCAGTTTTTCTGGGGGATAGAAATTTTCATCTAATTGAATATCCAGTAACTATGTTTCATTCACCACCTATTAAAGGCCACTGATATTTCCAACTTACGTTGTGTAATGGGAATTAAAGGAAAAATTGGTATATGTAGAATATTGGAAGAAGAATGGAGAGTAGCAATAACAAATGTTCTCAAGTCTCTCAAGGGGATTTGAGTGATTGCCCTTATATATAATCCATAATTACTTCACAAAAGCTAATACATTGTTAGAAGCATCATCATTATCATTATTAACACTTAAGGAAGAATATAAGATAATCAATGCTAAGTGCCAATTAAGTAGACTAGAAGGGGTCTAGAAAAGCTTTGTGAATGAGATAAGAATTTGACCCATAAGAAAGGAAAGAAATGGGGCTTCCCTGGTGGCGCAGTGTTGAGAGTCCGCCTGCCAATGCAGGGGACACGGGTTCGTGCCCCGGTCCGGGAAGATCCCGCATGCCGCGGAGGGGCTGGGTCCGTGAGCCATGGCTGCTGAGCCTGCACGTCCGGAGCCTGTGCTTTGCAACGGGAGAGGCCACAACAGTGAGAGGCCCGCATACCGCAAAAAAAAAAAAAAAAAGGAAAGATATGGAAAGGAAGGCAGGCAGTGTTCTTTACCTGAACATTGGTATGAGCAATAATACTAAAAGAAAACATGTATTTCTGCATTTTGGGGGATGTGTAGAGCTTATATCTCATAAATGTGTAAGACTATACTTACTTAGGAACTGAATTGAGTAAAAGCACCATATTTACATAGCTGTTAATTCAATGTGCCAATCTGCATATCATTTACACTTTGTTACCATACCCATCAATCAGTTCTGGACACCAGCCAGTAAAGTGACAAACATTTAGCCTTAACTTAGAGAAAGAAACTAAAAGAAAAATCTGGTAACTTTAACATGACTATATTACTGATTTTTGTGGCAGAGTAAATGGATTTCGATATAATTATGATTGAATACTTTTGGTATTTTATGAGTTATAGAGTTATCAATAACATTATTTAAAATAAAATATTTCCATCATATTTAACTTTGCGTTATAATCACATGTATTTATAAATAATGGGTTTTAGTGAGGAAAATTATCCTTGGAGTCTAGAAAAGTAGTCGTTTTGTTTTTCTCTTTTTAAAGTATTTTCTTTTAAGGAATGATTTTTAAGATTAAAATATCATAGAGCTAAAATATGTAATGACTCATTTATGATTAATGAGATAAATCATGATTAATAGGAAATTATTCATAGCATAGTGACTAAAAATTTGAGCTTTTGAGTGAGATAGACCTGGATTCAAATCTCAATTTTCTAATTTAATGTGCTTAACTCTGTGCATGACCCAGAGTAAGAGCTCAGTGAATGATAGTTCTTTATTTGCATTCACTCTTTGCTTCTTAATAGCACACTTTTTTTTTTCATTTTAACTATTTTTTTTTAATTGGGGTATAGTTGTTTTCCAATGTTGTGTTAGTTTCTACTGTACAGTGAAGTGGAGTTTCCTGTGCTATACATCAAGTTCTTATTAGTTATCTATTTTATACATATTAGTGTATATATGTCAAACCCAATCTCCAAGTTCATCCCATGCCCCACCTCCCAACCCCCTCAATAGCACACTTGTGTCTGCTGTGTAAGTTAACTGTTGGTATAGTTGGAAGCCTGGGTCATAGAAAAGGGGTAACAATCCCACATATGCTGCTAAGTAACTCAGTTGGTTACTAGCCTCCATAGACTATAAATTCTAGCTCCCTAAAAAATTCCTTCCTTCCTTGTGAGGTTGATCTTAGTTGCCTTTCAGAATTATTCTTGCAGTAGCTGTGTTACAAAATTAGTTATTTCATTTTGTTTGTTTGTTTATTCCGTTTATTTAAACTAAAAACAAAAACACAAAAACAATTCACACATTTCTTCCACCCTCCATGCTCCATCTCTGGAAGCTGCCAATCTATTCTCTGTATCTATCAGTTTGATTTGTTTGTTTATTGTTCATTTAACACAGTATTTGTCTTTCTCTGTCTGACTTATTTCACGTAGTATAATACCTTTGAGGTCCATCCATGTTGTTGCAAATGGCAGAATTTCATTCTATTTTATGGCTGAATAATGTTCCATTGTGTATAAACACCACATCTTCTTTATCTATTCATCCATTGATAGATACTTAAATTGTTTCCATATTTTGGCTATGTAAATAATGTTACAATGAACATTGGGGTGCATATATCTTTTCGAGTTAATGTTTTTGTTTTCTTCAGGTAGATAGAAGTGGAATTGCTGGATCATATGGTAGTTCCATTTTTAATTTTCTGAGAAACCTCCATACTGTTTTCCATAGTGACTGTATGAATTTACCTTCCCACCAACAGTGCACAGGTGTTCTCTTTTCTCCACATCCTCACCAGCATTTGTCTTTTTATTAACAGCCATTCTAACAGGTGTGAGGTGATATCTCATTGTGGCTTGGATTTTCATTTCCCTGATTAATGATGTGGAGCATCTTTTCATGTACCTCTTGGCTATCTGTATGTCTTCTTTGAAAAAAAAATGTCTATTCAGGCCTTCCCATTTTTCAATCAGGTTGTTTGTGTTTTGTGTTTTTTTTTTTGCAATTAAGTTATATGTGTTCTTTATATATTTTAGATATCAGCCCCTTATCAGATATATAATTTGAAAATATTTTCTCCTATTCATAGGTTTCCCTTTCATTTGTTGATGGTTTCCTTTGCTGTGCAGAAGCTTTTTAGTTTGAATCAGTCCCACACATTTATTTTTGCATTTGTTGATTTTGCTCTTGGACCCAGAACCAAAAAATTATATCAAGGTGCTTACTGACTATATTTACGTCCAGTTTTATGGTTACAGGTCTTACATTCAATTCTCTAATCCATTTTGAGGTAATCTTTGTGTATGGTATAAGATAGTGTGGTCCAATTTCATTGATCTATATGTGGCTGTCCAGTTTTTCCAGCAACATTTATTGAAGAGACTGTCCTTTACAAGGACATCTTGTATCACCTTGGTTCCTTTGTCATAAATTAATTGACCATAGTTGTGTCGGTTTCTTTCTGGACTCTCTATTCTGTTCCATTGAAATGTGTCTGTTTTTATACCAATACCATACTCTTTTGATTACTATACCTTTATAATATAGTTAGAAATCTATGCCTCTAGCTTTGTTCTTCTTTCTCAAGATTGCTTTCAATGTCTTTATGACGCCATACAAATTTTAATATTGTTTGTTCTATTTCTGTGAAAAATGCCATTGAAAATCTTGGTTATTTCATTTGAACTCCTTTGTCTTTTTCTATAAGACATTTGAAAGCAGAGACTTTACTGGTTACTTAGGTCAGCTGCTTTTTCCTTACCTTTCTCAGTGATATTTTGTCAGATACTTGCCATATAATTTGACAGTTTTTCATAGCACCAAATTTTTGATATTTTTTGCTACATATTGCCTAATGGCTCTCAAGAAATGTTGCATATTTCTATCAGTGGAATGTAAAAGTGAGCAATATCTTAAAGTCTAATACTTGTAAAAGCTTTTGCTTTTGTGAAAAAAGCCCTGGACTGTGGTATAATAGGCATTTCATAGGTACTAAGTATAAGACACTGAGTACACTGAAAATGCTCTGGGCATCCATTTCCCGTCTTCACAGTAAATTAATTAAATTACACTAATGAACATATTCACTTAACAGAAATTCAATAATATATCCAAAGAGTGTAATCCCTTATATATATCTATATATTCAAATATACATTTGAATATATATATATAAACATAAATCTAAATATATATTTGGAAAACAGTTAAAAGTTACATACTAAAACAAGTCAAAATACAAACCTTATATTTGAGAAAGATTGTTTGTAAGGGATGGAAAAGAAAAAAGTAGTAAGTTATTTATCATGCAAAGGTGTAACACTTGATTTATAAGAGTCTGAGTTCTAGGCAGGCCACAGTTAGTACAAGAATACTAAGAGAGGGAATTTTAAGAGAGAGAGGGGAAAATAAAGATAATTTTTCCAACCCTAAGTAGGTCATGTCCTCAAAAACCAGAAGTAATTGGATATCTTTGCATTTAATCCATGGAATTAGGCATCATTTTCCTATAAAGATATGAACATTTCCTAAATGAAGGAGAATACCTCACTTCAACATGAAGTAGAGCCACAAAAAAATCTCTATAGGTTTCTGACTGGATAGCTCAGTCATGTAGGTCTGGCTATGTGGGCTTAAAACTTGCTTGCACTTGTCCTGATACTCTTTTGTTTTAGCCCTTTTGGTATGTTTGTTCGGTTGTTTTCCTTTTAGCTGGGTATTCAGTCTTTTATCAGTCTGACCAGGCCACTTAACTGCCCCTGCTACTTGTCTTACATCCAGTTGCCCAGTCCTGAGTGACTGATCTTGCTTAGCCTGAGTCCCAGCAAGCCTGGGTCTAGATACCAATGCTCTGCCTTTATTCTGGGTCTATTTTCTTGAATTCTGGGTATATAGCATGTATTTTGACAGGACAATATAACATTTATAAAACTAGGACAGAAGTAGCTAATACTTGGGGAAAACCTAGATGAAACAAATTGCATTTCATCACAAATAATCCTAGTAAACTGAAAAAAATAATTACCAGTTTGGTGAAGGAAATGTGATGCAGTAATTTGGATTCCAATCAGGCAGTTAAAATTTTTTCAGTTAATAAATGAAACTATGAAATTAAAACAAAAAACACCATGAACTTGACAAGGATTGGGAAATGTTAATAGACAGTAATATCCAAATTTGTAATCAGTAAGAGGGTGAAAATCAAAGGACCATTCAATCATTATTAAAGAAATAGTTTGTGAGTTCATTATAGATTAATCTTATTTTCATTTCTGATTGGTAGTTTAAGGGAAGTTATACATAATAAATATGAATGTGAGCAATGCATTTAACATGTTAATTCGTGAGAATTTGAAAGATTGTCCTCTTCCACTAAGTATATATACACAACTTTGTAGAGAACACACGGAGAGCAGGTAGGGGAGAGGAAATATCTCTAGTGTCTATTAAAACAACAGAACTGATTCTGACAATAGATAGGATGGTCACAGCTCGACAGCCTCACAGCCCTGTCACGATTATCTTTGTGGATAAGATGCAAAATCACACCAATCCCTAGTAAAGGACTGTGGATTGACTGTGTACAGCTGATTGCTGATTAATGGATCATTATCTACTGTGATTAGTTCTCGATCAACATGTTTTGGAATTCTGTTCCTTTAAAAACCGCACATTCAGCCGTTTTATCAACAGCTTTTCTGAACACACAGAAGTCATGGTCATCTTATTTGTGGGTGACACAAATCTAGATTGTTAATCTAGTTAATGCATAGCATGCAAGATCTGGATTCTAAAGATCTTGCCAAGTTTGAAGAATGGCCTGAATCAAACAAGAAGAAATTGAATGGATAATGCAAAGCTTCACACTTAATCTAAAAAATTCAAAAGAAAAAACAAAAGAAACCTCAGTTACAATGAAATTAAAATCAGTGACTTTATGCCATTTTATGTAAAATTTATTTTGAAGACCTGGAAAACTCTAAGATCTACATAAATTAATATGACCTGTGAATACCACAAATTAATTTAGGATGCATTGATGGAGACAGAGTATAGAACAAGACTAGACTATACTGTATCACCACTAATGACTTTGGGATGCATTCCTGGAAATACAGTGTATAGTGTATAAAATAAACTTCCTTTCTTCTGTGTGTCCAGCTTGTATGAATCACATTTTAAGGGAATGGCAGACATAATAAAGATTACTTAGCATGATGAAAGAAAGGTACTATATGAAAATATTCCAGTGAAATAGGTTTTGAAGCACATGTTAATTGCTGTGTATGAGAGAAGTGGCAAATATCAAGGCTTGAGAGATTGGTGAGTAAGACACCGTCAGTGACTCACTGGGATCTAAGTATAAGATGATGCTGGGAGGAAACTCTTGTGTATTTGAAATCATGCCCATCAAATGACAACCTTGCTCAAGAAATGCCTTTTAGTCATAGATGTTGTCAGTTGAGACCAGGCTGCCCAGAGGGAGCAATGTAATTAAAATGACAACAGGTGAGTTGTGGCAGGGAAGCCAAGAACTATCAATAACATACCTTAAGTGTTAGAAATGATTTTTATGACAATTTCTAACTGTGGTAGATTACATATTGTTCCCAATTATCAGAAAAATCATCTCTGACATTTAAGGTACATCTCTCACGGTAGGTACAGCAGTCACACAGCAACCAGTAGAGACAGATAATTCTCTCCCAGGGAGAGCCACATGATTTGCAATGCCTCCCTGTGAGCAGTGTTATTTTCTTTAGGCTTGGCCATGGGACTTACTTTAGCCAATAGAATGTAAGGGAAGTGAGATATGAGACACTGGAAAGAAATTTTCAAGGCTATTAGGACGTTCAGCCACCTCACTTTTTCTTCTGCCACAAGAACAAGATAGGATCTGCACATCAGCCTGAATTCCAGGAGGCAGACCATAGGGAACATAGCTAAAGACCTGCTACAGATGCCCAGCTGAAGCACAACGTGAGGAATAAATAAGCCTTCATTGTGTTAGGATGCTAAAATTTGGAGATTGTTACTGAAAACTTCCCTGGCAAAGTCTGACTGATTGAAACACCACGGAACCCAGGGAAAGTATCTGTGCTAGGTACTGAGGTAAGGCTTTTAGGCCACATCAAGCTTCTATGATGCTCCTTGGCTGGTTAACCTTAAATAAGAAGCTTGCAACTTTTGTCAAGTGAAGCTTGTCAAGTGAAGGCCTAGAGACGGGATAATGGCCTACACCAGTCAATGAGGGTTTAAAAGTATTTAGTTGTTTCCAGAAAGTAGAGTTAGAACAAAGACAGCAGACTTGCTCTCATTTTAATAAGAAAATATCTAATAATTAGAAACGTTTCAAAGAAGCATGGGCTTCTGAGGTTTCCCAATATTGAAGTCATGCAGACATGAAGTAATCACTTTTCTGGGATTTTGAGAGGAAGAATCAGGAAAGCATCAGTCTGAATGATTCAATAAAACTATACTATAATAGAATAACCAACATTTCCTCTCATGCTTTTTTTTTGATAATTTGTTAAAGTTTTTTTTTAAACTGAAGTACAGTTGATTTACAATGTTGTGTTAATTTCTGCTGAGCAAAGTGATTCTACATATATATATATATATATATATTTAAATATTCTTTTCCATAACAGTTTATCTCAGAATATTGAATATAGTTCCCTCTGCTATACAGTATAGGACCTTGTTGTTTATCCATTCTATGTGTAATAGTTTGTGTCTGCTAACCCCAAACTCCCAATCCATCCCTTCCCCACTCCTCCTCCTCCTTGGCAGGCACAAATATGTTCTCTATGTCTGTGATTCTGTTTCTGTTTCATAGATAGGTTCATTTGTGTCATATTTTAGATTCCACATATAAGTGATATCATATGGTATTTGTCTTTCTCTGTCTGACTTACTTCATTTAGTATAATAACCATTAGTTGCATCCACATTGCTGCAAATGGCATTATTTTGTTCTTCTTTATGGCAGAGTAGTATTCCACTGTATATATGTACCACATCTTCTTTATTCATTCATCTGTTGATGGACATTTAGGTTGTTTCCATGTCTTGACTACTGTGAACAGTGCTGCTATGAACATAGGGGTGTGTGTATCTTTTTGAATTCTTATGCTTCTCTAAGAGCCCAAAAGACTTGCCTAAATAAATTGAAAAGATAATGAAATTCATCTTTGATACAGCTCCCCTCTCGGTGTCCTTTTCCTGTTTCAGTTACTAGCAAGACTAAACACTATGGCTTTTCCACTGCTTCTTTCTCAGCCTTAAGTAAGATATTTGGACACACCATCAAGGTAATGAGGACCTTCTAGTAGAGTATCAAATAATTGGCCTAAGCTTGGACCTGCTTTATTTTATATGTATATTATTTCCTAGACCAGATCATTTAAATCTGAGCTTTGCTTATTTATTAACTAGGTATAATACTATTTCTCCTGCCTACTTCATACTGATCTTATATAATGAAACAAAATAATGTAGGTAAAAGCAATTGTAAATAATTTAGGGAAAATCAAATATAGACAGTTACTACTATCATCCTTTCTTTATCATTGCCATCATCATCCCTCTGTATATAATTATACTTTAAAAGAGATTATACCCCAATAACAATGTTAAATAGAATGAAATTATTACTTACTGTGGAAATAAAAGTAGAGTTTTTGTTTTTTGTTATCAGCAGAGAGGCAATCCTTATCAGGATCTGTCAAACTATGATACTTAGGTAGCATTTTCTTCTCATCTGCAAGATTTTCTTGAGAGAAACAGCAATTATTTAGTAATTAAAACTAGGCAATGAAGATCTTTTAAAAATATCTCTTCTAATTCATTGTAAAGTATATTGATGACAAAAGACAATGCATGTTTGCTACTCATTCATATATACTCAGGGTCATCATTCTCATTAATAATATGTGAATAAAAATTGAACAACCACAGTGAATTGACCAATAACACAAAAATCTGATGACAATCTAGAAGGCAAAAAATGAAATTGCAAAAATTTTGGGAAAATGGGAAGTAGGCTATATACAGATGCAGTTTGGTATTAATCAATGGATACTGAAAGTAATTCAAAGACATGCCTGTGGAAAGTTGATGCTAAACGTAATGTAGTATTTGTCCTGTGCACTCCATTTCATGTGCTGTCTAGCTTTCCAGAATTGTCATCTCATAATCTTCAGGTGCCGTGTCACCAATTCTTCTATCCCGGCACATGTTTACACACCATATTCAGGTTTTTCTCAGCATTCATCCCTACTCCCACCCCGTACACTCCCAAGCTATTAAATTGCTTTATCCTCCCTCATCAAATGCCTCACTCCCTCAGTATTATTTATCTCAGGGGACTGCTCATGTGACCTGCTAATATGTAACTGATAACTAGGGGTTATGGCATTGTAAAATAGGCCATTTATGGATGAGTTTATGGTAAAACTTCAGACAGTATGATAAAGTAAAATGAATTTTTAAGAACAGTGAGTATATGGTATCTAAGAGCAGGTTAGCCTTTCAAATATCATTTCAGTCAAATTATACAATTAGCCTAATTTGGAAAATTATCTGGATATTTGACTAAAGTAAAGCTAGAAAAAATTATGAGCAATCAGATCCACCCTTAAAAAAGAATAGATTAAGGATTAAGCACTGTAATTAGAAAAGGCTCTGTCAGTTGGTTTCTTCTTTTTCTTTTTAACACTTACTACATGGGAGATAAATTTTTGCTGCTACTGCTCTGGAATTTATGTAATTCTGACAGTTTCTAAGTGTCATCTATTTTCATGTACAAAGTTAGCAGCAGTTGATGCATTTTTTATTTGGAATGGAATATATACTTTTCATGGCAATATACCCTTTGAAGACAGAGAGTTTGATAAGCATACTTCAAGAAAGATTTTTTTGATGCATGTTGTATTCTCTTTATAATCTGTTTGAGATCCTGAAAATGTACTCTTGTTGTGATAGGAGGAAATAGAAATTTGAAAACAGTTAGTGGTTTTATTTATGTTCTCTCTATTTACTTGATATTGTCAAAATGGTTGTCTGGTAGTATAATAAATATAATCAATTTCTTGAAGCTAATAACTAATCCTGAGTGAATCTGAGCCGATGCTATAGTCCATTAAGTTTCCAACTATGGTTATAATTTTCTGTAATAGACCCAGATACAGACTATATTTTTTCATTATCTTAAACCTGAAGAGGAGACAGAAAGTGGAAAGATACAGATGTTTACAAAGTTCTCACAAAGGATCTTGTAAAAAGGCCAGAAGTAGTGGATTAGAAAATCTAAACCTGCTTTATGGTTCTGATATCCTCCTTGACTGCTAAATATGTGGGACTGTCAAGTATGAGAAACTTATGGAAATAAGTCAGGAAGAAACCAGAACTCAACAGTGGTACAAACAACAGAAAATAAATGGCTTTTGAAGACTTAATAAATGCACATATCGCAGCCACTAACTGGATTATGTGAAACAGAACAGAAGGTACCCCTACTCAAGCAAAATATTTTGATTTAATACCAAAGCACAAGCACAAAAAAGCACATCTATGGTTTTAGCAATACCTTAAGCTTTATAATTTAAAAAAAATTTGGATTGTAGCCACATTTGAAAGAGAAAACCAATATAAGTCAAGTGCCCTTTCTTCTCTGGTGCACAGCTTATAGAAATATGTTTATTTTGCATCCCTGTATTTGCATACATACCACTCTCCTTGTTTCTTTGATAAAAGTTTTATGGGCAATAAATTATAAATCATGCTTATGTATAATTTATCCCTTTAAATACATATTTTATTTTTTGCTTTTTAAGTGAAAACCATCTTTAGCTTTGTATTTTTAAGAGACTCAAATTCAGTACTTTAAGAAATTCATGAATAAGGCATGTTTCAACCTTAATTTGCATTTTTATAGTGTCTGCTGTAGAACAGTATAGCTTTTGCTTTCTGAGTGTACTCTTTCAGGCAGACACAATTCCCTTAAGAATAAGCCTTGAGAAAATTCACTTGCCCTTCATAAAACATACATTTCATTATCTCCCTGTAAATTGGACACTTCCCTAACATGGCTGTACACTTGTGCCTACTCCCCGAATATTGTAATATCCTCTAGTTCAAATACACACACATACAAACAGAAAATGACCATTTTATTGTGTGGATTGAATGGCAAGTGACTTGACATGAATCCAAAATGCATTCCACCTTCAAGAAGATAATCCTGAAATTACATAATCCTTTAAGTAAGAAAATCATGTGGGAGAAATTAGTTTTCCTGAGCGATTATCAAGTTTTAGACTTGGTTTAATATGTTAATATTGGTTAAAATCGCTATGAACTTAGAATATATTTAGAATACTGAAGCAAAGAACTTTCATTGATAAGCTACAAGGGAACAGAATTCTCATACTGTTTGAAAATGAATCTAAGGACTGTAGTAATGCTAATAACATAGATAACATTCTCTCTTCTCTCCCTCCCCTCAATATAGGCTGATTTCTTAGCAGTTACTGGTATTCATGAAGCTTAGTTTGGTAATTAGGGGAGGAGCTGCATTTTCCTTGGGACCGGGGCCTTGAGTAAGAAGGGAAGTTTAGGTATTACCTAGAGGACACCATCCTATTGCAGAGGAACTAATTTTGGAAACTCTAATGATCCCCTTTTACTCACTCTTACTTTTCTAACATTAGAATGCCCTGTAGTCACAGTCATCTTTTAATAATCTGATCATTTCTTTCTTTCTTACTTAAAGATCTCTAATTGTTACTGTTATTATTTTTCAAATTGTGTACCCCTCCCAAAAAAGATATGTTGAGGTGCTAAACCCAAGTACCACAGAATATGTCTTTATTTGGAAATAGGGTCTTTGCCGAGATAGTGAAGTAAAGTTGAGGTCATTAGGGTACATACTAATCCAATATGACTAGTATTCTTACAAAAAGGGGAAATTCGAATCCAGAGACAGACACACACACAGAAGGAAGACCATATGAAGACACACAGGGAGAAGGCCACGTGAAGACAGAGTACTGGGGTGATGCATCTACAAGCCAAGTGGCTACCAGAAGCTAGGACAGAGGCATGGAAAACAGTGCCTTCTCAGGCACCTTCAGAGGGAGCATGGCCTTGCTGACACCTTAATCTCAGACTTCAGACTTCCAGAACTGAAAGACAATAAAATTCTTGTGTTTTAAGTCAGTTTGTGGTACTTTGTTACAACAGTGCTAGGAAACTAGAAATCTAATACAGATTTTCATTGTTCTAAGATTAATTTTGTACTCTTTAGGTGGATTACAAAGCCTTTTAGGGTCTGGGCCCCGTGTACCTTTCCAGCTTCTACATTAACTAATGCTTTCCTTCTTGCTCTATTATGAAGCAGTAGTGGGTACCTATCAGTTCCTCAAAATGTCACAATTTCTCTTTTCTTTCACCCGAGCCTTCTCCATTCTCCTTCCTGACACATATCCACCCTGAATACTTCATTTGACTATCCCTAATCAGCTTTTAGGTCTGAATGTCAATATTAGTTCTTCTTTCAGAAGCCGTTCTTGCTCTTCTAATCTCCCGTAATACTCTACTCCTCTGTCATAAAAGGAGTAGTGCTCTAATTTAGTGTTCACTTCACTAATTTAGTGTTCACTAAATTTGTGTTTCCCTCCCTTGGAAGACTGAACGTTTCCTGAAGGAAAGAACTATGGTTATCTTATTCATGCCTTAGCTTTAGTACTTATTAGCTGCCCAATAAAAAATTTATTTAATAAATAAACAACTGAATGGAAACATGTCATCTTCTCCCTACCCTGCTCCTTTGCCTAGGTTTGTGCTCTGTTAGGAGGGGTGGGTATTAACTTCCTATGGCTGCCACAAAAAATGACCATAAACTTGGTAGCTTAAAACAATACAGATTTTGGGGCTTCCCTGGTGGCACAGTGGTTGAGAGTCCGCCTGCCGTTGCAGGGGACACAGGTTCGTGTCCCGGTCCGGGAAGATCCCACATGCCGCAGAGCGGCTGGGCCCGTGAGCCATGGCCACTGAGCCTACGTGTCTGGAGCCTGTGCTCCGCAACGGGAGAGGCCACAACAGTGAGAGGCCCACGTACCACAAAAAAAAAACCCAAAAAAACACAATACAGATTTATTCTATCACAGTTTTGGAGGCCAGAAGTCTAAAATCAAGTCTTGGCAGGGCAGTGCTCCCTCTGAAGCCTCTAGGGGAAAATCTCTCCTACCTCTTCCAGCTTCTGGTGGCTCCTGGCATTTCTTGGTTTATGCAGCATAACTCTAATCTCAGCTTCTCTCTTCACATGCCTTTTTTTCATGTATCGTTGTGTCTCAGATCTCCCTCTTCCTCTCTCATATAAAAACATCTGTCATTGGATTTAGGGTCCATCCTAAATCGAGGATGATCTCATCTTGGAATCTTTAAATTAATAACACCTGCAAAATTCTTTTTTCCAAATACGATCACATTCATAGGATCCAGGTGTTATGATTTGAACATATCTTTTGTGGAACACTCTTCAACCCACTACAGAGTGAGGCTGACTATGGTAATTTTATGAGATTTGTGGTAATGTGGGCATAATCTCAGTTGCTCTGGGGTTTAGATGAAAAGTGTTGCACAGAGTGAAGAGAAGAGAGATTTATTTTCCCAGCTGTTGCACAGAGTCCAGTCATCTCCTGGCACCCAGGGGACTGGTGCTTTGCTGACACGAGGAGATACCGGCTTTGGTGTGGACATTGGTATCCTTTCAGTGGCAGAAACTGTTTCACGGGCAGAAGACATGGCAAACAAAGTTTGAGCAGGAGAAGCAGATGGATGGTGGACACTTAAGGAGACTGCAACTGGTGTCCATTGACAGGTGAATGAATAAAGAAAACGTAGTATATTAAAAAAAATTCATAAAAAAGGAACACAGATATCCTATAAATATACGCAAACCTGTTCAGCTTTATTAATAATGAGACTCGTTTATTAATAATAAATTTCTACTCATTTGTTGATAAATAAGCAATTATAAAAAATAATGATAAAAAGTAAGTTAATTAAAACTCTAAATTTTTGGAATCTTTCAAGAAGGTATTTTAGTAATAAATAGCCTTATGATGTATATACAGCAATTTAACCCCTGAGATTTTATCACAAGATAATTAGGAATATTTAATATACAGATAAGAAATGCAGCAATTGTTTAATAATAATCTCTCATATTTCCTAAAATGAACATATTGCCAGACATTGACTAGACACTGTTCCTGAATCATTTCCTTCAACTTTTATAACCCCACCTTGGTCTCTTCTGGTTTCTGGGTTTAGCATATAAGGAACTGGGAAGTTGTCACTTAACCGTAACAACAAATACAAAGCTGAACAAACAGAAAATTAATGTCTTCTTACACCCATTACAGAATTGAGGTCACAAGGCCCCCAAAATTAGAGTGACAGGCAGGTACAGAGAATTATAACTTACCAGAGAAGAAAACTCCATGAGAAGCAGTGCCAGGGTAGGAAAAACTAAACTGTGATTGACCAATTTCTTGAGGCTCAGTGTGAACAAATCTGAGATTTGAGAACTACATGGATACCCGATCTTAAGGGGAACCCTCATGCTTTTGTGAATTTTATCTCCAGGAGCCCTTCTAGTTTCTCACAGTGAAGATTGCAGAAGAATCTCCTCGTGCTTCCAGTAGGAGGATAGGAAAAATTGTCGTTTTGAAATACATGCAAAACATTGTTTTTCTTAACAAGACCAGTCCTCAAGAGAACTACATTACTAGAGCCTATCGTACTGGGATATTATCAGAGCCTAACTACCCTGGAAGAGCAGAAATAACCAAGTCTGGTCTTCTCTAGCCATTCTGTCCTACCTAAGAAGAAAAAAACTGAGAAACATTTGGGAAATTCACAGCCCAGGGAGGGGCACAGGCTCACTAAAAGACTGAGACCTAATCCTAGGGCTATAGGATGCTTCCTTCTCCCACACCCCCAGTATCCTCACCACCATATCACTAAAGCTCTATTTACCCCAGTACTTTTACCCAGTACATCATATCCAAATTTCAACAAAATTTACAAAGCATACTAAAAGGCCAAAAACACAGTCTGAAGAGAAAAGCAAGCATCAGAACCAGACTCAGATATGGCACACATGTTGGAAATATTAGAATGGGAATTTAAAATAACTATGATCAATAGACTAAGCGTTCTAATGGAAAGAGTAGATAGCATTCAAGAACAGATGGTTTACATAAGCGGAGGGATGGAAATATTAAGAATCAAAAAGAAACACTAGAAATCCAAAACATTGTAACAGAAATGAAATATACTTTTGGTGGGCTCATTAGTAGACTGTACATGGCTGAGAAAAGTATTAGTGAGCTTGAGGATATGCCCAAAACCCTGATTTGAAGCTGTGACTCAGAGATGTGAAAATCACGCAGAGCTAAAATAGCAGACACCAGATTCTCATCCATATCTGTCTGATTCTAAAGTAGCTGCTCAATCACTCTACTCTTTATTTTCATCTTTCTCTCTTAATATAACATAATGGAATTAGCAACTGATGATTAGATATATATTAGGAAACATATGTTGACAAGGGAAAATATCCACTATATATTTTTAAGGAAAAAGGAAGTTTTTTCAGTTCAGTTTAATCCAAGTTTGTCCATATGTATTTTCTATGTGTTGAAAAAAATAAAAGGATTATTACAATATGCCTAATGGTATTTACTTCTGAACAGTAGAATTATGGATGACTTTTTTTCTTATTTTGTTAAGGCTTTTCTGCATTTGTGAATTTTTGACAATGTATGTGTATGGTTTGTGGTACTAACAAGTAATAACTATGTTGAAAATAATAATAATAAAAACAAAGAGGAACAGAATCTTAAAAATTAGAACATAAACAACATATGAGCAAGTAAGACCAGAAGAAAATGTTGAGAGATCTGTATTAAAACTTCTATCATTCTATTAGTGATCACTGATAACATATTTTCCTATTTAGACTAGTTACATTATATTTTAGAATTTCAGATTTTGATATTAATAATGAATCATAAGAAAATTTGTTCTTATTCTCTACATTTTATCTCCTTATAACCCACCATCATCATATAATAATTATAATGATGACTAATAATATTTGAGCCAAGTTCTGTTGATGCAGGAGAAGATGCTGAAACATGCTCCTTTTCTTCACAGTTTCTATGGTTCACATGTTTCAAAAGTGTATGTCATCCAGGTAGGAAATATAATAGATATGGAAAGATGGAGGCTTTCATTTTTACTTTTTTCAAACTTGTCACCTTGGAAGAGAAAATGACTCTTTATTTTGTAACTCAGACAGGAGGCAAACAGCACATGGCATTGCTGACAGCTGCAAAATCAAAATTGACAAATCCTGGAGTAGAAGAAACTTACCATTGTGAAGTGAGGCATCTCTGTGCTTGCTACCTGGGCCTTTATGGTCTCCTGCTGCTGCTTAGCAGCTCCCAAGGTCCAGCTGACATTAGTCTGGTTTCTCAGACAAGTCAAAAAGGGAAAAATCATTTGATCATAAGGAAATAAAAGGGTTGGCAGAGAAGACCAGCCATTCTTTCTGCTCTTGTTATGATGAAGGGTCAGAGAGCAAGGCTGATGCAAAATGGGGTATGAGAAAAGGAGGAAGAATTAGATTTCTGTTTACCACCAGTTTTCTTAAAACTAAACATAATCCAAGAGTTAACAGCAAAGACTCACTGATGATGTGAGTGCCATTAAAATGTTAACGCCCATACATCACTGTTAGCAGTGAAATTCAGCACAACTCTTTTTTGCAAATGTTTTGACAAAAGCTATCAAGAACCACCTGTATGTTCATTCATTTTGGTATGTATGCGATGCTATCTACACAGATCCAAATACTCGTGTTGGTGTTATATATTGCAAAAACTGAAACTAAGTAACATACATTGTCTTAGAAATGTTTGTTCCATGATTAATAAAACCATGGTATATCAACTTGATGGATTATTAGGCAGTCATTAATAGGACCAGTTAGGCAAAATAAACATCTAGAAACAGAAGATGTTTAGGGAGTAATTCTACTTTGGCACAAGCAATATATAGATTTGTATGTATACAATGGTTGAAATTTTAGGAAAAATATGTATATTCAAAGAAAAATTGTGTTACCAAAAGGTGAAATAAAAATATGCTAAAGTAATGAATTAATGGAGATTTTACTCCACTTTTTTATTTTTAAAACTTCTGTAATGTTATACTCTTCTTAGTAAGAAAATCATAAAAATGGTCAAACAGTTAATATTTAATTTTTCCATGCCGGAAAACTAGTATTCAGGTAAATCTCCAGAAAGCATTTGAAAAATGAATCTTCTAGAATCTGATTTTTGTAACTTATGCAATAATCAATAGTAAGGAAATATGTTTATAATTATTTCTAACTTGTATTAACTTTATTGTTTCTAATGTAATGTGCACAGTTTAAGGTAAAAGAAAGAACTAAATACTGAAACAAATAAATAGGTCTCACAGTTAAGCTGATGTTCTCCAATGATTTCCAAGTGTTCTCAAGTTAACACCAAAATGGAAATGTTTGTATGTTTCACTGTGGTACATGGAGATTTCATTTGCCATGGTTGTCCCAGGCCCCACCTCTGTCATAAGTGCTAAAAAGCGAAATAGTTCTGCACACTTGAAACCTATTGATAAGCTCTGCTTGAAACATGTCAAGAAATAAGTAGAATAAAATCATGAAGGTGAATTTGGCGGGAGAATGTGCATGTGTGTGTATGGGGTGTGTGTGTGAGACAGAGAGAGAGAGAGAGAGAGAGAGAGAGAGAGCGCGCCTTTGCAGTTGTTTGGATGAATTGGGGGGGGGTCATAGAAATTCACCTTTCTGCTGTGACCTCCCATTACTGTCTGAATTTGGTTTCAGTAGATAATTGTCCTAAGAATCTCCCCTCCTCCCAATACTGACCCCTGGGCAAATCTCTAAAAGTCCACTGGTCTGCCTATGAAGGTGAAAGCAAAGAAATAGGCAGCTCCTAGTTACTTAGGTAACACATTTACAAGCTTATAATCTCTTTTTTATTTTTTTATTCATTCCTTTATAAAGTTGTCTGTAGTTAAGAAATTGCTGTTGAGATTCATGTCTTGTATAGTCATAGGTGAGTTTATGACCCTTTGTTTATTAATGAACAGAGATTTATTGGGAGAAAATGTGTGCTAGGAATTCTCCAAATGTAGAAAATGATAATTAAAAAGAAAAATAACCAATCTTACTTGAAACAATATAAGGAGAAAAAAGGCAGTACGGCAGTGTTCTTTAAATCTATAGAAACATCAGAGCAAATGTATATCTTGTCTTTTTGCTATTTATTGTATAAAATGAAAAGAATAACTATAGATGTCTGAGAATATCAGCTTTTAATTTTAGATTCTTTAAGTATAAACATGATGCCTACCCACCTCTCTCACTCTCTCTGTCTTTGTTTATTTGGTTGCTAAATTGAAAACAATACTTAAAAGATCTGGTGCAGCCTAAGAGAAGCTGAGGAATTTATTGACCACTCATTTTATCAATTTCCTTCAGAATGTAAATTGCTATTCAGGAGTATTCAAGCCTTTTTAACTCCTGTGTGTTAGAGAAATTATTGCTGTGGAACTCATTATAATTGAGAATAATAATTTTCAAACTGTTTTCTCTGGAGCTGTGTGCTTCAGAGATTCTGCATATTTTAAATCTGGTTTTCATTTATATATATATACTTCAGTTATTAAAATTTATAACATAATTGATGTGAACTCTCAAATGTTTACAATTTAGAAACTACTGATATATTGTTTTATCTGCATTGAAAATTCTCTTGCTAACCTTACTTTATTGAACAGTGTTCTGCAATTATTAAGAAAGTAGTAAAAACAATTACCAGTTCCAATTGATTATCAAATTTCCTAGATTCTGTGCAATGGAAACAAAATCTAAGATTACATTGGACTTGAAGTGGTTATATTACTATAACTGTCATCGGTAACCTCCAATTCCAAATGTTTTTGTTCCCTAACATAGCTTCGTGGTTCTCATTAATTAAATTTACACTAAATATATGTAAATTTGAATTTATGAGATAGATTTATACTAATAAAGTCATTCTTTAAAAAATCTTTTTTTAATAGTATAAGAGTTTCTTCTAAGGTTTTGTTTGTATAAATGGTTTCTATGACTAATTACTTGACGAACGATGTAGATGTTTTGGGGAATGCATTCGTATTCCAGATCTCCTAATTGTAATGCAAACTTCCTTTCTGAAAATTTGTACTAGGTAGGGTTCATAAATTCTCTGAAACAAACAACTAATACAGAAATATTTTATTATTTGGTGTAACAAGAAAGCACTTACCTTTTACCTGAGGAGAGCAATTAGCTGACACTTTCCAGCCACAGCATCTTTGGGGTCCCTTTCAGCATTTGTGCCAAGGCCAAGGTTTTCTCAGGAGGCCCCCCTCACCCAGCCGATGGCTGAGCACCAGTGGCCCAAGGCAAACTCAGAGGTGTCCAATGGCTTGGTTGAGATTTTGTCAGATCTGCCCAAATCCTATTCCTCCTCTTTTCCTCCCACAAACATTCTCTTTCCCCCCAGCCTCAGCCACAAACATTCATTTTCCCCCCAACCTCAAAACTATTGGGTTGGCCCAAGTTCGTTCGAGTTTTTCCGTACCATCTTACGGGAAAAACCCAAACGAACTTTTTGGCCAGCCCAATACCATAATTGTCTCTGAATCTGTTTCCCTCAGAACCTGAATTGTCTCATTTAGATAAATGCTTATGTATACCTTTTTATTATTTGAATTTATAAAATTTATTGGATAAATTAATATATAAGTAAGATTATTGGGGGACATGAGTGCTTCCTTCAAGTTCCTGTACTTGAGACAGCCATTTTAAGACCTTTCAACACTTTAGTTAAAGCTTTTCACATTTTGTCCACTGGAATAAGAGGAAACGTATCAAGAATATAAATTTATTTTAATCAACTCTGTAAGTTGGTTGTAGTAGTGTGCTGAGAAGTATAAAAATGTTAAAATGTAACTTTTAATTTTTCACACATTTCCATAAAATATTATCATAATTCAATATACTTATACATATTTCTCTTTACAAATAACAAATATGTAAAATTAGGAAGAAATAAACAAAACATAATTACAACCAATTGTGTAATGGAGAATTTGGCAATATTGGGAAAAAATTAATGGCAAGCTTTAAATTTTTTTGTTTATTTTTAATTTTTATTTATTTTACATATTCTGTGCTTAATATGGCTTGGCATATTTCCTATACCATATTGTTCTTCAGTCCAAATATTATATTGCTTAGAAAATACCTTTTCTTATGTAATTTATATCTCATAGTTTTAGACAACTATTTCAAAATTCATTTAGACTGATCTAACTAGACTAGATCCAGTTGGTCTGGAATCTCATCCGTATCATAATTATGTGCCTTTGGTTATATCGTTTAGAGAATACATTCAACATCTTCTCAATGCCAATTGGGGTTGTGTAGGTGGGTGAGGTTCATCCTCTCCAGTTCTCCAGGCTTTAACTTGGACACATTTTACATGGAGGCTGCCTGCTTAGCTCCTGTCATTTTGTGGTCTTATTTTAAGGTAATCAGGATATGGTCCTTACCCCTTTCTTTACTGTGAGGATACAATCAAAATGATTATTTGCATAGTGATTTACTTTCCACAGTGTCCAAATTTCTAAGTTCAAATCCATGACTGTGGTTATAAACATAAGCATTCCTTCCTCAAGTGGCTTTTATTAATCCTTACCTTTTTATTTGGTGAAATTCAGGTACAAAAACAAAATAAAACAACCAAAACTTATTAAGGATATACTATGAAGAAAACCCTCAGTAATCAAGTGGATTAAATTTATGACTTGGGCCATTAAACCTGTCCTCACATAATTAAGCACTTTACACTATCTTATGTACAATTTGAACACCAAGTATTTTAAAGGCCTGAGAAACATTACTATATTTAAGAAAACGTTGTGATATATAGACTACCAAAAATACACTAGGGCTTTTTTTTTTTTTATTTATTCTTTATTCACTGAGGGGTAACTCCTATAAATGTTGCAGTCTCACTTTTGCTAAATGGAGTACTGAAAACCACATATCCACCTTCTTTTTATGGCATAAAAAGATCTTACTTTTCACTGTCTGCATGATGTAGTTCTTTAGGTAGCTGGCAAAACCCACTGCCCATTCAGCAATTATGCAATTCCCTCCTGGTGTAACAAATGTATTCTTTGTGTCTTTATTCTTAGGCTTATTATACTGAGTTAAGAGGATTAATCTACTGGTGGAACTCTATTATTCTCTACATTAGGTCAGAAAAAAAGATTAGTTTTGTAGAGAAAAATTGCAAAGCTGTAGTCACATTTGATACTTTTTTCCTGTTGTTTTAATTAAGCTATATCCTGGATTCTAAGGAATAAATATGTTAGTAATGATATTATTTTGGAACTTGGAGTAAACCCTGATGTCTGACACTAACTAGGAATGTGACTTTATTCAAAACATTTAATCATCATGTGCTTTATTTTCCTCATTCATGTCTCTTGTGCTATAAATTTCCCCACAACATTGACTTCTTCTACTAAACGCGTATGTATACTGATGCTGAAAACACAGCCTCTGCGCACCAGTGCCGAATCGAATCTCAGAGAGAATTTTGGGTGAAGTAGAGAAGAATAGCTTTATTGCTTTGCCAGGCAAAGGGGGACACAGAGGGCTCCGTGCCCTCAAAAACTGTGTGCCCCAACCTGAGAGGATTTGGTGAGGAGTTTTATAGCAGTGGTTCAAGGGCAGGGTTGCTGATAAAGATTAGGGTGTGTGCAGGGCCTGCACTCCTTTAATCTGGCCTCAGGTGGTCTTCTCTGTAATGAAGAATGCTTACATCTTCCATTTGTTGGGGATTTTAGTTCTGTAAAGAGCTCAAAGGTATTGCTATGTGTATACCTTTAGGTAGAACCAGGACCCTGCCCCAAGCCTGCACTGCTCCTCCCTTGTCTCTGCATCCTCTTTCTTCCCTGATTAGCAACTGTTTGAAAGGCTTCTGTGCCCAGGAGCTTCACAGGGTTCTGCTCAGTTTCAATAGTCAAATCTCTTTCATAAGAAAAATCATTATATTTTTCAGCATGGGATTCTTTTCCTGATTACTTAAAGGAGATGAATAAGGTGAAATTAACAAATAAATAAACATATGAATATTTATGATTTACAAGTTCTACTCATTTATTTGGTCATTTACTAAACATTGATCATTTGCATGTGCTAGGGACTACTCTGAAAATTTAGTTTGCACATGTGACTTGAGTCATAAGTTAATCATTATATCTTTTTCTCAGATACTTGATGTTTGTCCTCATCTCTTCCAGACATTTTCCTTGTTGATTTCATTCTCCTTCATGGTTTCCACTATCACCTACGTGTCAATAACTCTCATATTTACGTCTATGACTCAGCTCATCTCCTGAGCTCTGGATATATGTAGTCAACTTTTATGAGATATTTTGTACCTTGCTTTAGTATAAGCACTTTATACTCAATAAATATATCACTGAATTATTTTTTTCACCTCTATATTCAATTCTGATGTCATCACCAATAACCCAATTGTCCAACCTAATTCTGGCAATTACCATGTATTCTTATTACTCCAATACTTTCACATCCAATCATTTTCTGATTTCTACCAATGCTATCATCTTTAAACACCTTAAATCTTCCTTTATTCCTATGTCACATACCACTTAAGTAGTCTACTATGTGACCTTTCAAACCCCAGGCTGTCTTCCTACATTCTGTTATTCACACAGGTACCAAAATGATCTTTCTAAAAATGCATTTGTTCGTATTTGCCCTATGAGTAAAAGTATCACAAGTGAATCATTGCCAGCAGTATCATCTACACCTCCAACTCTACCTGCTTCTCTTGCCACCTCCTGCTTCCCTATCTATACTTCATGTTGTAGTCACACTCAACTACTTGCTCTTTTCTGAATCTTGTCATTTCAGGACTCCAGAATGTTACATAGACTGGTCCATCTGCTTTAAGTAATCTTTTATGTCTCCAGTCCTCAGAAATTTTTAATGTGTCCCATAGCTCCCAGATTAAGAATTCCTTAAGAAACATTCCCTGAATTACACAAATTCTTCTTTTCCTTCTTTGTGCTCCTTTTATTTTTCATAATGGTCATTTGGTCACATATCTTATAATCTAATAGACTGTGAGTGACACATGTCTTATTGTACAATCTTTGTAACAACAGAAGACCATTGACTATGGAGATGCAAAGGCTTGTATTCCTCAGTGCTACTTTGTTGATCTTGTGCAAGTTTCTTAGCCATCTTAAAAATGGGATAATTCCTTAGTTGAAATGAATATATAAGGGTCAAAAACATATATGTATGTCATTACCTAGGCATGTGCCAGGTTCAGGTAGGCATTTATAGACGTTATAGTTTCAATAGTTTTTCATTTATATCATGACCTTGCAGGAGATTTGCATTGATAGGGCTTTTTCTTTTTTTTTGATTCAAAAATGTGCTCTTTTTATTAGTTAAGGTCTAAGTTTTACTCTATGTGCATTTTATGTTCTGAATTATTTCCACTGGACTGGTATTTACCCCAAAATAATTAACGGCAGAGAAGAAAAACTTTTAAAATTTACAAGGGCTCCTTCTATCAGCAGTGTTACCCCTTGTTACCAATGGCTTAGGTATTTCCATTTCTGGGATTTCATAAAACTTTTCTCTGTTGTGAAAGGATAAATATACCTTTCTAATGTTACATGACATAATTGTACCAGTTTTTACTTTCTATAATTTCTAGAACTAAATCTAATTAATGTATTTTTAAAAACTTCTTTCTACTGGTTATGTTACTAGATCAAATAAATAGAAAAAAAAATGTATATTTCCCTCAGAATAACAACTGGCATATCATATGCACTTAATAAATGATAAAAATGACAAGGATAATGCTAATTGCAATTTTAGTGTACTCAATATTTAGCTCAGACTCTGACAAATTGGAGGTGTTCCAATAAATAATCAAGAGATTAACTGAATGAGTGATTGAGTTAAGTGAAGGAATTAAATCAAATTAGTGGCTGTAAACTGTGGTTGTCAGAGTCACCTGTAGAACAGTTTTTAAGAAGTCAGATGCCTACTTCTAAATAATGACCTTCTATTAGAAACTCTGGACTCAAGGCCAAAACATCTTTATTTTTAATAGTTCATAATGTCTGTACACTGCAATGAAATGTGCTTAATACCACTGAACTATACATTTAAAAATGGTTAAAATGGTAAAGTCTGTGTTGTACATATTTTACTACAAAGAAAAAAAAGGTCATAGTGTCTATTCATTATGGCAATGATTCTTAGTGGTAGAATACCCTGTGGGAAACACAAAAACTCTCAAGAGTTGGGAGATCATAGATTGAAAAAATCATATGTTTTCCACAAATTCTGAATATTTCCAAATATTGTATTGTTTTCCTTCAGCCATGAGGTAATGACATTGAATGCACTAGAATTTTTCCTGACTTGATCAACTTCTGTGTAAAATTATTTTATCTCTCTGATGTTTATCTTTTCTTATCTGGATCTATATACCTTAGTCTTAAGAACTAACACCAGGTTAAGGGATGTCCCAGAGGGCCAGTGACAATCCCAGGGTCAAAGGGACAATACCAGTTGTGGAAATGGATGGTGTCCACACAAAGCCAGTTAACAAGCACATCTGGATCAAATGCTGCCAGTAGTTACTTTAGATATCTTAGTTTGGCTATTCCATAAGTTGACCATAGTCTCCAGAGGAATATATTCACTGAAGTTTGTTGTCACAGAACAATACACAAATTGCTTGAAACATGCCATAATTGACTTTAGACATTTTTTAATTGGTAGTTGTAGTTTTGATAAGGTGTGACTTCTAAATATGTTTATTTTGAAATTCTTTTTGCTCTTCCCAAATCAGCCCACCAGTGAGATACCTAATTGCTTTAATAGTAATCTTCTGAATCTAGTTATATTTGAATCAAGCTATGCAAAGCTTTCATGAAAAGAGAGAATAAAACAGACATGAATCATTCTCCAACTTTGGTATACATGAGAAAGACTCAAATTGCTTGTCAAAAATACCAATTTCTAAGCTCAACTCTAAGATGATTTTGTAACTCTGCAGTGGAGATGAGGGTATACATTTTTAATAATACAAGTGATGTAAGTGGTTCCAACAAACACTAAAACCTTAAGGTAACACCCACCAACTCCCCCCCACTTCAGTATACTTATATTAGATTTTGGCAGGTCTATGGAAGAAGAGATATTACTTATTTTTCACCTTACAATTAGATACTTTTCTTGCTGAAATGTAAGCAACAAATGAGCAGATGATGCTTTAATGAGCCTCATCTACACCATTCTTTCTATTCCTTCTAATGCTTCTCTTATTTACACTAGTGACAAGTGTTAATATAGCAAGTATTTTTTCTTCTTAATTAGTACTTTAATTTTTTAAACTTTCTTCAAGTACCTTTGCTCTAAAGTTATATTCAGGAGATCACATTCAGAATAACAATGACCACAGAGGGACTTCCTGGTAGCGCAGTGGTTAATAATCCACCTGCCAATTCAGGAGACACGGGTTTGAGCCCTGGTCTGAGAAGATCCCACATGTTGCGGAGCAAATAAGCCCATGCGCTGCAACTACTGAGCAGCCCCCGCTTGACGCAACTAGAGAGAGCCGGCACACAGCAATGAAGACCCAATGCAGCCAAAAATAAATTAATTAATTTAAAGTAAACAAAAAAACAATGGCCACAGAATGCATTGTTTGTGATGATAAAATAAGAAAAAACTCCATCCATTATATTAATATTCGTGTGTGTGTGTATGCATTGAGTATGTCTATATATATGTATAAAATTCCATTTAAATTACTGGTTATAATGAAAAAAGTGTTTCTGAGTTTCTGATATCCCTAATGATTTTTTAAAAAATTTATTTATAGCCTACAATAAAATGTTACTTTTGAAGTGTGGTGTTTCTCTACTTCCATATACTTAACACAAAGACTATTATAACCAAGCCATGGTAGTTATAAATATTTATAAGGCAAAATCACATCTTGGTTTTAAAACCACATGTCACTTTTTCACTACTCTGTAGTAGTGATTAATATGAACTATGCGGAAACTGCCATTTTACTGAATCTTTGATTTAATTATTTATGATAGGAAGTGAGCAGAGATCGAGATGTTCTCTTAAAAGTAGTTTCTCTCAGAGGATACTGATGTCTTTGACTTAGATTATATTTAATTCACCTCAACTATGCCTAATGCTTTCTTCATTTTTTTTTTCCTACAGATTAGGAAATTATTTCTAAAGTAGTTCTTCTTCAGAAGAACTATGAACAATCAAGAGTGTACACTGTTATCCATTCAGAATGCTAGAGTCAATGCAGGAACAGGCAAATTTAGGATACCTATTTGTAAATCAACAGGCAAAGTTCCTTAAACTTAGAAATCAGATGGGACTTTAGGTGAAAAGAGGAAATGTCAAATGAGATTGCAAGACTGGTGGCAAGAGATGGATCCTACTTTACTTGCTTTCTGTTTAATCCTTTCCCAAGTGTCCTTGCCTTTGAAAAGCAAGAAACTGAATTAAACTCTCAGGCTGTTTCTTACATTAATGGAGAAATTTCATTCGCCTGTTTCTCCCACCATTTTGAACTTCCCTTAGAGACCACCTCTGAGGTACACCCTGATTCAGTGAAACAAAACTATGAATTAAAAATACATATTCACCTAAGTTCTCCTTCTGGAATGAAAATTCATTAGCAGTGCCCTGGTGAAGCAGAAACAGAGATTTTGTTTTAGCAGTATTTGGGAAAATTGCAATCATTTTCCATGATTGGCCTTTCCTTAGGGTTTCAATTAGTTGTTGCCTATTCTTCCTTATTGATAAGTCCTCAATTATCTCTTCACTTTACTCACTGGTTAATAATGAATTCTCTTTAATGATATATCTCTTTATAAAAGAGTTTTCCCCAAGTGTTGACCTTGTAACAATACCTCTTAAGAGACATTATTTGATTGTGTCCTATTTATATTGAAACTGAAGAAAGGGTCAAATTGTTTTTAAATGGGGCTGGATAAACTCTGGGGTGGGGGTGGTGGGATGAATTGGGAGGTTGGGATTGACATGTATACACTAATAGGTATAAAATAGATAACTAATAAGAACCTGCTGTATATAAAAAAAAGAAACAAAAACCAAACAAACAACAACAACAAAAAATTTGTGAACTCTGATTGTTGACTCCATCCCTACCCGAAAACTTTGGCACTATTTAAGATCCCAGAGCTATTGAGCAATCCTGGGGTGGGTGAAGGGAGGTTTTCAAGCATGAGTAAGACTGAATTTTTTCAGTCACGTACACAAAATAGATGCACAGAGTCAGAAATTAATTTCCATAATAGAAATATACAGAAAATGTTATTTTTTTAAGGCCTGATTTTATGGGCTGAGCTGCATACTCACAGCAAATGTTATAGATTGATGTAGACATGTTATAGTTTAGTGATTTTCTTCATCTGCAGTTCAACAATATTCATTACCTAGCTAAGCCAATGTAACTTCTGAGGAGACTACTCCAAAATAAAACGACTAATTTAAAATATGTGAAGACTTGAAGGAAAAGGATAAATCAGGTTGTACCGTAAATACCTCCTTATCTTACTATATTTGAAGAAATTTTGCAGTAGAGTGACTAGTAATTATCTTTTGCTTCATCTCCAAGTTCTAGAGAATAGGGAATTGATTTTCAACCAAAATCTTTGAAAGGCATTGAAAATAACCAAATCAAGTATTGCGAATACATTCTGACTTTTCCTTTGTGAGTATATTAATATGTTGGCTTATGATGACTGGGACAAGGATAAGGCAAGTGAGGAGTCTAAGGTACAAACTTTAAGGATGTACTTAATTTCAGGGTCATGCAAACCCTGACCCAGCACTTGTATGGCCCTAACGGTGAGTGTCCCCTGACAATTTTCATCCTGGGCTCCTTATTCTCCTCGTCCTAGTCTCAGCCCTTTGACTTATATCTGTATTATTGTTAGAATACCAGGTAATGTAGAAGTATACTTGCTTTTGAAATGAAGCCAGTACCTTAATGTGTAGTTTTAACACACCTTTCTCATAGGAGTCAATTGCTGTCATGTTGTTCATCTTTCACTAATACTATTTGTGTTTCTCATGAATTGGGGTATTTGGATGCTATTATTGTCCTGAAATAGGATGCAATTAGTCCAGTGTAGATTTTTCAGAAAATGAGTATTTGAAAATCTGCTTTTTCTTTGACTATGGTTTTACTGATACCTAAGAGAAAACTTGATAAAAATATTTTTTAAAGTAAGCTGAGGGTTCCCTTACTTGATGTGTGATTTGAAAATGATACAGTCTCTCCTAAAGTCAGAAACAGCTCTGGTGCTTAATATACTGATGTGTGTCATACAGGAGAGTTCTGTACCGGCAAACTTGTTTTAGGATGCATAGACAGTGAAGGCTTAATTCTACTTTTAAAAGACAAGATAGGAAACTAAGACCACATCATTTTGACTTGAAAAGGCAATTTAAAATACTCTGTAAGGCTAAAAAGGAGGAACTCTGGTAAAGGTCAAGGCAAGGAGACTTCCTGGATCACTGTAGCATGAGTGAAGTCCTTCCATCTCTAGACTTCTAGACTTCTGGTTAAAGCTAACTTACCTAAGAGGCACAAAGCTATTAGGTGCCAAAAAAACCCTGTTTTTTATTTAAATCAGAAGAGAAAATGAATATAATCCAGTCTGTGCAATATTTATCATTATGCTAACATAGTTGTAAAATATAATTATTAACTTTTTTAATTAAAGAAGAGGACCGCAAAATCAAAATTCCTAGGGCCAAAGAAAGTCACAATATGTTTGAATCTATTGTCACTGGAAGAGGTTTATTTCCTGGTAAGAAGCATCTCATGGCCTAGTTTACGTCACATCCTCATCTATTTGGCTAAGTGCCACCAGATTTTGAAATTGAGGCACAGTTTAAAAAATAAGGTAGATGCCAGATGGCAAAAACCAAACAAATAAATGAGCAAAGAATACAACAAATGTCTGTTTCATATGGTGATTAGGCATTATGAATCCTGAAAATAGATCTGCATTTATACAAATTTTAGGAATTCTTGGATGAAAACTGCCAATTCCTTTCAACGTCAGGCCTATGTTCCTGGTGAGAAGGTGGTACAGATAGATGTATCTGATAGGTATGTCTGAGCTGGATTTGGAAAGATATTGACAACCCAGTTTTCCATCCACCAGTTTGTCCCTCCATATTTTGTCCTGGAATTTAGTTGTAATGGTTTTCTATGGTATGGAATCACCAATTCTCCCTAAACATCTTGCTTTCTACCTAATATCAAGTTTCGTGAGGTATGTTAGTTTGCTAGGGCTGCTATAAACAAAGTACCACAGACTGAGTGGCTTAAACAACAAAAATTTATTTCCTCACAGTCTTGGAGGCTGGAAGTCCAGGGTCAAGGTGTTGGCAGGGTTGCTGTCTTCTGAAGCCTTTCTCTTTGGTTCATAGATGGTCGTCTTTTCCCAGTGTCTTCACATGGTCTTTCCTCTGTATATGTCTGTGTTCAAATTTCCTCTTCTTATAAAGAAGGATATCAGTCATATTTGGTTAGGGCCCACTGTAATGACTTTGTTTTAACGTAATTATTTCTGTAAACTCCCTATTTTGAAATATAGTCATGTTCTGGGGGTTAGGACTTCAACATATGAATTTGGCATGTGGGAGAGGGGGAACCACAATCATCCCATAACATGAAGTAATCAAAATAGATTAAATATACTGCTCTAGGTAGATGTATTTTTAATTATTATTATTACAGATTTTAGTATTTAATATATGGTATGCTTTAATATGGACTAGGTAGTTGGAACAATGGAGGGTCTTGAGGACCTAGGCTTATATCATTTAAGGCTGGAAGGAATTTAGGCTGCTGTGACAAGAACATGGTAAAGAACATTAACTTTTTATTGTAGTAGATCCAATAATAACATTTCCTATAAAGCATTGTTTCTAATGTTGTGATCCATGTATCAGCTACATCAGAATCACTAGGGATGCTATTTGTTGGCTCTACACCTGATCCATGGAAGCAGATTCTCTGGATGTGGGGGCTGAATTACTGTATCTGCATTTCTGTAAAGCATTCCAGGTGATGCCAGCACATACTGATTTGATAACTGCTCTGGAATCAAGTAGTATTTTTCCTTTTTTATTTTTTTAATTTAACGGCTGCTATAGACTGAAAGTTTGTGTCCCTCTAAAAAATTTGTGTTGAAACCTAATCCCCAATGTGTTGGTTTTAGGAGGTAGGGCTTTTGGGAGATGATTAGGTCATGAGGGCTCATGAATAGGGTTAATACCCCTAACGCAGAGACTCCAGAAAGGTCTCTTGCCCTTTCTACCATGAGAGGACACAGCAAGAAGACTGCTGCCTATGAATCAGGAAGCAGGCTCTCACTACACACCACATCTGTGCCTTGATCTCAGACTGCCCAGCCTGTCATGATAGCTTTGTGGATAAGATGCAGAAACACATTGGATGCTAGTAAAGGACTGTGGATTGAAGAACAGGTGATTGCTGATTAATGGATCCTTGTCTACTGTGATAAGTTCTACTTGTGTTGTTTATAAGCCTCCCAGTCTATGGTATTCTATTATAGCAGCACAAACTGATGAAGATAAAGGCTTTCAGATTCACAGAATTAGAATAACGATAATCAGTCATCACATCTGTTTATTATTGCTGTGGGCTCCTCTATCTATCTATCTATCATCATCATCCTCTGTCTATATCTATCATCT
Organism: Monodon monoceros; assembly: GCF_005190385.1. Taxonomy (NCBI): domain Eukaryota; kingdom Metazoa; phylum Chordata; class Mammalia; order Artiodactyla; family Monodontidae; genus Monodon; species Monodon monoceros. The sequence goes on from NW_021703767.1 coordinate 35,201,940, forward strand.
AAAATATTCTGAATGTTCTTGAACTCACCAACCAAACCAAGAACTAACACACTGATAGTAGCTTAAGTCTACTTAGATGATCTCTCCCATCCCATCCCCCATCCCTCTGTGGCAACCGTTGTCTGAATTATTCAATCATTCACTTGTTAAAAGAAAATGCAATTTATAGGTATACATATGTATGTGTATATATGTCTGTATAAATATGTGTACATACATATATATGCACACATTTATAAACACATACATATACAAACATATATGTATACATAAAACATATAAGCATATGTGTGTGTGTGTGTATATATATATATATATATATATATATAGTTTTAACTGTTTAGAACTTTCTTTAAAAGGGTATCAGCCTTCTATGATTTGCCCAGATCTTCCTCCCCAGTACCAACCTTGTAATGAATTTCATTATTCTAAATTGTTGCTAATAATGTCATTATTTGTTCATTTTAACTATTATAGGTATATTTGTTCATTTTAACTGTTATAGAATTGTATTGAATAAATATACCATAATTTAACTATTCATTCTCTTCTTCAGTTAAGTTCATTTCTAGTATTTTCCTCTTATAAATATCCTTGCTAGTAATACCCATGTATATGCATCCAAGATACATATGTGGGGGATATTCTTGAATATAAGCCTAGAAATGTTGAATAGTAAGATATGAAAATGATAACTTTAAATAATATTGCTAATCTAGTCATTTTAGCTATTTATATTTTGATCAGTAACATTGAAGCTAACCACTCTGGCATATAGTATTATCAGGGTTCTTAATTTTTGTCAATCAAATGAATAAGAAATGACATCTCAATTTGCTTTTCTTTAACTACAAAGAGATTAGCATCTCTTCATATCCTTACAGGTCATCTGTGTTTCATCTTCTCTGAAATGCCTGTTTATGTCTTTTGCCTATTTTTCTATTATGTACTTTTGTCTTTTACTTATTGATTTTTAGAAAGGTTCCTTTCCTTTCAATATATCCTTGATCTTATTACCTTGTCCGTTACATTATTGCAAATGTCTTCTACCAGTTTTTACTTAGTATTTTCTCCTATTTTAAGGTACTTTTTGAATAAACTGAAATTCTTAATTTAAATAGAGTTAGTTTTATCAATTATATCTTATATAGCTAGCACACTTTTTCTGCCTTGTTTGAGAAAACCTTCTTTATCCCAAGGTCAGGAAGATATTAATCTGTATCTTATACAAAGAGTTTAAAGGTTTTTTTTTTTTAACATCTTTATTAGAGTATAATTGCATTACATTGGTGTGTCAGTTTCTGCTTTATAACAAAGTGAATCAGTTATACATATACATATGTCCCCATATCTCTTCCCTCTTGCATCTCCCTCCTTCCCTAAAGCTTTGTTTTTAATATCTATATTCTTTATCTGTTTGGATTTGCTTATGTGTAAAGTATGAGGTAGGGATCTAATTTCCTACAATATTTTACACATAGATGATCATTTTTCTTCAGTTCCACTAATTGAATTTTGTTCATTTTCAACAGATCTTGCATGCCACCGTTGTCATATATCAAGTTTCCATATATGAATGGGTCTCTCTACACTATTTTATTTAATCTGTTACTTTATAAATCCCCAACACAAGACTACACTATCACATTTATTATAGCTTCATAATAAGTCATGATATCTAGTAGAGCAAGACCCCACTCTATTCTTTTTCTGCAAAAAATTCTTGGCTACTCTTGACACTTTAATCTTTCATATATATTTTAAAATCAGCCTCCTGTCAAGTTTCATAAAACCTTGTTGGTATTGTCAAAAAAAAATCTATCCGGGCTTCCATGGTGGCGCAGTGGTTGGGAGTCCGCCTGCCGATGCAGGGGACACGGGTTCGTGCCCCGGTCCGGGAAGATCCCATATGCCGCGGAGTGGCTGGGCCCATGAGCCGTGGCCGCTGAGCCTGCGCGTCCGGACTGCGGGAGAGGCCACAACAGTGAGAGGCCCGCGTACCGCAAAAAAAAAATAAAAAAAAAAAATATATATATATTCATCCTGTGGACTTACCAGGGTCACAAAGAAAAGAAAACAGAAGTATTACTCTGGCTTCTAAAACTACTCTGTTGGAATCAGTTAATATTTACACATATTGCATTTAGAAAATATATCCTTAAATAGTATTTACTTTCGGTTTTGAAGATTTATGTTTGCTTAAGGCATTAAAGGGAAGAAATTGTAATTTAAAGTTTGCATTTTTCTCCTATCCTTGTGGTTTGCATATTGTGAGGATTTAGAATGATGTTATTTCAGCTTCACTTTTATAACTGTAATGGACTATTTTATGGACTGTTTCTTCATGCCTTTTTATTTTATAGATCTTCAAGTAGCAAAAGCTATAGTTTTTGTTAAAAGATAGTTTATTTATTATTATTGAAAATAAATGAATCTTTCTTTCACAAATCTTAAAACTTTGTTATTTGGACAAATCTCAATTGGTTTAACATTCACAGTCCTCTCAATAATACCAGAATGGTACGATCATCCCACCCTTTTCTTCGTAAGGAAAATAGTTTCAGGCATAATGTATAGTTTGGATGAGCAGCCGTAATATGAAAATCACATGACTCCATTCTCTCATAGCTTTATATATTCACTGGTTGTAAGTTAGGTAACATGTAAATCTGCAGCAGCAATTTACAGAATAGAAATTTAGTGATCAAAGGAGTTTGTGTAGTTTCTTTAAGTGCATTATTTATTCATGATACGTAGCTGAGACAGTGGCAGAATTTAGCTCTGTGCATATGCCTGTTACTTCACTGTATTTCTTTTGGCAAAGGTTTCTTTTTTCTTTTTCCCCCAGTTCAAATTTGCTCAAGGACATAGAATGTGAGGGCGTTTAGTATTCTGGTACAGTGCCCTCTGTTCTGTTAATCCTTTTTATGCTGAGAAGCTGGAATGTGAAATGGTTGTAAAACAAGGAAACAAACTCAAATGGTTATTTCTTGTTTTAGTCTAATCCCATTATAATACAGCACCAATGAGCATGGTGGCAAAGATAATAAGAGTGTGACCACCCTATTTGTGTCTGAAATTCACTAAGACATTAATTCCAATTTACATTAAATGAAAACGTATTTACAAAGCATCAAACAAAAGATAGAATTATAAAAAGCGCAACTTCCATTCTTCTGCTCTGACCATGTGCTTTGCAGTAAGCTCTGTTTGGGTTTAAGCTTTTACTTTGGATTGAAATCAGAAGAAATTGGATTCTAGGACTGAAGATCTCCTCATTGAAAGATCAGTAAACAGAAGGGAGGGAGAAAAGCAAACTTTGTAATTGAGAAAAATTAAAATCCTCCCTGTAAATGAATGAGGTTATACACAAGATCAGAGCACAAATGAACAATAACTGAAATGAAAGTGTGAATCAAAAGTATACAGGATGGGGCTTCCCTGGTGGCGCTGTGGTTGAGAGTCCGCCTGCCGATGCAGGGGACACAGGTTCGTGCCCCGTTCCGGGAAAATCCCACATGCCGCGGAGCGGCTGGCTCTGTGAGCCATGGCCGCTGAGCCTGCGCGTCCGGAGCCTGTGCTCCGCAGCGGGAGAGGCCACAACAGTGAGAGGCCCGCATACCACAACAACAACAAAAAAGTGTATACAGGATGTTCTGCAGGACAAATTATGTCTCCAATATAGATGATGAAATCAATTTCATTCTCATTTTATTAGTACTGTCACGGATGGTCTGTCCTAAGACAGAATCTAGGTGAACTGAGTTATTTACCTACTGCAGTACCAAGTGGTCTTTTAGAGTAATGTTTCTTAAACTTCCTTGTTCCCTAGGGTACTTGTTAAAAATACAGATTACTTTGCCCTACCTGAGATCTACTGATTCAGAATTTATGGTGTGGGAATTTGGAAATCTGTATTCATTATTAGTTAAATTTGGCAAACACTGCTTTAGAGGAAGTTAATACAAGAACCAGCATAACACTAGTCATGTGTGTGTGTGTGTATGTGTATGTAGTACTACTTTATAGAAAGTAACATTTGTTTATTTTAAACATTTCCCTAAAAAGGCACAAAACTGCAAGAGCAATCTAGTTCATGTTCAGTTTATTTCAGTTATTTTCCTGGTAAGTATAACAATGGCTCTGGTTTTTCATTTTTATTTTATTTTTTTTTGTCAGAAGTGCATCCATGTTGGAGTGAGACTAGTAGCTTCTCATTAGCAAAACAGAATGTGTTAGTCTCTATAGACTAAGCAAGTTCTAAAATTTTATCTTCCTCTGGTACGTGGGAAGGGATAATTTAAAATATGCTTTTTACTTATCTCCATTAAAATAGGCAACATGAAGGGAGTTTCACATGTCTGATTTTCTCTGTTACTAAATATAATAGAAATTGTTTAAAGCAAAAACAAAAAACAACTCGGCCAGTTCCATCCAGTAATTTCAGAATGTGTTCTTAGAGATAAAAAAACTATATATTAAGAGGATTTCATTTTAATTGTACATGTAACAACTACACGAATACATTTTCTTTTGAAAATTAGACTATTTTGCATATGCAGCTTTTCTGTTTGGGAACTTTTACTCTTTGGAAGGTGGTATATGTTTAACAGCAAGATATCCTTTTTTTTTTTTCCAGTAGGAAGATAGGTTCAAAGAGATTTAGCAACTTGCTTGGAGGCGCACATCAGTTGATAGAAAAGTCAGAAGTAAGGGAGCGATTCCTCACTGACCGCCTGGTCTCTCGTGGAAATGTGTTTGTAGCCATTGCTCTTTCTGAGACAGCTCAGCTCTCGAGAAATCTACCTTTCTTGCTTTGTCGTCCACAGTCTCTCTTCCTTTCTGCATCGCAGGTGTCAAAACCGCTTGTGAGGATGATTAGTCAAAATAAATGCCTTTTCTCCTACATGTTCATCTTTACAGAGCTTTCCACAGGAGCCAACCTGAGGGGCAGATGCTCCACGGCACCAGCCTCATCTCTCCCTCCTCCCGTGACCACCTGCTTCCTGCCTCAGCACTTGGATCCACCTCAGAGCGCAGCTGCTTTCTCTGTCCCAGGCCCCACAGCCCCCTCAGTCACGGCACAAGTGCTGTGTGAGCAGTGACCCTTGTGGCTTCCCTGTCATCGTCCAGCTGCCTTCAGCCTGAGCACTGACTTTAACAGATTCCCCTCACATTTCTGCTGTCAGCCTGACGCCAGACCTCACACCTTCCCTCCTCCTTTTCACTGGCCTCCTGTCTCTGTTAGGAGCTTCAGAGATTCTCTAGCACACCCCATCTGTCCACTCACACCTCCTAGTTTAATGGCCACCCACCTCCTTGGCCTGTGCCTACTCTCATCTCCAAGGAGAGATACAGTTCTCCTCCAAACAGGAGGAAATGAAATGTCGAGGCCTTCTCTAACATGTAGTTGACAGTATTGTTCAACTGAGCTTCAAATCAATTTAAATTTTGTGAAAAGAAGCATTACAAATATGCCTACATCATACGTAAGTCTGATGCAGAGGTTATCTCAGAGCAGGCCTAGAAGACAGGCTTAATAAGAGAGAAGTAGCGCGATTGCTGTAGATAAAGCACTACAATAAGAACTGAAATATGCCAGGGTGCTGGAGCTCTAATTTCTGCCTACCTTGAGCAACAAGGTTTCTGGTCTTGGGAAGTCGCTGGGATGATCCAGGTCTCAAATGCCTCATGAATAAAATGTAAATTGTAAAATTGTGTCTGCCTAAGGACCATGGCCTTGGCCAGGTAAAAGTTTAAATTAAGTTCACTTCATTATAAAAGTAAGGTAAAAATATTTAACAAAATTTGACAATATTTAGTTCTGTTAAAAAGAGAACAGAATTTTATGTTATGGTAGTAGTGTGGAAACAGTATTTGAAAATATATAAAACAGCAAGCAAATGTCTTTTAATAAGAATGTTTACATTTTTAAGTATTTCTTCTTGTAGGTACACATAGACATATATTCTCTCTCTCTCTTCTTTTTCCCTCTCCCTCTCAAGTGCATAAAATTGTGTACTTCTACTTACCCTTACTTTTTCACTTAAATTTATATTATAACTTAGATCATAATTTAACTTATGTTTTTGCGATATGCGGGCCTCTCACTCTTGCGGCCTCTCCCGTTGTGGAGCACAGGCTCCGGACACGCAGGCTCAGCGGCCATGGCTCACGGGCCCAGCCGCTCCGCGGCATGTGGGATCTTCCCGGACCGGGGCACGAACCCGTGTCCACTGCATCGGCAGGCGGACTCTCAACCACTGCTCCACCAGGGAATCCCTTTTACTATGATTTTTAAAGTTAGAGAATGTGAACATGTTTACAATTCTTGATACATATTACCAACTTTCTTTCCCAAATCAGCATTGAATCTTGTCATTTAAATTTTCCAATGCAATAGAAGGAAACAACTCCTCCTTGTTTTATTAATTTCTATTTCTTTGGTTGTAGTAAGGTTGAATATTTTTCTCATTGTGTTTGCCTCTAGTTGTATATGTTTGTAGTTCATAAATTGCCCAATTCCTTCTGTCTGTAAGAATTTTGATGAGGGATCTTATGAGGGAAGTTTTGGCACATGGAGCTCTGCCCTAGTCTTTATTGGTAAATATCGCACTGTTGGTTAATATTTAGCTCATTAGATTGGGTTTTCCACACCTGAGGCGCTTATATCTAATTCCAGTATTATTGACTATGGCAGGATCTAGTCTTCCTTTTTTTGTAAATTTTTTAATGGAAATATCACCTCAAACTCTGATACACTTTTGGTTTTAATGTATCAGTTAAAGTTGAAGAGAGCAGATAACAGGGTGACAATGCATTCGGTCATTTTGTTTATATCCACCTTACATTTTGGACTAGATTCAAACTTTTTATTAATTTTTAATCAAAGATATATGTTTTCACCCATCCTATGGCAATCAATTTTTGCTGCAGTCCACTAGCAAGAAAGCTATTATCTAAATTTCTTGTTATTTTTTTCCCTCTTGCCAAACTTCTCAGGAACAGTATTAGATCTGTGATTTAAGGACTCATTATGTTAACACTATTCTTATCACATGTTTTTCTGTGTTGTATTGATTCCAAAAGAGTTTAAATCATCTGCAAAAAAAAGGGTGGGTAAGTTTTTTAAAGTTTTTATTTTCGTGAATTATGCTAACATTTACTTCAAAAACAAAGGAGTATGTTTTCAAGCGCTGCTTTTAATCATGTAGCTCTCTTAGCATGTGGCCTATTAACCTAGAGCCTTCTCTAAGGATGCATTTTTGAATGCTTCCAAGAAATGCTGGACACAGTTCTCTCAGAAAGGCAACCTGCTCCTATTCCATCACGTCAACTGCATCTGCTCCAGACACATGCTCCGTGAACTTGGACTGCTGGTGTCAGGAGAAAATCGCCACAGCCACGTGCTGTGATGCTTTCCCTGGAAACACATATTTGTGAATATTCTGCAAGGGCCAAACAAAAGGGGATAGCAATCTAGAAAAACAAGCACATGCCTATAAATCCAGTCTAGGCCTTAAGAAGATTCCCTGATTTTTTGCTAGAGAATTGGATGCAGATAGAGAATATTGATAAGGCTGAGGGATAGAACAAAACACCAAAGAAAGGAATTTGAATTCTTTAGTCTAAGGAGAAGGTTGGAAGGTTAAAGACTGTCTTTATTAATGACATTCAAGTTATATAGAAGTTTTGTAATTGAGTCAAAATGAATTAACCTTTCTCAAAGGCAATTTTGATTTCTGTTCCAGTGCCTTTAAATAAGAGAAAAAGGGGGAAGGATAGCGGAGCAGGGGATGATAGAATGTCTGTGAGCTTGGGCAGCTTTCCCAGAATTTCCTTTATCTCACCTCCTGATAGGGTGCTCAGGATTCCTCAATCTAACTCTTTTCCCCTGTTCTTTCCTTTCTATCTGTCCTTTCACCATTTCAATCTGGAATGAAACATTGTCCTGCCAAAACTGCCCCACGTGTACTACCGCAAAGAGATCTTCAGGGATTGGTACCACTGCCTTCTGATGTTAGAGTGAGAAAATCAGCTTGTCAGAAGATACCAAGCAGGATTTTAATTTGGTGTAAAGCAGACATTTCTGATAGTGATGATTATTGAACACAAGAGACCCGTTGGGGAAGGGAGCTATGCATTCTCTTTCCTTGTATAGGGGTAGCTTGCTTTACCAGTGTAGAAAAAGTTGACTTGAAAAGCAAGAAAGGCCCCGAATGGCTTGTCAAACTTTTCACTCCAGTTTATAGTATCCAAACAGTATAAACACCATCTCTCTAGTCTAGACTATTTGTAGTGCTCTATTAATTCTGGAAAATACTGTGTCGTAAGATCTTCACCGATTTTGGTTTTTGGCTTGCCATTTTTAATTTAAAATAGAATGAGGGATTCATTATTGTTACTGATCAAGATTATATTCTGAATGATCAAAATATGCTTAAAAAGTAATAAGAGTTTTTGTTTGTTTTTGGAAAATAAATGCAAGGTTACCTTTCTCAGTTTTCTTAATAGTCACCCTAAGGTTTTTATTCGTAATCAGTACCAGGTAATTACTAAATGAAGTAATTTGGATGTAAGGTAAATGAAATCTGTGTTTAATACATATGACATTAGATGCTTTTGATATTTTTGATCCCTAGTCATAGAATTATGCAGTGTTTACTATTGTCACTCCAGGGATCATCTTAAAAATCTGTTAATCAGGCAGAGCTAAATTTAGTAGTTATATAGCAGTCAGCGAGAACAGCATCTTGACAGAGACTTAGTAGTATCTCAAAATAGGATATAAGAGGAAGATATTTACAGAGTTTGAGGGCCTGGGCTGGGTGATATTGAGACAGGTCTTGGAAGACTGGGAATTTATAGGGATTGGTCAAAGTTTAGGATATAATTGCTTTGGATTGGTGTATAATGTGAGGTGAGGTTCTTCAAGAGAGAATTGATGAACAAGCTGTTAAGTAAACTCTTTTGTTAATATAGTCTTATCTTGTAGTAGCAGATATTTTATGGAGCAAGAAGCTAAGTTATTTTACTTGGTCCCAGCATTGTTTAACACAGGGACAGGAAAGTATACCTAGCCTCAGCATTAATATAGCACAAGGAATTATGTTGCTTTTAATTGCTTAATTTTGAATTTAATCTCTCAAATTGTAGTAATAAAATAGAGGGCTAAATTTCTTAATTATCATTTATTAAAAACAGTTGAAAACTCAATTTAAAGATTTCTCATTTTCCCTTTATAATAAAAGAACAGATTAGCTCTTCATATTTTCTTTATCCAATAGTGATTCTACTAGGTTTCTAGCTAATATAAGATCTTAAATCACAGTGTAAATTTTTAATACATGAATTCTATATTTAATCGTGCTAAAACAAAACACCAACCTTTTAGAAGTTTGCACATCCCAAGTTGATTTTAAAGGGTATTCATTAAGACCATGATTTTAAATAATGTAAGAGCTAAAGATAAAGCTAAGCAAGGAAATATGCTTATAGAAAAGTTACTAGAAAATGATTTTTTAATTAAAATAACATATTTTTTTCATATGTTACTGGAAAGAGAACAGAATGTAAAATAAAGCCTAAAAGTCTAAAATACCAACTTGTTAATTGACATAATCCTTTTGTATAAAACATCATGGACCACAAATATCGTGAATTAATATTAATAGACAAAAAACCCTAACTGTTCAAAAATAATGGAATGAATAAATGAATGATTAAGCAGGCATGTAGCCATTACAATAATGTTTATGAATTTTTTTTATATTTAAATACAATTATATATTACACATACATAATTGATCATACAGGTCATGTGTGACATAATTTTATGCAGTGTTTCACAGAAGTGACCCCCGAGGTTTTTTTGTTTTGTTTTTGTTTTTTAATAATTCTACAGCATTTCTATTGATTGATTGATTGATTGGCTGTGTTGGGTCTTCGTTTCTGTGCGAGGGCTTTCTCTAGTTGCGGTGAGCGGGGGCCACTCTTCATCGCGGTATGCGGGCCTCTCACTATCGCGGCCTCTCTTGTTGCGGAGCACAGGCTCCAGACGCACAGGCTCAGCGGCCATGGCTAACGGGCCTAGTTGCTCTGCGGCATGTGGGATCTTCCCAGACCAGGGCTCGAACCCGTGTCCCCTGCACCAGCAGGCAGATTCTCAACCACTGCGCCACCAGGGAAGCCCTATGAAACTTTTTGAATTGGAGAAAATTTCATAAAGAATAAGTTAAGTGTAATAAAAGCAGTAAAAAAAAAAAAATCACAGTTGTAGTATGTATAATCTTGTAGCAGACATTATTAGTTGCTTGCCTAATATCTAGTTTATTCCGTTTTCTTTACACCGATTTGTTAGAGGGAAGATGCCCAGCTAAATATTATCCTGCCCCAAATCTCTTTAAGGTAGAGGTGGCCAAATGATATTTTACTTGGAATTATGGGAAACTTGCTTTACTTCCATAAGCATTGTCCTGTCCTCTTTGATGCTTCTCCTACTTCCTGTGTGGAATGCAGGGAACAGTCATCTTGCTGTTATGAGATTACCATGGAGATAGAGCTGCAAGCTAAGGATGGAGAAGTAGAAACAGAGAAGGGTCATGGTCCCTGGAAGCACTGTGACAGCTCTGGACTGCCTGTATCTGTGCTGCTTGTTATGCCAAAACAAAACCGAACAATAACGAAAAATTTGGAAAAATTAGGAAAAGCATCTTCCCCTTTTAATCCACTGTAATCAGTTTCCACTGCATGCTGCTGAACACAATCCTTACAGACACAGATCTCAATTATTAATGAATTAATTGAGAGAAAACACACCAACTATTAATTTTAGTAATTTCTGCATGTCGTGATTATAGACAATTTGAAAAATTGTGTCTGTGTGACACATCTTAAGCAGGTACAATGATACTATCTATTTTATAATCAGAAATTTATGTATAATAAAAGCAAATATATATTTATTTAAGGAGTAGATTTATAGGGTTACAAAGTTAATATGCCTACATATTTTTGTGACACTGACCAGATATGCATGAAAAAGGCATTAGATAGCATGATATAAACAGAAGAAAAGTCTGCTAGGATACTAATATGCTTTTTGCTTTTTGGACAGATTGAGAATCTGCCCAAACAAGTCTAACAGTGTATAAATAAAGACAATTCAACTAATTTAAGCAGAGAAGCTATCAAATTTCTGTTTCTTTCATAGGTTGTTTATGAATTTCTTGAATTTGTTAGAGAGGCTCATAGCACAATCTGTTTAGTAACTCTCAACGACAATTAATAAATGCTCCTAAGTGTGTGTGAGTGTGGTAGCAAAGTGAGTGGAAAGAGGGTTATTATTCTGATCAGCCCTTCACAGAAGTGATTCACAAAATTGTCCAAAGCGTTACTAGTGTTTCTTTGAACAGTTTTCTCTATTTGGCTCATGATTAGTCTCTTGAAGTGTTAATATTTATAAAATGAAACGTGCTTTTGTTTTTGTCATGAATTGGTTGTTTTAATGAGAACCTCTGTTAGTCATCCCCACCACTCTGGTGAGGATCTCTTTATTTTTATTCCCATCTCTCTTGCTTCTTCGCCTTTTCCCCATGACCACTTGAGAGCAAGACAAATAATTGGATTTTATTGTTCTACTGAAATGAACACGTTTTGTTCCTCTATGCCAAAAATGTTTGAGGACCTTATAATCCTAAGTGTATGATCTTCAAAACTGAGGTAAAAGAAGGTCATCTAATAAACTGTACTTGTGGAAATTTATTTTTTTCCATAAATCATTCAACAACACTGGCTGCACCTCTGTGGATTTCACATCAGTCCATCAGCACTTGTAGCAGGTTAATACAATCAAATTCAAGATTTCTTTTTGTAAGTGTTCCATGTAATTCTAAAGGCCAGACCAACAGGGGACCAATGTTTTCTAGAAATGTTAACACTAGAGGAGTGCTTACTGCTCACTTAGTCTACTCCTTTTATTTTATGAATGAGAAAACTAAATGACTCTAAGTCCCAAACAAACTGTAGTGCTCTGATTTTCTTCAACATTTCAATCTCTGTCTCCCCTCAGGACCTGAACACATGGTGTTGCCCTTTCCTGGACACATCCCAACTTGCTTAAATAACTGTAGACTTAACCCTTCCTCCAGGAAGCTTTTTCCATGGCTCTAAAACACAGCAAAATCACTTGCATACAGTAGGTGCTCAAACTTATTTATATGTTGAGTGAATGACTTGATAAAGTTAACAAACAAAATGTGTGATTTCATACATCTAAAAATAAAAAGCTTTTTTATTTTGGGAGTATTAATTATAGATATAGAAAAGCCGTAATTGTTTCAGTTTCACAAGAAATAGAGGCTTCTTTTGATTGCATGTAGCTAGAAAAACAATAGTAGACTAATTTCGTTCTAAAATATAGTATTCAAATTTCCCATGAAACACTGCAGTTCTGTGTGATAACAGTTTACATTTGTCCAGAAAAATTGGTAACTTACTGTACTCACACAATGGAATTCTAAGCTACAATGAGGATAAAAGAACTCTACCCACATGCAACAATATGGATAAATCTCACAAAAATCATCCTGAGTGAACAAAGCAAGGAACTAAAATGTACATACTTACATTTTCCGGTTACATCATGTTCAAAAATAGATAAAACTAATCAGGGCTGTTGAAAGTCTGAATGGTCGTTACCCTTTGGGGAATGGTGACTGAAAGGGATGAGGGATTTCTGTTGTGCTGATCCTGTCTGTTAAGCTTCTTGTTATGGGTCAGGGTTTTGTAGGCAGGTATTCATCTTGAATAAATTTATTGCAGTATGCAATTACAGTTTTTTAACTTTCCTGTAATACCTTTACTTCAATAGAAATACACATTTGCCCCTGCCTCCCACATACCCCAAACTACTCAAAATTAAGAACCCAGGCAGTAGAACTGACCAGTAAAATAATGAGTTGTAATTCACAGTTACACCCATACACACCCTTTTATCCCTTTTATCCTCATTGCCATTATTGTATCATCCAGCTAATTTATTTTCTCTTTACCGTGTAGTTTGTACCAGGCCATATAAATTAAAACATTGTAAGATGACTAGACCCAATCAATATCAAGTTAGATGTGAACGTTTCCATGGATCTCGTGTTGCTCAAGCAACTCTACCCAACTCTAGACGTCTTACTCTACTGACCTTGTCATTTCCATATAAAGTAGAGATATTCAACTGTGGATTCTTTTAAATAGACCATACTCACTGTGGGTAACACCTCAGTAATAATAACAAGCTATGTGGTTGTCCGTGTTTTAGCTAATTTATAAAATTGGAGTACATCCAATTTATCAGATGCCTCTGATGCCGTGCCCCCAGGGCCTTGACCCACCTGAGTTTACCTATAGTTGTGGATAGTTCACTGTGAACTGACAGCTTCTCACATCACGGGCATGTCTGTCACTCTTCTCTGATAAAGGATTTGTGTGGCATTGTAGGAATTTTGAAGGAGTTAACATACCTGGGGGCAATCCTCAATGCCTGGGGGATGGGACTCTGTAGATAAATTCTCCAGTCTCCACAGCTACGCTGACTGTTGCCCTGTGAGACGGAGTTCCAACTGATGCACACTTTACTGGTTTTTCTACCTACCATGCCCCTTTCTCCTGTGTATATTCCTGAATCACTTCCTAAACAGACTGCATACACCAAAGCTCTTGCCACAGCAACTGCTTTGGGGGGGGGGCACAAGGACACCCTCCTTTTATTATGGCATCCGCTTATCATTTGGGAATTTTTAAATTATGAATTTGTCTTTCCTTTTCCATTATCCTCTGAAGTTCAGGGACATAGTTTCAACAGACTTGGAAATCTTAAGACAGCATTCTTCCATTCTACCTCCTTTCAGCATTTTTTAGGAACGTACAATCCGATGCCATAGACAGAATGCATAAATTTGGGGCACACTTCCTCCTTTCGATTTTTTTCTCACTCTTCTTCCAGGGAAAATATCTGAAAATAAATTATTAGCGACTTTCCTCAATGTGAAGATGTTTTGCCAGTAGCGTGTAGAACAATGCTAGGGATGACGCCTTAATAAATTATCAGCCATTACCTCTCAGCCACACACAGATGTCTTCAACCTCATTTAAAGGTCTTGAAAGAAGGACCTAACCAATAACTCATCCATAGGAGAGTCTCCCACTACTTCTCCCTTCTGCTTTTCAACCTGTGTAAGCCCTCTGTTTAAAACCACTATATTCATCTGCTAGGACTGCCATAACAAAAGACCACAGGCTTGGTGGCTTAAACAACAAAATTTATTTTGTCACAATTTTAGAGGCTAGAAGTCCAAAATCAAGGTGTCAGCAGTGTTGGTTTCTCCCGATGCCTCTCTTCTTGCCTGGCAGATGGCTGCTTTCTTGCTGTGTCCTACATGGTGGTTCCTCTGTCTGTATATCCCAGTTTGTCCTAATTTCCTCCTCTTATAAGGACAGCAGTCAGATTGGATTAGTCCTCATTTTAACTTAATTACCTCTTTACCTATCTCCAAATACAGTCTCTCACACTGAGGTACTGGGGGTTAGGGCTTCAACATATGAATTTTGAGAGAACATAATTCAGTACCTTAGCAGCCATATTGGCTCTAGAAAACACAGCAATAGAACCCAATGACAGAAAACAAGGAGGAAAGCCGGCCACTGGTGTGGCTGAGCACACAGGAATGAAATGGAAGGCTCTGTCCAGGCTGGCTATATATAGAGATGAGGAAAGGAAGGCAAAACAGAAGCCCTCATCAACAATGAGGACTGTGACTTTGCTGGAGTTAGAGGCCACCTCTGCTATCTTCCTTTTCTTCTTGTCTGACGAAAAGTATACCAATTTAATCAGGAAGAACACTGTCCTTCACATTACAAGGTACTCATTGGTTTTGCAGACTGGGATTGCAGAAACAGTAGAAGTTTTAGAGACATACTCTCCAGAGATATTGTGTTTCGTATGTCAGTCAGCTTTGCTATTGTACCTGCCCTGTTCCTTAATCTCATGAATCTCTTGATTCCTTATCTATGAACTGAGGATAATATCTCTCTGAAAAGATTTGTGTAGGATATAAATGAGACAATGCGTATATATTTCCACATACATACTAGACCCTAATAGATGCTCAACCAATTTTTATCTGTATGTTCACATTGTCTTACAAGTCCTGAGAAAATACTTCAAAAGCCATGTAAATTTTGAAATGGTGAACAAGGCTGAAGCAATGGGAAGCTCCTTGGGAGGCCAGGGGCATGAGAAACCTCAGGAGCTTGGCAGTAGAAAATATTCAGAAACCAAAGGATAGATAGACAGAGGTTAAACAGAAATTTTAATTTTTCCCCCTATTCTTGGCTAGTGTGTTGGGCATGTGGAAAGACATTGGCACAAAAGACATTTTTTATAGAACCAAGTAACGGCAGCTAATCAGGCTCCAAAAGATTAATCAAAGGAATTCTTGCTCATCCTCAGACAACACTAGTTTGTCCATTGCTCTGTACACCAGTCTAATGTTATGCAGTAAATTGGAAGGTCAAAATAAGCATCTTTTCATGGAGTTTTGTACTTGTTTGTTGATGCTTCTAGTTGCTTGCTTTCTGTACTTTTCCAGGCATTTGCCTAATGGATTTGGAGTATTGACAGTAGTAGAGCCATGGATTTGAGCTGTGCAGAGTAAATACCTAAATATTTGTTCTGTGCACACACTAAGAAAGTAAATGTGGTTGTCTTTTAAAATCATGAACAGCTACAATAGAGCAACTCAGGTTCAGGCAGAGACTAAATCATCCTCTAAAATAGCAGAACAAATAGGCACAGAGCTTACGGGTGCTTGGCCATTTTCACATTGACTACTGCCATATAATTCCCCAAAGATTGCTCCGTCAGTTTTGTGTGCATTCTAAGCTAGTTACCTTTTCCTAGCCTAGAAATACTTCGAACAATATAATTTAACTCAGTATATAAACCTCTGAAAATTTATATTTTTCTCAAGTTTTATTGTTAATTGTCCAATACCTAGCAATTTAGGGCATGCTAAATAATGTTCAAAAGCTGAATGGTTTCCTTTTCATTTCTTTTTGCTTGTGCCTCATTAAATTATAGTGTAGGAGAAACTGCAACATAATAAAGGCACACAAAGATTTATTGGAAAATCATAAGGAAGAAAGATGAGATGACGACTATAAAAGGCTGGGGAAGATGATAACATGGACAATGTAGATAGAAAAAACAGTGAAAAGGGAGATTATCACACTATTAGAGTTCCTTTTCTTTGTAATCACTGCCAGCTTCTCTTGAAGTAGCTGGCTTCACAATAGCATATTTACCTTTGAGGATATATTCATGCATGACTTCTGCCCTGAATTTCTGCTCATTCATTTAACCAGGCACATTTTATTTAAATCATGTTGCTCATTAAAAAAAAATAAAAAGACATTTATATGTACCTAGAAAGTCATGGCACATGGCACTAACGACTTTATATGCAAGCTCTATCCACCTCACCAGGATTATCACTGTTCTAGTGACAGAGGGGAAAAGAGGAAGAACCCTGCAAATTAATAATAAGACCTCACATTTAGAAAAATCTTTTACACTTTATGTTTTACTTTAATAGATTTTGGCCAAAGGAATTCATTATTTAATAAACCAATATACTTATTAATATTACTAACAGTGACAGCACACCCTTCTCCATAAAATCACAAATAGCAGACTCAGGAATTTAAAATTTCTGTGTTCAGAGTGCATGAATTTGACCTTGGAAAGTCCAAAAATATGCTTGTAATACACCCCTTCAGACTGAATAAGTAGCATGAATTCAACACGTAGTGTCCTAACTTAAAAGCACACTTTATAATTTCACAAAATAATGTTATGGTTCAGGTATAACATCACAGTATCTATCCATCTGTCTATCTTTTATATATTAATAAAATACAGTTATCTACTTGAATATTGACACACCTGTCTGATTTTTTCCTGATGGTGACACGTTCAAAAACATGCATGAAGGGTGTTACTCTATATTGTTGTTTTAAAGTTCTCCTTACCCATTAAGGGCAGTATTTTTAAGTACACAGAATGCTTCAAGGATTGGTGATAAAATGCTTGACAGCTATTAAGAGTCAAGCAAACCGTATTTTTTCTTTCAGAAAGAAACCTGAACACCAGGGATCCTTCTCCTATTGCTACTGTCTTTTGGTGATTTAAGTAGCCTGCCACCACAAGAGAGAGCTGACATTGTTGGACTGTGGCTCTTTCATGCTCTTTCATTTATTTTTTAAAATTTTTTGACAAGTAATGTTCAGAATTCCCTTTTTGCTGTTGCCTAGGTGAGGCTCTCTAAACAGCAGCAAAAAAAAAAAAAAACCTGAGACATAGAGGAGTTTTGATTATTTTTTCTGACTGTTGGCTTCTCAACAAAGGGTGTTTAGTGGAGGAAGATTAGAATTTAAATTAAAAAAAAAACCTCTCTTTGTTGTTTTCTTTTAAAATGAAATTATTTATAGTTTATTTAGATGGTATTTATTTTATACCTTAGATCACATGAGAATTTAGTCATGAATATATCCCATCAGTTTATTGGTTTACAAACTTTTAAAAAAAGTAATAGGATTGCCAAGTTATCTTGATCATCATAAGCAAGTCAGGAATAGAGATGAGTATAAAGTTATTTTACTCATTCATTTTTGTTCTCCTTCCCTGGCATAAATATGAAGATGAGAAGTAATCACACAAATTTACACTTTGCATTTGTGTTTGTTTTAAAACATAGGCCATAGTTTATGTTTTTGACATAGACCATAGTTACTTCAGAGTCAAATAGTTCTATTGCAAGCTAAGTGTTACCTTAGGCCATGATATAGTCTGTTTAAATATATACAATTTATGAATGTAGTTTCTCTTTTTCCACCTCTCTAAATGTATGAATTGCCTAAGTGTCTGCCCTTAAGTCTTTGTCTTTTCTCTCTACGCTCTATCTTTTTGCAATCCAGTCCACTCTTATATATTCAACAATAAAAACAACTGTCATAATTCCTAGGACCTTCTGATTTCCTTCACTGGTTGCCTAGGAGGAAAGCAGGCAGTGTCTCTGAAACAGCTGAGCAGAATATTACTATGTATGACAGGACCTCTGATCCTAAACAGAGTTCCTTTGTCTGGAACTCACCAGAAATTTGTCATTGCCAATGCTGCCAAACATTCCACTATCTACCTATCTTTTGTATGATAAATATATGTGAAAATCTAAAACATCTCCATGATGCTTATATCCAAAAGAAGGGGCTGTGCAAGCATAAACATCAAGAAGGTGAGAACTTCTACAAAGAAAAGGGAATAAGAACTTTCAGATTATCCCAGGGCAGGTCAGAAAAACATGGCTTCATAATTTTGCAAAAAATCAGAGCTGTCCCTCAGAACCAAGGCTACTCGCTTTTGTGTTCTCTCTCACAAATGGTGTTGATCCTAACAAATTGGTGTTCTAAAGTATTTCACTCTAAATAACTAAAATCTCAAAAATATTTTTAGAAAGTATATGATTTTACCATACCCCTACCACTGTCATACAACACATCTGACTCATATGTTCATAAATATTGCATAAGATAAATTCTAAAATTAGAACTCATCCTTCTTTTTGTGGGTTAGAATTAAACTTCCTCAATCAGAAATAAGTCAACCAAGGAATGTCATAATTAAAAACATGTGAATTAATCATTTTGCTGTTTGAGGAATTATACTGAACAGAAGGAAAAAGATGTAAGAATTAGTTTGAGGATACTAACTGAAAGAAGGATAAGTTCCACTTTATATTGTGCCTCTTAACTGTTGTGGCAGATTATATTTTTAAAAAATAACTGTAATACCATCTCCCACCCAACGTGTTCTTACAAGGTGATCTGCTCCTCCTCTCGCTTAGAATCATGGTCTTTTTTTTTACCTTGCATCTGTACAGGGGATTATGATTGGTCTGACCAGTAGGGTACAGCAGGAATCATGCTATATGACTTATAAAGATAGGTAATAAAATAAAAGATCCACATGATTCTCCTTTAGGAAACTTGCCTTGGGAACCAAGCCACTACACTGTGAGGAAGCCCAAGCTAGACCATAAGGAAAGGTCACAGAGAGGAACTGAGGACCCAGGCCAATAGCCACCATCACCTGTCAAATGTATGATTGAACACATCTGAAGATGAGCCAGGTCCCAGCTCTTAAGTCTTCTAGTCAAGGCCTCAGGAAATACAGAACAAAGACAAGACAGCCATCCTATATTCTGTCTGATTTCCTGGCCCTAAGAATTCATGAGCACAATAAGTTGTGCTTCTATGCCATTAAATATTAAGGTAATTTGTTATACAGCCATAGTGATTGGAACACCTGCCTCCTCTTAAATGAATAAAGCATTAGGAGCAGTGATGAGAGTCAAGTCATTGATTGATTTTTCATTTAAATTGACTAAATGTACATTTAGAATCATGTGCCAGATGTTTTAGTTGATGATACATACATGTATTATTAATAAGCTTTTAAACTGAAACAAAACAAAAATCGATGAAAACTCTACTATTTGTATTTACATTTCTATGATTGTAAGTGTGTGAGTGTGTGGTCACATTGCCATCCATAAGGAACCACATGATGGTGTAGGTTCCTTGACCCACACTGTGTCAAATCTTTGTCTAGACCACTGAGTCCCTTCATATGCTCTTGCTCTTGTCACAATACATCACTCTTTGTCATGTGCAAAAAACACTGGGCCACTTCCTACACTTGCTCACAGAATGTGGGTACTCTCTGAGAAGCTATTCCCAGGGAACACCTGTTATAAAACTCTGAAGCTAAGGGATACTTTGTATTATCTCTGTGGCAGTGGTGAAGAATATATAGCAAGGACTACATTTTCAATTGTTAATGAGCTATATGATGTAATTTCTGTCTATAAGAAATTATGGGGGAAAAGTATTTGAAATGTTTGATGTACTCAAATTGAATTTTGGGAAAGAATAGAATAAATACTATTAGGATAATTAAGGAGGAGATATACAAAAATTTGACTCATAGTAGAATGTCATTTTAGAATAGAGTTGTAGAAAAAATACTGTAATTGTTGATGTGTACTTTAAACAAATTGAAGTCAATTTGAAATGTGAACTTCTTTAGTTGCTTATAGCATAATCCAAAATAGTTTTGTAGGGAGATTTTTTTTTTTTTTTTTTTTGCACAACTAGATTTCCCTCTAGGACTATGTTAATTGGAATCTGTCTTTTAATGAGTCAGGTAGCAATAACAACAAATGCTCTTTTTTTTTTCTTTTTTCTTGAGGAATAAGAACCTGTGTGCTAACATTTCCACTGAAATATGTTAATATTTTTCTCACATAATTCCTGAAATATGATCTCATTGAAGGGACAAGTAGCTCAAATTTTAATACTAAGTTTCAAGACATATTTTACATATGATTGAAAACTGGGTCTGAATGTATATGCTCTAAAGATAACTTATTGGAAGAATGATGTCATAATTAGGAAAGAGCAGAAATTAATCTTGATGACAACTTTACTAAGAACACAATTCTCTGCATATGATCTGTTTTAAATTTCCTTTGCTCAGAAAAATAATAGAACATTTTAGTTAATTTTCAAAACTTTGACAAAGGTAAAAATTAACTCATAATGAAAACTTTAAATGTCTATTATAACACAAATTTATATATGTATGTGTATATATGTATACATACACACAAATAATATTTTGAAGGGTATCTTCAATGTTTTGACCAATTTTAAACAATGTGCCAAAGAGTAGAACTCATAATAGCTTCTTAAAAGTTTATTTCTAGGATTTGCAATAAACATAGATGTATTTATTTTGAGGATTAGATATTTAAATAACTGCAGTTATTTTAATTTCTGATTACACATTCAAACTGTATGAAAACACAAACCATATAAAAAGCATATCCCATCTTATATATTTTTCATTCAACAAATACTATTGGAACAGAGATTCTCACCCTGAGACTGTCAGTTGTCATTTAGAGTGATTTACACAATTTTTCTCCATGTGAGACTAATTCCCATAGAAATGAGAAAGCATTTTCTTTTCATTGTCCAACCCATTTGATATTATACCTTACTTTAAAAAGCTTCCCAGGAAGTGTCTGTTATTTTTTATTTCTTATTATTTTTTATTATTGTTTTATTGTAACAATTGGATCATCTTGAAGATCATGAATGATTTGAAGAAACAGTGAAATACTGGATAAATAAGTGTTTTATCGAACCCTTATGTCCCAACAGTCTAAGGAAGGAAAACAAATCAGAAAAGAATTTACAGGGGAGGAACTACAAGATAGCGGAGGACTAAGACATGGAGATCACCTTCCTCCCCACAAATACATCAAAAATACATCTACATGTGGAACAACTCCTACAGAACACCTACTGAATGCTGGAAGAAGACCTCAGACTTCCCCAAAGGTACCCCACGTACCTGGGTAGGGCAAAAGAAAAAAGAAAAAACAGAGACAAAAGGATAGGGACGGGACCTGCACCAGTGGGAGGGAGCTGTGAAGGAGGAAAGGTTTCCACACACTAGGAAGCCCCTTCACTGGCAGAGATAGGGGGTGGGTGGGGGTGAAACTTCTGAGCGACAGAGGAGAGCACAGGGGTGCAGAGGCCAAAGTGGGGAGATCCCACACAGAGGATCAGAGCCAACCAGCACTCACTAGCCTGAGAGGCTTGTCTGCTCACCCGCCAGGGTGGGTGGGGTTTGGGAGCAGAGGCTTGAGCTTCGGAGGTCAGATCCCAGAGAGAGGACTGGGGTTGGCTCTGTGAACACAAACTGAAGGGGGCTAGTGCACCACAGCTAGCCAGGAGGGAGTTTGGGAAAAACTCTGGACATGCCTAAGAGGCAAGAGACCATTGTTTTGGGGTGTGCGAGGGGAGAGGATTCCTTCTCTGTCTGCCTACAGAAGGCAGAGCACTGCCTAAACCAGATCCAGAGATGGGTGTGAGCCATGGCTATCAGCTCAGACATCAGAGATGTGCATGAAATGCTAACACTGCTGCTACAGTCACCAAGAATCCTGTGTGCAAGCACAGGTCACTATCCACATGCCCCCAACTACACCCCCGACCACCACCCAGGAGACTGTGCAGTCCACCACTGCCAGGGTCCTGTGATCCAGGGACAACTTCCCCAGGAGAACAGATGGCTCACCTCAGGCTGTTGCAGCATGATGCTGGCCTCTGCCGCCGCAGGCTCTCCCCGCATTCCATTTATAACTACTGAACCCCTCCCTACCCCTGGCATGAGTGAGCCAGAGCCCCCTAACCAGCCACTGCTTTAACTCCATCCTGTCTGGGCGGGAACAGAAGCCTGAGGGCAACCTACTCTTAGAGGTGGGGCCAAAACCAAAGCTGAACCCCAGGAGCTTTGCGAACAAAAAGAGGAAAGGGAAATTTCTCCGTGCAGTCTCAGGAGGAGTGGGTTAAATCCACACAATAAACTTGAGGTACCCTGCATCTGTGGAATACCTGAATAGATAAAGAATCAACCCAAAATTGAGGCAGTGGATTTTGGGAGCAACTGTAGACTTGGGGTTTGCTGTCTGTGACTGATTTCTTTCTGATTTTTATATTTATCTTAGTTTAGTTTTTAGGGCTTGTTATCATTGGTGGATTCATTTATTGGTTTCCTTGCTCTCTCCTTTTTTTTAATTGCTTTTTATTTTAATATTTTTTATTTTATAATTTTAATTATTTTATTTTATTTTATATATATATATGTATTTTTTTCTCCCTTTTCTTCTGAGCCGTATGGCTGACAAGGTCTTGGTTCTCCAGCCTGGTGTCAGGCCTGAGCCTCTGAGGTGGGAGAGACAAGTTCAGGACATTGTACAACCAGAGACCTCCCGGCCCCATGAAATGTCAATTGGCGAGAGATCTCCCAGAGATCTCCATCTCAACACTAAGACCCAGCTCCAAGCAATGGCCAGAAAGCTCCAGTATTGGATGCCCCATGCCAAACAACTACCAAGAAAGGAACACAAACCCACTTATTAGTAGAGATGCTGCCTAAAATCATGCTAAGTTCACAGACACCCCAAAACGCACCACCGGACGCAACTGTGTCCACCAGAAAGACAAGATCCAGCCTTACCCACCAGAGCACAGTCACAAATCCCCTCCACCAGGAAGCCTACACAAGCCACTGAACTAACCTTACCCACTGGGGCCAGACAAGAAAAACAATGGGAGCTACGAACATGCAGCCTGCAAAACAGAGACCCCAAACACAGTAAATTAAGCAAAATGAGAAGACAGAGAAATATGCAGCAGATGATGAGACAAGGTAAAAACCCACCTGACCAAAGAAATGAAGAGGAAATAGGCAGTCTACCTGAAAAAGAATTCAGAGTAATGATAGTTAAGATAATCCAAATCTTCAAAATAGAATGGAGAAAACAAAAGAAGAGTTTAACAAGGACCTAGAAGAACTAAAGAGCAAACAAACAATGATGAACAACACAGTAAATGAAATTAAAAATTCTCTAGAAGGAATCAATAGCAGAATAACTGAGGCAGAAGAATGCATAAGTGACCTGGAAGATAAAATAGTGGAAATAACTACCACAGAGCAGAATAAAAAAAAAGATGAAAAGAATTGAGGACAGTTTCAAAGACCTCTGGGACAACACTAAATGTACCAACATTCGAATTAGAGGGGTTTCAGAAGAAGAATTAAAAAAAGAAAGGGTCTGAGAAAATATTTGCAGAGATTATAGTTGAAAGCTTCCCTAACATGGGAAAGGAAAAAAACACCCAAGTCCAGGAACTGGAGAGAGTCTCATACAGGATAAATCCAAGGAGAAACATGCCAAGACACATATTAATCAAAATATCAAAAATTAAATACAAAGAAAAAATATTAAAAGCAGCAAGGGGAAAGCAACAATTAACATACAAGGGAATCCCCATAAGGTTAACATCTGATCCTTCAGCAGAAACTCTGCAAGCCAGAAGGGAGTGGCAGGACATATTTAAAGTGCTGAAAGGAAAAAAAACCTACAATCAAGATTACCCAGAAAAGTTCACATTCAGGTATGACGAAGAAATTAAAAGCTTTACAGACAAGCAAAAGTTAAGAGAATTCATCATCACCAAACCAGCTTTACAACAAATATTAAAGGAACTTCTCTAGGCAGGAAACACAAGAGAAGGAAAAGACCTACATAAACAAACCCAAAACAATTAAGAATATGGTGATAGGAATATACATCGATAATTACCTTAAATGTAAATGGAATAAATGCTCCAACCAAAAGGCATAGACTAACTGAATGGATACAAAAGCAACACATGAATACATACTGTGTAAAAGAGACCCACCTCAGAACTACGGGTAGATACAGACTGAAAGTAAGGGGATGGAAAAGATATTACATGCAAATGGAAATCGAAAGAAAGCTGGAGTAGCAATTCTCACATCAGACAAAATAGACTTTAAAATAAAGACTATTACAAGAGAAAAAGAAGGACACTACATAATGATCAAGGGATCAATCCAAGAAGAAGATATAACAATTGTAAATATTTTTGCACTGAACATAGAAGCACCTCAGTACATAAGGCAACTGCTAATAGCCATAAAAGGGGAAATTGACAGTAACACAATCATAGTAGGGGACTTTAACAACCCACTTTCACCAATGAACAGGTCAACCAAACAGAAAAGTAATAAGGAAATACAAGCTTTAAATGACACATTAAACAAGATGGACTTAATTGATATTCATAGGACATTCCATCCAAAAACAACAAAATACACTTTCTTCTCAAGTGCTCATGGAACATTCTCCAGGGTAGATGATATCTTGGTTCACAAATCAAGCCGTGGTAAATTGAAGAAAACTCAAATTGTATCAAGTATCTTTACTGACCATGATGCTATGAGACTAGATATCAATTACAGGAAAAAAGCTGTAAAAAAATACAAACACATGGAGGCTAAATAATACACTACTAAATAACCGAGAGATCACTGAAGAAATCAAAGAGCTAAGCAAAAAATACCTAGAAACAAATGACAATGAAAACACAATGACCAAAAACCTATGGGATGCAGCAAAAGCAGTTCTAAGGGGGAAGTTTATAGCAATACAATGCTACCTCAAGAAACAAGAAAAATCTCAAACACCCTAACCTTACACCTAAAGCAATTAGAGAAAGAAGAACAAAAAAAAAATCCAAAGTTAGCAGAAGGAAAGAAATCATAAAGAGCAGATCAGAAATAAATGAAAAGTAAATGAAGGAAATAATAGCAAAGATCAATAAAACTAAAAGCTAATTCTTTCAGAAGATAAACAAAATGGATAAACCACTAGCCAGACTCATCAAGAAAAAAAAGGGAGAAGACTCAAATCAACAGAATTAGAAATGAAAAAGGAGGAGTAACAACTGACACTGAAGAAATACAAAGTATCATGAGAGATTGCTACAAGCAATTCTATGCCAATAAAGTGGACAACCTGGAAGAAATGGATGAATTCTTAGAAATGCAAAACCTTCTGAGACTGAACCAGGAAGAAATAGAAAATATGAATGGACCAATCACAAGCACTGAAATTGAAACTGTGATTAACAATCTTCCAACAAATGAAAGTTCAGGACCAGATGGCTTCACAGGTGAATTCTATCAAACATTTAGAGAAGAGCTAACACCCATCCTTCTCAAACTCTTCCAAAATATAGCAGAGGAAGGAATACTCCCAAACTCATTCTATGAGGCCACCACCACCCTGATACCAAAACCAGACAAAAATGTCACAAAAAAAGAAAACTACAGACCAATATCACTGTTGAACATAGATGCAAAAATCCTCAACAAAATACTAGCAAACAGAATCCAGCAGCACATTAAAAGGATCATACACCATGATCAAGTGGGGTTTATCCCAAGAACGCAAGGAATCTTCAATATACGCAAATCAATCAATGTGATACACCATATTAACAAACTGAAGGATAAAAACTATATTATCATCTCAATAGATGCAGAAGAAGCTTTCGACAAAATCAACCCCCATTTATGATAAAAACGCTCCACAAATTAGGCATAGATGGAACTTACCTGAGCATAATAAAGGCCATATATGACAGACCCACAGCCAACATCATTCTCAATGGTGGAAAACTGAAACCGTTTCCTCTAAAACCAGGTACAAGATAAGGATACCCACTCTTGCCACTGTTATTCAGCATAGTTTTGGAAATTTTAGCCACAGCAGTCAAAGAAGAAAAAGAAATAAAAGGAATCCAAATAGGAAAAGAATAAGTAAACCTGTCACTGTTTGCAGATGACATGATACTATACATAGAGAATCCTATAGATGCTACCAGAAATCTACTAGAGCTAATCAATGAATTTGGTAAAGTAGCATGATACAAAATTAATGTACAGAAATCTTTTGCATTCCTATACACTAATGATGAAAAGTCTGAAAGAGAAATTAAGGAAACACTCCCATTTACCACTGCAACAAAAACAATAAAATACCTAAGTATAAAACTACCTAACGGGACAAAAGACCTGTATGCAGAAAACTATGACACTGATCAAAGAAATTAAAGATTATACAAACAGATGGAGAGATATACCATGATCTTGGATTGGAAGAATCAACATGGTGAAAATGACTATACTACCCAAAGCAGTCTACAGATTCAGTGCAATACCTATCAGACTACCAATGGCATTATTCACAAAACTAGAACAAAAAATTTCACAATTTTAATGGAAACACAAAAGACCCCAAATAGCCAAAGCAATCTTGAGGAAGAAAAACGGAGCTGGAGGAATCAGGCTCCCTGATTTCATACTATACTACAAAGCTACAGTAATCAAAACAGTATGGTACTGGCACAAAAACAGAAATATAGTTTAATGGAACAGGATAGATAGCCCAGAGATAAACCCACACACATATGGTCACCTTACTTTTGATAAAGGAGGCAAGAATATACAATGGAGAAAAGACATCATCTTCAATAAGTGGTGCTGAGAAAACTGGACAGCTACATGTAAAAGAATGAAATTAGAACACTCCCTAACACTATACACAAAAATAAACTCAAAATGGATTAAAGACCTAAATGTAAGGTCAGACACTATAAAACTCTCAGAGGAAAACACAGGCAGACACTCTATGACATAAATCACAGCAAGATCCTTTTTGACCCACCTCCTAGAGAAATGGAAATAAAAACAAAAATAAGCAAATGGGACCTAATGAAACTTAAACGCTTTTGCACAGCAAAGGAAACCATAAACAAGATGAAGAGACAGCCCTCAGAATGGGAGAAAATGTTTTCAAATGAAGCAACTGACAAAGGCTTAATTTCCCACATATACAAGCAGCTCATGCACCTCAATATCAAAAAAACAGCCCAATCCAAAAATGGGCAGAAGACCTAACTAGATATTTCTCCAAAGAACATAGATTGTCAACAAACACATGAAAAGATGCTCAACATCACTAATCATTAGAGAAATGAAAATCAAAACTACAATGAGGTATCACCTCATAGCGGTCAGTATGGCCAGCATCAAAAAATCTACAGACAATAAATGCTGGAGAGGGTGTGGAGGAAAGGGAACCCTCTTACACTGTTGGTGGGAATGGAAATAGATACAGCCACTATGGAGAACAGTATGGAGGTTCCTTAAAATACTAAATATAGAACTACCATATGACCCAGCAATCCCACTACTGGCATATACCCTGAGGAAACCATAATTCAAAAAGAGTCATGTACTACAATGTTCATTGCAGCACTATTTACAGTAGCCAGGACACGGAAGCAACCTAAGTGTCCGTCGACAGATTAATGGATAAAGAAGATGTGGCACATTTATACAATGGAATATTACTCAGCCATAAAAAGAAACGAAATTGAGTTATCTGTAGTGAGGTGGATGGACCTAGAGTCTGTCCTACAGAGTGAAGTAAGTCATAAAGTGAAAACAAGTACCATACGCTAACACATATATATAGAATCTAAAAAAAAAAAATTGTTCTGATGAACCTAGGGGCAGGTCAAGAATAAAGACAGACATATAGATTGGTCTTGAGGACACGGTGGGGGGAAGGGTAAGCTGGGACAAAATGAGAGAGTATCATTGACATATATACACTACCAAATGTAAAATAGATAGCTAGTGGGAAGCAGCTGCATAGCACAGGGAGATCGGCTCAGTGCTTTGTGTCCACCTAGAGGGATGGGATAGGTAGAATGGGAGGGAGGGAAATGCAAGAGGGAGGGGATATGGGGGTATATGTATACATATAGCTGATTCACTTTGTTATACAGCAGAAACTAACACAACATTGTAAAGCAATCATACTCCAATAAAGATGTTTAAAAAAAAGAATTTACATTACTATTCAATGAGAAATAATGCTAATTGAGATCCATTTAATTTAAAAGTTTTATGTGAAAGATAAACAGAGATGAAAGAGTAATTTTACAAACAGTGATGCCAAATGTTGTAATTAGAAAGTACATGTGTATCAAAAAATGTTTCCTCTGTCAGTCATTTTGAATGTGCTAATGACATTTGAACCAGGCATTAAATACTGAAAACAATTGGAAATATGACATGATGAACAAAGTGAGGCTGTGTGTATACAGGGATTTTCTTTCTTTTTTTCCTCTTTTTTAATTTGTTTTGGTGACTTAATTTTATAAGAACTTAGGAGAGACAATGAAATAAAGGAGAACTGAGAATATTATTTATATGTGTTAATGCAGTTAGGTTGATAAATTATAAAATCACCTATTTTTAAGTAGGGTTCTATCAGACAAAAAACATCTATGACTAATATGTAGTAAGCTGTTTATTACAAGCATTTGTCCTTACCCACTTGTGGGAGGTGGTTAAGCCATCCCATTCAGGCTCTGGCTCCTTGTCTTGTGTTGGGCTTGAAGTCAACATGGTCAGCAGCAGGAAAGAAAAGATGGCCGTGAAGCAGAGGAGAGTGATGACAAACTGGAATTTGGGAGAATCACTGAAATCCAAAAGGGTGAACTAGAACCTGTGTGCCTCTTTCTTACCTCCTGCAAACTTGATGATATGGGTGATGTGCAGAGTATGCTGTTGTCCTTCATGAACAGAGGTGTACATGTATCTGACCCAAGACTGTTAGAAGGAAGAGAGGAGAAAAGGAGGAGGAAATGCAGCAGGAGCTGGCAAAGCTTCAGGCCCAGCTGCTGCCCTAGGGCCATAGGATGAGCCAACATTAATGGCAACCTTCATAAGTAGCAGCAGTATTTGACACCATATCAATAAGGATGATATCCTCTCCTTCCCAAGGAGAAAAACAATGGTTTGGGGGTGGAGTAAAAGCAATCTTATTACAATAGTTGAAACTGTACCCTGTAACTTACAAGGCTCATAAGGTAGAAACAAAATGATACACCAAGAAAACACCCCACTTGTTTTGCAGAGTACCAGGAAACCACAGATAAGGAAACAACTTACCGATAGCCCTTTTGACTGAGCATTATGCAGGTGCAGTAGGGACCACGGACTATCATGACTGACAGTGAACTTTAGGCATCAGGCCAAAAATCCACTGCATGCTACATAGGGAACACCCCCAAATTTTCACATGTAACCCATGAAAAGGCAGTTGCACCTGAATACAGAACTCTTGAAACCTCCAAATTGCTTTCCACCAATCATTTCTGAGACCCTCCCCCTGTTAATTTCTGCTTCCATGATAAATATCCCAATCAACAGCCAATGAGAGAGACATTGGAGCTTTGTCTCCTGTCTCCTTGCTTGGCGATCCTGCAATAAAGCCTTTTTATCTCTGCAGAAGACCATTGCCTCAGTATTTGGTCTTTCTGTTGTGTGGCACACAACCAGCCCCCTTGCTCAGTTACATCAACTTTGGTCCTCCAAAGCTTAGCCCAAATAGGCAAAGTCTTGTTCTTTAGTATTTAATTTCAGGAGGGCGGGGAGGTCAATTCGGAGAAAAAGAAGTTAAATAAAGATTCCTGTGGAAAGCAACAATGAAAAAAAGTGTCGAGAAACAGCACCTTTAAAAAAATTAATTAATTAATTTATTTTTGGCTGTGTTGGGTCTTCTTTGCTGCGTGCGGGCTTTCTCTACTTGTGGTGAGCAAGGGCTACTCTTCGTTGCGGCGCAGGGACTTCACATTGTGGTGGCTTCTCTTGCTGTGGAGCACAGGCTTTAGGCACACAGGCTCAGTACTTGTGGCACATGGACTTAGTTGCTCCGTGGCATGTGGGATCTTCTTGCACCAGGGATGGAACCTGTGTCCACTGCATTGTCAGGCAGATTCTCAACCACTGCACTACCAGGGAAGTTTCCCTACACTAACCCTTAAACATGGAGATTGCTTCACTTCTGCCTTCCAAATCTCATGCAGTTTTCTACAAATGTCCCATCCAAAATTGATGCAGAACTGAGGCACCATGCTTATGTAACATGAAGTTCAATATTTCTAATATTTCTGTACTATAGTGGAAATATTTTAACCTTTGGGGACTTAATTTCAAGTCCACATCTATACTCTGAGCTAGTTGTCTGACATTGGGCTAGTTATGTAATATTCCTAATCACAAAATATGAATTATATGATTGCTTTTGTTGTGAAGTTTAAATGAGTTGTCACAAGTGAAACACCCACTGTAGAATGACATGAAGGTGAGTAGATACATAGCTAAAACATTTGCTGTGTGCTATATATTACTAAACATAATAGTAATATATTAGTAACATATAGCCCATTAATAACATTTAAATGTTAGAAAGGATTTTGGACACTTCTAAGTTTTTGTAATTTAATATAACTCATTCATTTTACAGTGGTGGAAACTTATTTTTAGATAGGGTAGGTAATTCAGCCTTGCTGGTCAGTGGCAGAGTTCTAGATATCTCTCAGACATCTAAAATCTCAATCCAATTTTTTACAGTTATATAATCTGCTTCTCATAAGATTATGAATCATTATGTTTAAATTAAATTCAATTATATGTTTTTCCTTCTTTAGTAGTTTAAGGGAATATTTTCTCTGGCTGTCAGACAGATGAGCAAAAAAACAAGGGAGGCAGGTGGTCTGATGTTGAGAGTACAGACTCTGAAGTCAGAACTGGATTCCTCTGATCCGGGTTTCATAGCTTACTCGTCCATGATCTCTTCCAAATTACTTCTCCTCTTTAAACTTCAGTTCACTTATGTAAAATGTGTACAAAATAGCGAGATGTGGAAGGTCATCATTTAAGACAATGGCAAACAGTAAGCTCTAAATAAAGGTAGCTATTACTCTTGTTTTTGGTCTGGTAGAGTTTTAACATCAATGTCCTCTAATGGCAGCAAAACATGTTTGCTAGATCAGAACCTAGGGAGTAAAGTTTTATGTGACTTGGTTTAAAGAAGTAATATTATGCAAAAAGTCACATCCTCTGTGTATTTCCTTAACACTAGAGATACATCAGTTAAATTCAGAAAGCCAGTAGTGCAAGACATTTGAAAGCCAGTAGAGCATGAGGCTGGAAAGAAGATGCATTGTTATGTGAAAGGCTGGCTGAAGAGGATATCAGTTGAAAAATTATTATTCAAACTGAATGATCCGTATGATACTGTATTGTATTGTCCTGAAAAAGTCTTGCTAAAGCAGATTTTGTTACAAGACTGAAGAATTATTACTACACACTAGAAGATGTGGAATCTTAACAAGGATAGAATTGTTAGAATTCCTTCACAGTGATCAGGTGATCTCAAACTTTCCCTGAAAAGCATTTACTGATTGAAAGACATTTGTCTATTAGTTTTGCTTTAGATTTCTCAGGGGCAGTTACACTGTATTTGATTTTACCAAACTCCTTAATGATGCTGATAGCTTCCTTTGCTTGCATTAGCACTTTTATAAGAGAAAGGGAAATAGTATTTAAATCTCAACATGTCTAAAATTCCTTAAATGCCCGCCTTTCAAGTTCTTTTCAGAACTGTTGGTACTACAGATGTATATGTTTGCACTAATACACTCTAATATTTTCTAGAGCTACACATTAGTGTCAAGAGAATTATCTACTTATATTATTTAATACTCACAGCAGACTTACTGTTGTCATTATTGTCTCATTTTACATTTAAAGACACTGAAACTGAGGAGATAAATTCATTTATCCCAGTGTTGTATGAAGAGGAGGAAAAATCCAAGCCCAGGAATGTTTAGTATAAATCCCACACTTCTGCCATGCCTCAACACACCATTCATTTTTTTTCTTTAATTGAAGTACAGTTGATTTATAATATTATATTAGTTTTAGGTGTATAACTAGTGATTCAATATTTTTATAGATTATACTCCAAAAAATTATTACAAAATAATGGCTATATTGCCCTGTGTTATATAATATATCCATGTTGCTTCTTTTTTATACAAATTATACAATTATATATCTTAATTCTATACCCCTATCTTGGCCCCCTTCCCTCTCCACCACTACTAGTTTATTCTCTATATTTGTCAATCTGTTTCTGTTTTGCCATATACATTTGTTTTGTCTTTTGGATTCTATACAGAAGTGATAACACAGTGTTTGTCTTTCTCTGTCTGAACTATTTTACTGCTAGAAAGTAGTAATACTCTCTAGGTCCACTGATGTTGCAAACAGCAGAATTTTATTTTTTTATAGTGGAATAATATGTAATAATATATAATTGCATATACATATATGCATATATATGTATATATATACCCGCCTGTTTTGTATCCTTTCATCTATTGATGGACACTTGGACACTTAGGTTGCTTCTCTATCTTGGCTATTATAAATACTGCTGCTAGGAACATTGGGGTGTATGTATCTTTTTGAACCAGTGTTTTTACATTCTTTGGAAGTCTACACAGGAGAGGGATTCCTGGATCCAAGTGTAGTTCAAGTTTTAGTTTGTTTTGAGGAACCTCCACACTGTTTTCCATAGTGGCTGTACCAATTTACAGTCCCACCAGTAGTGTACAAGTGTTCCCTTTTTTCCACATCCTCACCAACATTTGTTATTTGTGATTATTTTGATGATAGCCATTCTGACAGGTGTGAGGTAATATCTTATTTCTTTTGATTTGCATTTCTCTGAAGATTAGAGATGTTGAGCATCTTTTCATGTGCCTATTGGCTATCAGTATGTCTTCTATGGAAAAATGTCTGTTCAGGTCTTCTGCTCATTTTTAAATTGGTATGCTTGATTTTTGATATAGAGTTTTATGAGCTGTTTATATATTTTGAATATTAACCCCTTATTGGTCATGTCATTTGCAAATATAGTTTCACCCATTCAGTAAGTTGTCTTTTTATTTTGTTGATGGTTTTCTTTGCTGCGTAAAAGTTTTAAGTTTACTTAGGTCCCATTTGTTTACTTTTGCTTTTATTTCTTTGCCTTAGATTACAGATCAAAGAATATTGCAACAGTTATGTCAGTGAGGATTCTGCCCATGTTCTCTTCTAGGAGTTTTATAGTTTCAGGTCTTACATTTAGGTCTATAATTCATTTTATTTTGTATGTGGTGTGAGGAAATGTTCTAATCACATTCTTTTACATGTAGCTGTCCAGTTTTCCCAACATCATTTATTGAAGAAATTTTGATATAGAGTTTTATGAGCTGTTTATATATTTTGGATATTAACCCCTTATTGGTCATGTCATTTGCAAATATTTTCACCCATTCAGTACGTTGTCTTTTTATTTTGTTGATGGTTTTCTTTGCTGTGCAAAAGTTTTAAGTTTAATCAGGTCTTTCCTCCATTGTATATTCTTTGTTGTAGATTAATTGACTGTAAGTGTGTGGGTTTATTTCTGGGCTCTCTATTCTGTTCCATTGATCTTTGTGTCTGTTTTTTGTGTCAGTACTGTGCTGCTTTGATTACTGTAGATTTGTGGTATTGTTTAAAGTCTGGGACATGATACCTCCAGCTTTATTCTTTTTTCTCAAGATTGCTTTGGCAATTTGCAGTCTTTCCTGGTTTCATATAAATTTTATGATTATTTGTTCTAGTCCTGTGAAAAATGTCATTGGTATTTTGATAGAGATTGCATTAAATCTGTAGATTGCTTTGGTTATCTTTCCATTTCTTTGTATAATTTTCAGACTCTTTCATCAGTGTTTTATTGTTTTCAGAGTATAGGTCTTTCAACTCCTTGGGTAAGTTTATTCCTATGTATTTTATTCTTTTTCATGCAATTTTAAATGGATCATTTTCTTGCTTTCTCTTTGTGATAGTTCATTATTAGTGTACAGAAAGGAACAGATTTCTGTATATTGGTCATGTATCCTGCAACTTGACAGAAGTAATTTATTATTTCTAATAGCTTTTGGGTGGAGTCTTTAGGGTTTTCTAAATATAGTATCATCTCATCTGCAAATAGTAAGAGTTTTACTTCTTCCCTTCCAATTTGGATGCCTTTTATTTATTTTTCTTGTCTGAGTGCTGTGGCTAGGACTTCCAATACTGTGTTATATAGAAGTGTCAAGAGTGGGCATCCTTGTCTTATTCCTGATTTTAGAGGAAAGACTTTCAGCTTTTCACCTTTGAGTATGATGTTAGCTGTAGGTTTGTCATAAATGGCCTTTATTATGTTAAAATATGTTCCCTCTACACAAACTTTAATGAAAGTTTTTATCATGAATGAATGTTGAATTTTATCAAAAATTTTTTTGGCATATATTGAGATAAACATGTGATTTTTATCCTTCCTTTTGTTAATATGGTTTATCACATTGATTGATTTGTGAATGTCAAAACATCCTTGCATCCCTGGAGTAAACTCCACTTGATTATGATGTATTATCCTTTTAGTATATTGTTGAAGTTGGTTTGCTAATATTTTGTTGTGGATTTTTGAATATGTATTCATCAAAGCTATCTGCCTGTAATTTTCATTTTTTTGTATTGTCTTTGGTTTTGCTATTAGGGTAATGGTGGCCTCATAGAATGAATCTGGGAATCTTCATCCTCTTCAGTTTTTTGGAATAGTTTGAGGAGGATAGTTATTAGCTCTTTTATATTTTGGGGGGAATTCCCCTGTGACTCTGTCTGGTCCTGGACTTTTGTTTGCTGGGAGTTTTTTTAATTGCAAATTTAATTTTACTACTAGTGATCAGTCTGTTTGGATTGTCTGTTTCTTCCTGATTTAGTCTTGGGAGGTTGTATATTTCTAGAAATATGTTTATCTTTTCTAGGCTGTCCAATTTGTTGACATATGACTCTTCATATTATTCACTTATGAATTTTTGTATCTCTGAGGTATCAGTTGTTATTTCTCCTATTTAATTTTCTTATTTTGTTTATTTGGGTCATATCTCTTTTCTTCTTGGTGAGCCTGGCTAAAGATTTATCAATTTTGTTTATCATTTAAAAAAAACAACAGTTTTTTGTTTCATTGATCTTTTATATTTTTTTAATCTCTATTTTATTTATTTCCTCTCTGATCTTTATTATTTCCTTCCTTCAGCTGACTTTGGGCTTTGTTTGTTCTTCTTCTAATTCTTTTAGTGGTAGGTTAGATTGTTTATTTAAGATTTTTGTTGTTTCTTGAGGAAAGCTTGTATTGCTATGAACTTCCCTCTTGAAACTGCTTTTGCTTTAACCCTTAGATTTTGAAAAGCTGTGTTTCTATTTTTATTTTTCTCAAAGTATTTTCTGATTTCCCCATGAATTCATCATTGATGCATTGGTTTTTTAGAAGCATGTTGCTTCGTCTCCACATGTTTGTTCTTTTTCCATTATTTTTTTTCTGTAGTTGATTTCTAGTTTCACACCACTGAAGTAGGAAAAAATGCTTAATATAATTTCTATCTTCTTAAATTTGTTGAGACTTGTTTTGTGGCCTAGCATGTGATCTATCCAGGAAAGCATTCATGTGTACGTGAAAAAAAAATTATTCTATTCTGGGGGGAAATATCCTGTAGCTATCTATTAACTCCAGTTGGTCTATTGGAGACAAATTTCCTTATTGATTTTCTGTCTGGATGATCTGTCCATTGATGTAAGTGGGATGTTAAATTTCCCCACTATTATGGTGTTGTTGTCCATTTCTCCTTTTATGTCTGTTAATATTTGCTTTATATATTTAGGCACTTCTATATTGTGTGCATATATGTTAATGAGTGTAATATCCTCTTCTTGTATTGATCCTTTTATCATTATATAATGCTTTCCTTTGTCTTTAGTTACAGACTGTGTATTAAAATCTATTTTGTTTGATGTATTACTTACTCCCATTTTCTTGTTTCCATTTGCATGAAATATCTTTTTCCATCCCCTCACTTTCAGTCTGTGTGTATATTTACCTCTGAAGTGAGTCTTTTGTAAACAGCATATATATATAGATACAACATATATATATATACAAAACATACATATACACATACAAATATATACAAAATACAACCTATAACTGTGTCTACTTGTTTTAAACTAATAGTCTTTTACTAGCTTATTTAAGTAGTTGATACTCAGCTGTTATATTTGCGTTTGTTATTGGGATTTTCCCTTTTCTTATATATTCCTTCTTCTTGTTATAGCCTTTTATTTTCCTTAGAGAAGACCCTTTAATATGTCTTTTAGGGTAGGTTTAGTATTGATGAACTCTTAGTTTTTGCTCGTCTGAAAAGTTCCTTATCTCTTCTTTAATTCTAAATGACAATCTTGCTGGGTAGAGTATCCTAGGTTACAAGATTTTCCCTTTCAGCACTTTGCATACATCATGCCACTTCCTTGTTGACCACAAAGTTTCTGCAGAAAAATCAGCTGACTGTCTCATGGATGTTCCCTTATATATGACTCTTTGTTTTTCTCTTGCTGCCTTTAGAATTCTCTCTTTAACTTTTTTCCATTTTACTTATATCTTGGCATGGGTCTCTTTAGGTTCATCTTGTTTGGGACCCTCTGGGCTTTCTGTACCTGGACATCCATTTCCTTCTGGTTTGGGAAATTTTTAGCCATAATTTTCTCAAATTACTTTTTTGATCCCCTTCCCTCTATCCTCTCCTTCTGGGACCCCTATAATGCAAATGTTGGTACACCTGATGTTGTCACAGAGACCCCTTAAACCATTCTTTTTTTTTTTTCTTTTTCTTTATGCTGTTATGATTGGGAAATTTTCATTATTCTATGTTCCAGATCACATTTTTTTCTTTTTGCTGTTCTGAATGGGAAATTTCCATTATTCTGTCTTCCAGAACACATATGTGTTCTTCTGTATCACCTAGTTTGCTATTAATTCCTTCTAGTATGTTTTTAATTTCAGTTATTTTATTTTTCAGTTCTGACTGGTTCTTTTTTATATTTTCTAGTTTCTTGTTAAAATTCTCACTGCATTTATCTATTCTTTTCCCTAATTCAGTTAGGATTCTTATTAATAATTTGCCTTTTTTATATGGTAAATTTTAATTTCTGCTTCGCTTTTATCTTTTCAGTGATTTTTCTCTTGCTCTTTCAGTTGAGACAAATGCTTTTGTCTTCTCATTTTGCTTAACTCTCTGTCTCAATGAAGTTAGGTGAAACAGTTACCTATTGCAGTACTGAAGACATGTCCTTAGGTAGGAGTGTCCCTATACAGTCTGTGTATGTGCAATGGCTTTGATGGGAGAGCTGGATTTGATGTGTATACAAGTCACGTCTTTCCTCAGTGTGTGCTTGCACACTATCACCTTGGTAGGAAGTGGGGCTGGAGGTGGAGGGGCCAAAGCCAGAGCAGGAGCTTCCCCTCTGCTCAGTGGCCATAACCACCTTACCAGGGGTGGGATCAGGGCTCAGGTTGCTGGAGCAGAAACCCTGAGGGTCGGGCCTGAGCTGGCTTTATTCTATTTAATTGTGTACTCTCCCTGCTTCCTGCACTGACACCCTTGCCCTAGGAGGGAACAGTGCTGGAATAAGTGAGAACAGTGTGGGCACATGCTGTGGGTCCGGATGCAGGCTGTAGCAGTCCAGCTCAGAACAAAGACCCAAACTGTTTCTGACGTGCTGGCTATGTAAGTGCCAGTAATGGCTCCCCCACCCTGTTCAGATGCTACTTCAGGTCTGAGCCTCCTCGGAGTCTCACAGCTGAGTCCTCACCTTAAGGTGGAGCTGAGTGATGAAGCAAGTGGGGCTGGAATGTTCACTTGACACAAGGGGAAGTTTTCAGGAAACTGGCCAGGTGCTGGAGCAGTTTTCCATCTGCCCTCTCTGCCCCTGCTTTGGGAGCAAGCAAGTGTGCATGCACTCCTCATGAGCAAAGTCTAGGCTTCCCATAGCCCTCGTGTTAGTCCCACCAGCCCTCCAACCAGCCAAGGATGCTCGTCTTCTCTGTTTCAGACCTCAGGGCTGGGGCACCCAATATGTGATTCAAACAGCTCAGTCCCCAGGGAGGATCTCCACCCATGTAATCTCTTTTATCCTCTGAGTACCCTCCTAGGGGCACAGGTCCCCATCTGATCAATTCTCTTCCCCTCATGTCTGATTTTGTGTGGATATTTCTTACAGCGTTGTTTATATAGGAGTCTTTCTGCCAGTTTGCAGTCAGTTTTCAGTGAAAATTGTTCCACATGTAGACGTATTTTTCATGTGTTCCTGGGGGAAGGTGTGTTCCACATCCTCCTACTCTGCCATCTTTATCTCCTCCTCCACATCATTAACTTTTAAATCTCATTCAAACTTGATAGGATTTTCTTTTTTTGTTTTTTGCGGTATGCGGGTCCCCCACTGCCGTGGCATCTCCCACTGTGGAACACAGGCTCCAGACGCGCAGGCCCAACAGCCATGGCCCACGGGCCCAGCCACTCCGTGGCATGTGGGATCCTCCCGGACCGGGGCATGAACCCACGTCCCCTGCACCGGCAGGCGGACTCTCAACCACCGTGCCACCAGGGAAGCCCCTTGATAGGATTTTCTGATTGACTTTTCCTTTTCTTTTCAGAGTAAAAGTCTCAGTTTGAAGCTTACTGGTATTGTTTTTCATTTTTAACACTTTTCTATGATCAGTGTTCAAACTCATCCTCAATTACTATAGAATATATATATTTCCTGCCCAGAAAACATAGGTTCTCCTAGAGTGACTGTGTCTCAGTTTGCCAGAGATAGTCTTGGTTTATGCCTGTTGTCTCAGTGTACTATCTTCGTTAGGATTTTTCCTGAATTGTTCATTTATAAACAATGTGTTGTTTTGATTAACAGTTGCATGAAAATGAGCTGAGATAGGTTAGCAAGACCTTCACCATGTAATTCTAGTTTTTGTCATAATATCATTTAGTAATTTGTGTTATTCATATGTGGTGAACAGAATTCTCACTTTTAACACATGGTTTAATCTGAAAGAATAACTCTCTTTTTCTGACCATTTTCAAACTCTACTTAGTTAAACCCTTCCTTCAAGAGGACATGCAGGATACACACTAATTAAAGAAAAGACGCTTCCATAAGAGAAATCAGGACAGCTAACTTTGTCTTGTGTGTGGCTGTGATGAAAGAAATGGTTGCTACTATAGTCTTGCTGTCTGTGTGTGTAACAGCTAGTTGCTGTGATCCATATAGGGGTCAGCAGTGACCATACACAGCCAGCAGTCATCATGGAAAATTTGGTAAATGACAGGTTAGGTGTACATGAAATATGTATGAAGAATAAAGTCTGAGCGATTGTGATGTGGTTTTATAGAAAGTAATCTGATTACTCTCACTACAGAGGTATAAATCTACAACTATTAATTTTAATGTTTAGTAATGCTTTTTATTTTGTAATGAACCCATTTGCCATAAGTAAAAAGAAAAATGAAAATGAATTTTTACAATGCAAGAGTAAGGAAGTTTTGATGATGAAAAATTAACTTGCACAAAATGCATCTCAACATTTATGATCCAACATAAGGATCATAGTGGCCACAAGAGAACCAGAAGACACAAATCTGTTAAAGAAATATCAGTTATTTTAGCAGAATGTGCCTAGAGATGACAGTTTAACACATGCAGCTGAGGAAATTGTGTTTACTTATCACTCTGTAAAACACATTTCATTTAGTCCAAAAAATGTTCTTCTAAATTAATTTTGTTCATTGTTGATGCCAATTTTTATTCGTACGTATGCAACGTGAAGTTATAGCAGTTACTTAGTTGACTCCATTAGCAGAATAAAATATGTGAAAAGAGTTAAGTAATGAAGGGTTTATCTTAATGTTTATTACCTTACATTTCATAAAGAATATCAATTAATTCCAATCAGAGACCATGGCAGCTGTGAGGTACACTGCTCAACTCTCCCTTCAAGAGAATGTGCCAAGGGGAGTATAGTTGAATCTATGCTTCCTCAGATTCATTGTGATATTCCTGTCAAAGCCCTGCTCCCCACCTCCACCCCCCAACTTCTTCCAGCAAGTGTCTGAGCATGGCAGTGGTACTAGAGCCAGACAATTCCTGCCCAATACAGGACAACTCTATTGAGCAGCCTTTGCTCAGGGACTCCCCATTGTCCTGAATGAGACTCTCTCAAAACTGCACTAGAAGTGTAGACTGAAGCTCTTTCTACCCAATCCTTCTTCCTTTACACTT
The DNA here is from genome assembly GCF_005190385.1 of Monodon monoceros. Taxonomy (NCBI): domain Eukaryota; kingdom Metazoa; phylum Chordata; class Mammalia; order Artiodactyla; family Monodontidae; genus Monodon; species Monodon monoceros. The sequence continues at coordinate 35,242,594 of NW_021703767.1, forward strand.
TTTTTTCGGGTGTCAGATATGCATTGCTGTCTAAAGCTCTCCCTGCCTTCCTTTGTTCTCTGCCCTTTAGCCTTCACTGGTGATTCCCAATAATTCTCTTGCAATCTATCCTATCTTGGCTTCTCCTTTTCAGATGACCAGAATTGACACAGAAATGATGTTCTACTAATTGAAAAAGAAACTATGGTTACCAAATAAATATTTTTATACATACACAGAATAACTGAGCCACAATATGTTTGTGGAAAGCTGGTGTTTTGGTTTCTGTTTATTTATTTAATTTTTGACTGCATTGGGTCTTAGTTGAGGCACACATTATCTTCATTGTGGCACACGAGTTTCTCTCTAGCTGTGGCATGGGGCTTTTTCTCTCTCTAGTTATGGCACACAGGCTCCAGGGCACATGGGCTCTGTAGTTGTGGTGCATGGGTTCCAGAGTGCATGGGCTCTGTAGTTTGAAGAATATGAGCTCAGTAGTTGTGCATGTGAGCTTAGTTGCCCCGCAGAATGTGGGATCTTAGTTCCCTGACCAGGAATGGAATCCACATCCCCTGCATTGTAAGGCAGATTCTTTACCACTGGACCAACAGGGAAGTCGTGGAAAGCTGCTGTTTTTAATGAAAACCTCTTTCAGTGTGGTAGTATGTGCTTTCTCTCTGTGGTGTTCATTATAACTTTAGGATTATTTGAGCCCTTGAAATTCTGTGATTTTTTAAAAAATATCTTCATTTGTAGAAAAATATTTGATAAAAATTTCTATTTAGTATAAAGATATGTTCTGTATAAAAATGGAATTAAATTGAGAATTTCTATGAATTTTTAGACTGAAATTGGTAAAATATGCAAAAAATTATTTATAATGATAATTTATTTGAAAACTTTTGTCTTGCAAAATATTTTGTCAATGAGCCTCACTTTTTATGCAAGTAAAAATCGTACCTATGAAAATACTTGCGCTGAAATATTTATACATTTCAACATGAAAATTAGAATCTGGAACATCCTACTTTTAATAGAGTTTGCTCTGAGCTTTCTAAGTACTTTGATGATTGCAAGTAATTTAATGAAAAATATGGAACATGCTGAGATAATATTGAAAAAATATGCCTTCAGAAATATATAGTGGGAAAATATAAGAGTATGATTAAAAAGGGTGCTTATGTATTATCTTCTTGATGGTTTTTTCCTGCTTATAATTGATTAGACTAGAAATTTTGGAATCAAGCTGACTCCCGTCTTTGTAGAATGTAAAATTCAAGAAGGCAGAAACACTGTTTTGTTCACTGCTCTATCATCAGAATTTGATAAGTGTCTGGTCTATAGGAGATACTTGATAAATATTAATTGAACTGATGAGTGACAGAATGATACTTCTAGTGTTGTACTCCAAATGCTTCAGTTTCCCCCTATTGTAATTGTTCTTTATATATGTATCAGAATGTTATGGGTAAAAATAGGCATTAGGAGACAATTCTCAGTTGGTTTCTTGCTTTTCTGCCTATCTTGTGAGCAGAGTCACTGACTTCTTTTGTTCTGCATTAATTTTTCAAGGATGTTTATAGACAGCCTTATAAGACAGAAACCATGTGTCCCTCTGGGGCAGAGGGTAGATTTATTTCTTGACAGAGTAGTAAAGATAGTATCTTCAGGACAAAATTCGGGAAAGATTTCTGTCCTTTATAAAAGATTGGGGCTCTCTAAACTCAGAATCCCTGTTCTTTAACATAACCCACTGAAGCATCACTTGTTCCTCTTTGTGTTATGCTGTGGGTATTAGGGTTTGAAAGACTGGCACAGATACTGATGATCTGATTACTGCTATTGATGTAAGTAATAAAATACTTCGTCTCTAATTCAACAGTGTCATATTCCTTCCACCATCCATGAAACAGAGGTTAGGTTGAAAATAGATTTAAAATCTCAGACTTTCACAATTCTTGAAAATAGTCTGGGATCATTATCAGCTGCAATTGTTTTATATTTTAGGACTAATAAGGTTATGTCCCTAACTGTTTGCATCTAGCTAGAACAAGCACATTATGAGTATTAATCATGATGGTCCAAATACTTATGCCAGGACCTCTGTGGAAATATAAAGTTGAGAAATAAACACTCAGTTTCTTCATAGGGAGATGTATATATTATAGATAGATATATGTACGCATACACCTCACAATATGGTTGCAAACAAATGAAAGATTAAGGTTGGTTAAAGAATGGACAAGATTTCTTGAGGACATAAAACTGAGCTAGGCCTACAGGAATGAATTCAATGTGACCAGAAGAAGAAAGGGTAAGAAAAAGATGTTCCATTATACTGACAAGAGAATTAGAGAATAGTCAGCAGTCTTGTTTTACTAGAACTGAGTGTGCATATCAAAGAGCTATAATCTGTAAGGAAGTAGAATCAAAGAATCATCTGACTTAAAGTTAGAAATCAGAGTTACAAATACTACCCTATACAATTAGAAATGAATACTAGAAACTCATGAAATATTGTTTGTATGTGTGTATGTGTGCTTATGTGTATGTATGTTTTTTCCAGCAAAGTGTGTTTTTCTTTCTTTTTAAGTTGAGGTGACAAAACCAGCTCTGTTTTATTCAATTAGCACAGGTGAGCCTTTGAGAGAAGGGAAATAAAAAACTAGAGGCAGTTTTGTTTTGCAATAATTATGTGAAAAGTGGTAATAACTCTGATTTAAGAGAGATTTTACTGTTGAATAAGGCACATGTGGTTAATAATTTGGTCTTATGAGATAAAGAAGAGAAGAAGTTGAAGATAATTTGGAGGCTTTCAGCATGAGAAACTGAATGGGTGCTCAGGACATTAACATCACAATAAATATGATAAGAATACATGTTTTTGAAGAGAAGGCAATGAGTTTATCTGTGAACCTATAGAATTATAGATGTTACCATGTACCCAGGGAGCAGTACTGAGAAGACCTTTAGAAATGGGATTCTGGACCTCAGATGAAAATTGAGAGTCAGGAATATCAATTATAAAATTAGTTTATCATTGAGCCCAGAAATAAACCCACACATGTAAGGCCAATTAATCTTTGACAAAGGAGGCAAGAATATACAATGGAGAAAAGATAGTCTCTTCAGCAAGTGGTGTTGGGAAAGCTGGACAGTCATATGTAAATCAACGAAGTTAGAACACCCCCTTATGCCATACAGAAAAATAAACTCAAAATGGATTAAAGACAAATATAAGACATGATACCATAAAACTCCTGGAGAGAACATGGGCAAAACATTCTCTGACATAAATTATAGAAATTTTTCTTAGGTTGATCTCCCAAGGCAAAAGAAATTAAAGCAAAAGTAAACTGATGGGACCTAATCAAACTTACAAGATTTTGCACAGCTCATTTCATAAACAAAATGGAAAGACAACCTATGGACTGGGAGAAAATATTCACAAATGATGCGACCAACAAGGATTTAATTTCCAAAATATACAAACAGCTCATACAACTAAATATTAAAAAAAAAAACCCAAATCAAAAATCAACCCAGTCAAAAAATGGGAAGAACACCTAAATAGATATTTCTCTAAAGAAGTCATACAGATGGCCAACAGACGCATGAAAAGATGCTCAACAATGCTAATTATTAGGTAAATGCAAATCAAGACTACAATGAGGTTATCACCTCACACCAGTCAGAATGGCCATCATCAAAAAGTCTATAACTACAATGAGATAGCATCTCACACCAGTCAGAATGGCCATCATCAAAAAATCTAGAAACAATCAATGCTGGAGAGGGTGTGGAGAAAAGGGAACACTCTTGCACTGCTGGTGGGAATGTGAATTGGTACAGCCACTATGGAGAACAGTATGGAGGTTCCTTAAAAAACTACAAATAGAACTACCATATGACCCAGCAATCCCACTACTGGGCATATACCCTGAGGAAACCATAATGCAAAAAGAGTCATGTACCAAAATATTCATTGCAGCTCTATTTACAATAGCCCAGAGATGGAAACAACCTAAGTGTCCATCATCAGATGAATGCATAAAGAAGATGTGGCACATATATACAATGGAATATTACTCAGCCATAAAAAGAAATGAAATTGAGCTATTTGTAATGAGGTAGATGGACCTAGAGTCTGTCATACAGAGTGAAGTAAGTCAGAAAGAGAAAGACAAATACCATATGCTAACACATATATATGGAATTTAAGAAAAAATAATGTCACGAAGAACCTAGGGGTAAGACAGGAATAAAGACACAAACCTACTAGAGAATGGACTTGAGGATATGGGGAGGGGGAAGGGTAAGTTGTGACAAAGCAAGAGAGTGGCATGGACATATATACCCTACCAAACGTAAAATAGATAGCTAGTGGGAAGCAGCCGCATAGCACAGGGAGATCAGCTCAGTGCTTTGTGACCACCTAGAGGGGTGGGAGGAAGGGAGATGCAAGAGGGAAGAGAGATGGGAACATATGTATATGTATAACTGATTCACTTTGTTATAAAGCAGAAACTAGCACACCATTGTAAAGCAATTATACTCCAATAACGATGTAAAAAAAAAAGTCTATAAATAACAAATGACGGAGGGGGTATGGAGAAAAGGGAGCCCTCCTACACTGTTGGTGGGAATATAAATTAGTGCAGCCACTATGGGGTATGGAGGCTTCTTTAAAAACTAAAAGTAGAGTTACCATATGACCCAGCAATACCACTCCTGGGCATATATCCAGACAAAACTATAATTCGAAAAGGTACATGCACCCCTATGTTCTTAGCAGCACTATCTACAATAGCTAAGACATGGAAGCAACCTAAGCGTCCATCAACAGATGAATGGATAAAGCAAATAGGAGTGGAAGTTTGGAAATGTCAATACACAACCCATTTATGCTGCGGTATTGAGAAAAGGCTCAAATCTAAAGCATCACCTACCTCTGTAGTTGGTGGATGTTTGGGGTGAGGATGGGGAGTGTTGCTGAAATTGAAGGATTGATTAAAAATCTATATAAATTCATAGGGCCTTGAACTTTCATCACCACTCTTCATAGCCAGAACATTATTCTCCACTTCTTACTGCAAAAGGATCCAGGACTTTTACCCTCTGGAGAGGTTCAACCAGAGGGCCTAGGGACTAAGGAACAGCAGGTGCAGATTGTGGGGTGTCTCTTTGAGACTGAGGGGATAAGTGGAAGTCTGCATGATGAAAAGTGAGATCTCTACTCCTTTTCTCTCCTTTGGGCTCCAAGATCACTGACAGCCTGGCCTGATTTCCTAGGTACTCAGTCCTACTCATGCACATGGAACAACCATCAGCTTTTTAGAGCCACCTTCCGAAAGGTGAAAGGCTTTTCAAGAATCACCAGAAACTCTGAGAAAAACCTCTTAACATGGAAGAATAAAATGAAATCTGATATTTTGCATCTTGACTTTTTGTTTCTTGGTTGGTTTTTCAGGTATTGAGAGTGAAGTCTCAAAACATCTAGAAGGAAATTCATGGACCCTTAATATATTTTTGTATATAGTTGCAAACTTAATTAATTTTTAATGTTACTATGGTTATCTGTTTTATACTGCATCTTATTAATGGATTGAGATCAGTAATATCTTAAAGCAAAACAATACAAAACACTATTCTGGTTTAAAATAACTGAACTTAACTCATTTAGATGGAACAAATAGATGACCACACTTTGATTCTTTACTCTTAAATTATAAATATAATAAAAATATTAAATAAATATAATATACAAAATAAATATAAAGAAAAAAGGTAGCTTACATCTATCAACTGACTCATTTATGTGGTCTCACATGAAGTAGGGGCCTAATTTATAATCAAACTACAGAGGTGGGAATAAAGAGGAATTTTCATATATTGGTGTTACTGGATACAGTTACTTTAAAACTGAGTTAATTTAAGGCACGTTTGTTCTATTGCATTTATTTTACATCTTCTAAAAAACTAGCCCAAATATGTTTTCAAAATTTGACCTCATTTTGAGGCTGAACACAATTCATTTAAATAACAAGAGTGGCCTTATCTATACTATCTTAATGTAATAAATTTTTCTGAGTTAAGTGAAAGTAGGTTGTATACTGTACATATAAATCAATTAATGACATTGTAACACAATGAAATTGAAAATCAAGGAAAAATACAAGACACCTCTTAGAAATCATGACTACTGATAGTTTTAGGTTGGACACAATAGTAGGTGCCCACTAAATGACAAAATAATTGTTTTGTCTTATTTTGTGTTTTATTTTTTAAGGAACTGGTATAATTATTTCACTTCAATTTGTGAAGAAAACAAGAAATATTAGTGATGCTTAGTAAATTGTGAGGTTTTCACTAGGAACTAAAAGCTGATTAAAATAAATGATGTAAATTAAATAAACATGTTTCAAATTAGATGATTAAGGCAGTGTCAATCATTCTACTTACATGAAAAATAAGACCCATTAATATGTATACTTTTTCCCACATGCATACCTGCTATGTATGCATTTAAGGATATGAGGCCATTTCAGAGTATCACTGTGTGCATACTTTTATTGATATTTCTTATATGCTTTGATATTTACTTCAAGGAGTTTGACATTGCAACATGTTGTCCTATAGAAATAACGGTTTAAGAAACACAATACAAATATATTTGAAGAAACATGAAAAACCTGTGAAGTCATCATCCACTTAGATTAATTGTTGTAAAGGTAGTAGGGATAAAACTTTAGATTGAATGAGTCAGCCTACTCTTAAGAAAATAATTAAATATCAACCCTTTCTATCATAGACGCTAGAGAAAATGAGACTGTTTGCAATGGACAATTCCTTTTCTTTAAAGTAACTTATGATTAAAAATGAATTATTTAGCTTTATGGCATGTTTCTTTCATAAGACTTTAAATTAAAACTCTAAAATTAAAAAATACTTTGCATACAAATAGCCTACATTTCATGTTTTAAATTAAGGATCCTTTACCTACTATCAAATATAACATAATTTTAGTGAAACATACATTTAAAAAATAAACTGCAGATAATACATCTGGTTATTTTGTATGAATTATTATTTGATTAATAATCTAGACAGGTTAGTTTTTTTTTTTTTTCTGGTAGAACAATGTAAGACAAAAAGAAGAGGGCAAATGAAAAAACTGGTTTTTAGTTATTAATGGTTAATGGGGATAAACAATAAAACCCAGTTGGTAAAAGAAATTTTGTCCTACTTATTGCTTTGTGATAGAGAGGAAAATATGAGGTACATTTTTGCAATTGATGAAACAATATTGATCCATTATTATTAACTAAAGTCCATAGTTTACATTAGGGTTCAGTCCTTATGTAATTACATAGACTTTGAAAAATATATAATGACACATATCTACCATTTTTGTATCATATTGAATACTTTCGCTGCCCTAAAAATTACCTGTGCTCCTCCTATTTATCCCTCCCTCCTTTCCCCTCCCTCCATTCCCCTAAACCTCTGTCAACGTTATTGATCTTATTACTATCTCCATAGTTTTGCCTTTTTCAAAATGTCATATTGTTAAGACTAGAAATCAACTATAAGAAAAAACTGAAAAAAAAACCACAACTAGTGTTTGTGGAGGCTAAACATTATGCTGCTAAACAACTAATGGGTCACTGAAGAAATCAAAGAGGAAATCAACAAATACTTGGAGTCAAATGAAAATGAAAACACAGTAATCCAAAATCTTTGAGACCAGCAAAAGCAGTTCTAAGAGGGAAGTTTATAGCTTATACAAGCTTAACCCAGGAAACAAGAAAAAAAAAATTCAAAAAGCAACCTAGAGGAACTAGAATAGAAGAACAAACAGAACCAAAAGTTAGTAGAAGGAAATAAATCATAAAGATCAGAGCAGAAATAAATAACATAGAGACTAAAAAAAACAATAGAAAAGATCAATGAAACTAAGAACTTGTTCTTTGAAAAGATAAACAAAGTTGATAAAACTTTAGCCAAACTCATCAAGAAAAAAAAAGAGGGCCCAAATCAATAAAATCAGAAATAAAAAAGGAGAATTAAAACTGACATCACAGAAATACAAAAAATCATAAGAGATTGCTGAGATCTGTTATATGCCAATAAAATGGACAACCTAGAAGTCATGGACAAATTCTAAGAAATGTATAATCTCTCAACATTGAATTAGGAAGAAAAAGAAAATATGAACAGACCAACTACCAGTAATAAAATTGAATCAGTAAAAGAAAAATCCACAAAACCTCCCAGCAGAAGTGTAAGACCAGAGGGCTTCACAGTTGAATTCCATCAAACATTTATAGAAAAGCTAACATGTATCCTTCTCAAACTACTTTAAAAAAATTGCAGAAGAAGGAACACTTCAGAACTCATTCTACAAGGCCAGCATCTCTCCGATGCCAAAACCAGATAAAGATATCACACAAAAAGAAAATTACAGGGTAATATCACTGATGAACATAGATGCAAAAATCCTCAACAAAATATTAGGAAACCAAGTCCAACAATATTTTTAAAAGATCATACACCATTATCAAGTGGGATTTATCCCAGGGATACAAGTATGGTTCAATATCCACAAATCAATCAATGTTGTACATCACATTAACAAACTGAAGAATAAAAGCCATATGATTGTCTCAATACATGCAAAAGCAACTGTGACAAAATTCAACATCCATTTATCATAAAAGCTCTTCCAAAAGTGGGCATAGAGGGAACATGTCTCAACATAATAAAGGCCATATATTGACAACCCCAGAGCTAACAGCACACTCAATGGTGAAAAGCTGAAAGTATTTCCTCTAAGGTCAGGAACAAGACAATGATGTCCACTCTCATCATTTTTATTCAACATATTATTGGAATTTATTCCATGGCTAGGAAGTCCTAGCCATAGAAATCAGACAAGAAAAATCAGTAAAAGGAATCTAAATTGGAAAGGAGGAAGTAAAACTGTCACTTTTGCAGATGTCATGATGTTATATAGAAAATCCTAAAGACAATACCAAATAACTATTAGAACTCATCAATGAATTCAGTAAAGTTGTAGACAAAATTAATATACAGAAATCTGTGGTGATTCTATATAATAACAATAAACTATCAGAAAGAGAAATTAAATAAACCATCCCATTTACAATCACATCAAAGAGAATAAAATACCTAGGAATAAATCTAACCAAGCAGGTAAAAGATCTGTACTCAGAAATCTATAACACACTGATGAAAGAAATTAAAGATAACACAACAAATGAAAAGATATACTGTGCTCATGGATTGGAAGAATTAATATTGTTAAAATGTCCATCCTATCCAAGGCAATCTATAGATTTAATGCAAGCCCCATCAAAGTGGCATTTTTCACAGAAATAGAAGAAATAATTCCAAAGTTTGTATGGAAACACAAAAGACCCTGAATAGCCGAAGCAGTATTAAGAAGAACAAAGTTGGAGGTATCACACTCCCTGATTTCAAACTCTACTACAAAATTACAGTAATCAAAAAAATGTGATAGGGCAGACTGTCATATAGTTGAAATTTGTAGCCTTTTCAGATTGACTTCTTCCACTTACCTATATATATTTATGTTCCTTCCATGCCTTTTGGTGGCTTGATAGCTCATTTAAAATTATTGATGAATTATATTCTATTGTATCTATATATTAGAGTTTATCCATCTCCTATTGGAGGACCTCCATATTGCTTCCAAGTTTTGGCTATTATGCATAAAGTTGCTATAAATATCTATGTGCAGGTGTTTTGTTTGGATATAAGTTTTCAACTTATTTGGGTAAATAACAAGGAATGCAGTTGCCGGATCATATATTTGGAATATATTTAGTTTTGTATGAAACTGCCAAACTGTCTTCCTAAATGGCTGTTACTATTTGCAACCCCACCAGCAGTGAAAAGTCATGTTCATCCTTGCCAGCATTTGGTGTCAGTGCTCTGGATTTTAGCCATTTTAATTAGTGTAGTGGAATCTCATTGTTGTCTTAATTTGTGATACCCTAATGACATATAATGTTGAATATCTTTTCCTATATTTATTTGACACCTATATAACTTCTCTGGTGAGGTGTCTGTTTAGATCTTTTTCCCATTTCTTAATTGGGTTGTTTGTTTTCCTCTTTTTGAGTTTTAAGAGTTCTTTGTATATTTTGTATACCATTACTTTATCAAATAAATGTTTTGCAAAGATTTCCTCTCAATCTATGTCTTATCTTTTCATTATCTTAACTGTCTTTCACAAAATAGAAGTTTTTAATTTTAATGAAGTCTAACATCATTTTTCCTTCATGAATTGTACTTCAGTTTTAGCCATGTTGACTCTTCCTATCCATGAATGTGGAATATATCTTCATTTATTTAGATCTACGTTTATTTTTTTCATCAGTTTTGTAGTTTTCCTCATTGAGATTGTGTAGATATTTTGTTAGATTTATACCTAAATATTTCTCTCTTTTTTGGTGCTAATGTAATGGTATTGTGATTTTTATTGAAAATTTTAATTTTCCTTACTGGTATACAAGAAAGCAATTGACATTTGTATATTAATGATTTATCCTGTAACATTGCTATAATCGTTTGTTAGTTCCAGGAGTTTGCTTTTTTTTTTGTGTGTGGCAATTACTTTGGATTTCCTACAAAGACAGTAGTTATGTCTGCAAGATAAGACAGTTTTATTTCTTCCTTCCAAATCTGTATACACTTTATTTTCTTTTCTTGTATTATTTTTGCATTAGCTAGGACTTAATTGTTGAATACGAGTGGCGAGAGCAGACATTCTTGTCTTGTTCTTCATCTTGGTGGGAAAACATCTAGTTTCTCACATTAAACTATGATATTAATTGTAGGCTTTTGTAGATGTGCTTTATCAAGCTGAGGGAGTTCTCCCCTATTACTAGTTTTCTGAGAGTTTTTTATCATGAATGGGTGTTGGATTTTGTTAAATGCTTTTTCTGCATCTATTGATATGATTTTATGATTTTTATACTGTATTTTGAAATCATATAGAAAAATAATATAAAACAATAAATATAAATTTAGAAGCATGTTCAAAGTTATAAAAATTTCCTTATCTCCTATTTTATTCATTTAAAAAGCTGATATATTAAAGAAGACTATGAATTAAATTATTGACAGTTGATCTAATTTTTTATCTGAGAACTTCTATAAAGATGATACAGGGCTTCCCTGGTGGCACAGTGGTTGAGAGTCCGCCTGCCGAGGCAGGGGACACGGGTTCGTGCCCCGGTCCGGGAAGATCCCACATGCCACGGAGCAACTAAGCCCGTGAGCCATGGCTGCTGGGCCCGTGCATCTGGAGCCTGTGCTCCACAACGGGAGAGGCCACAACAGTGAGAGGCCCGCGTACTGCAAAAAAAAAAAAAAGAAAGAAAAATGATGATACAAACATTAGATAATGGAGGTTAGGAAAGAGAATCTCTGAAGAGAAATATTGTTAAGTGTTAGGCAGAAATAAGAATATTAATTCAAGTAATTAATATTTAGTTAATTTCAATATTAACTTAATTTCAATTCAATGTAACCTGCAACATTTTTAGCATTTTATTAGTTCCTTCTTTGACATGTTCATTTATTCAACAAATTATACAGAGATTGGTAGTTTCTATCACAATATTTATTCTCCATGGCATGACATGATTTTAGGAGCTCTTTTCAAAGGCAGGGGATATACACTTCTCATGTTCTACTGAGGGAAATAGGAAAAAAAATAAGCACAAGTAAATATATATTAGGTGGTAAAAAGTATTGCTAAGGAAAATAAAACAGAATAAGGTGATAATGTGCTGCAATGTTGCATCAGACAAGATGGGTGCCATTTTCATCAGCAAATTATTTTCTAATGAAGGGAGATTGGAATGGAGACATGAACAAAGTAAGGTAACAAGTCATGCAGACATCTGAAGGAAGACTGTCCTGGGAAGAGGGCTTAGTGAATGCAAAGATCTGGAGTGAGAGCTGAGTGAACTGTTTGAGGATTAGCTATAAGAGAGGAGACATAAAAGGGGTGATACTATAGATGCAGCTAGACTCGGATCACATAGCACCTTGAAATCATGTTGGGATTTGGGATTCCATTCTAAATGTACTAGAAATCCACTGAAATATTTCAAGCAGAAAAGTTCCATAAGCATACTTCTGTTTTAAAAGAATTACTTTAGCTACTGAATGGATAAAAGATAAAAACAGCTAAAAGTCAAAGCAAGGAGACCAATTAGTAGACTATTGCAATAATTCAAGTGAAAATTGATGGTGGCTTGGACTATTGTGTCATTATTGTGGCACAAGAAGTGGAGAGAGATGGCTGGATTTGGGATATATTTTGAAGGACTTGCTGTTGGGTTAGATATGAAGAATGTTGGTTATTGTAACACTAGCTATTGTAACAAACACACTCCATTTTAACAGTGGCTTAGAATAACTAAAATTTCATTTTGCTCTCTAAACAGTCCACTGTGGTGTTTCTGGTCAGTGTGTGAGTGGTGGTGGTGGTGGTGGTAGTGGTAGTAGTACTTTTCACACAGTCATTCAGGGAGGCAGGGTGATGGAGACTCTGCTAACCTCAACGTGTAGCTTCCATGGTTGCCCAGGTGTTGACATCCAACTGGCTGATGGAGAAAGAAAAAAACGGAGATAGCACATTCACTTCTTAATCATATTGCCCTCATCTTGAGCAAACATCATTTCCAGTGATGAGCCACTGTGCCCTAAATTATATGCACATGGGCTGGGAATTACAGTTGCTTCTTGGGCAGCTACTTTCCTATAATAACTGCTATGCAAAGTGAGAAATGAATCATTAGTGGAAAGTTAGTCATCTCTACCATATGAGATATGAGGAAAAATAGCAGACAAGTATGGTGTCAACATTTTGAGTTTACCTACTGTGCTGTCAATGTACTGGGCAGGTAAGGAACACTAAGGTTTCAGGCAAAAGTTTATTTTTGTATAAGTTAATTTGAGACATCCATTGGATACTCAATTTGATAGTCAAATATGGAGTTGAGAGAGGAGGTTTTATCTGATACATTTTTGGTGACAATCAGAATAAAGGGAATGTATAAAGTCAGATATGAGCTGAGAAAATCATGTGAATAAGGAAGAAAAATAAGTTCAAGGATTTTGCCATTGTGAAAAGTTTAATTGTAAACCCCATTTTACACACAAAATTATGGCAAGAAGTTAAATGAAAGGCTTTTCTAAAAAGAAAAGCCATGTTAATTGTTCTCCAATATCCTTTCTGCATTCCTTCTAGAAATGGTAAGTAACTTAAGTAAATGACTATAAGAGTAAGTAAGTGACTATAAGAGAAAACTAGTTTCCGCAAGTAGCCTATTTGTAGTAAAATTTTTAAACTTTTTTTTTTTTGCTGTGTTTCCATATCCTGATTTTATTTTATTTTTTTATTTTTATTTTTTTCGGTACGCGGGCCACTCACTGCTGTGGCCTCTCCCGTTGCGGAGCACAGGCTCGCATCGGCAGGCAGACTCCCAACCACTGCGCCACCAGGGAAGGGAAGCCCCTGATTTTATTCTTCGGGCAGTTTCTTTCTTTGTTGATGTTCAAGTTCAATAATGGACACTTCTTAGCTATAGGGAATTCCTCTGTTTTATTTTTACTTGAATCTGGGACTTTGAAAGTTTGAAAGCCACTTTTTTTTTTTTTTCCACTGCAGTACTTCAGAAGAAATTGTAAAATAGGTTTTGCAAGAATTCTTTGCTTTGCTTTGGAGGGATGGCATATAATCCCTACATGAAGTCACAGAGGCTGCCTCTGAGATACTTTCTTTGCTTCTCACACCAAGTACTTCAAAAGAGAATGCACTGCTTTCTATGACACACTGAAGCTTCATAAACATGCCATATGCACATTTGTCTCCCATCAAATTTGATAATCAAGTAACACTAAAATTTAATATAATAGACAATTTTCTGTATCTTATACTTCTATATTTTATAAAAGAATTCTTATTATGAATCTGCAGACTGAAGGTAGTGGTCTTTTAACTGGTGCTTTGTTCAAACAAGATACCATGTAATCATGCATTATTGTATAGCAAAATTCTTCAAATAGAGTACACTTCTACTGCAAGTTTTCCTACACTCAGTGCTCACATAATTGTTTTATCAGCTTATTATTGCACGCACTAAATGATTCTGAGTAATGTGAACTGAAGGGTTAAAGTTCTGATTGTTGGATATAGAAAAGAACAGTTTATAGATGTGTGAGGGGTTTAGTCAGTTATTAAAGTGATCCATAAGATAGATGTCAGAGGTAAAAAATATTTGAGAATTACTTATTAAAATCATTAATAGCTAATGACACATATTTATTAACCAAGCAAATAAATACACAAGTTTTCTTTCTGAATGTAAAGGTTTGTGAATACATTTCAACATCTTTAAGTTATGTGAAATACCAATAAATAGGGTACTGTGTCTCAAAATGGGAGTCAAATAAATAAAATTAGGAAAAATCAAAATTTAAAATAGAGATATATGAAATCTATCTTGTTATTTCAGAAAAAAAAGTCCTTTACCAAAATTCATGAAGCAACACTCAAACTTTATTTCAGAGTAGTATAGCACATGTTTAGACAAACTTACCAAAAGCTAAAATGAGTTAGAGCACCTCATTGGTATATTTTATTCTATGTGAGAAGATTGTCAAATGCAAAAAATTTCATTGTAATTATTATAATTCAGAGAATATTGTTACATATAATCTAACGTAAAGGATTAGTAAAGAAAAGGTACTTTGAAGACCTAGAAAACAGTACTGTATTACTTGCATCACTATTGAGAGAAAGGAATGCATTGAATAAGTGATAATACAAAAATTTAAACATGATTTCCTTAGTGATTAATGGTGCTATTGACAAAAACAGAGATATTAGCAGTTTAATAATGTTTTAAAAATCCATATATCATTGTCTTTTGACATTTCAAATACTAGTTCAAGTGATATAAGAAGTTATATGATCTACTAACCAGCTAGGCGTGCTTATATTTAACTTGGATACCATCCAACTTGACATTGTATGCAGGTCAACCTAATCAAGAAGGCTTTAAATTGTCCATGTTGGGAAGAGAAAAAATTATTAATACTCTCAGTTATACTAGTTAAAGGGAGGAATAAATGGTAGATGAGAATAGATGAGAAGAATGGTAGTTCATATTGACAAAGAATTTGGAAAAGGAATAGTAAGCAATATTTTCCTCAAGGAATTTCGAACTTGTACAGTGACACTTGAACAACATGGGGGTTAGAGTTAGTAAAAATATTGCACATAGCTTATAGCAGACCTTCATATCTGTGGTTCCGAATCCACTATTCAAACAACTGTGGATCATTGTAGTACTGTAGTATTTACTATTGAAAAATATCTACAAATAGTGAAACTATGCAGTTCAAACCTCAGTTGTTTAAGAGTCAACTATAGTTTATTGAACTTAAGAATTCATCTTGTTTGGCTATGACAACACTTTAGTACTTCCATGTCATCATAAACTTGATTCCTCTCTGTAGTGTTGTGTACCTATACTGATTCAATTTTTTTATTTTATTTTTTTTGTCTGAGTCATATAGGAAATTGAGTTTGCATCTCTTTACTTTTGGACCTTATATAACTAATGTGAACTTGAATTTACAAAGCATGAGTAATGTTCAAAGTCAGAGTCAGTATGATTACCTCTGTCTGTCTGTCTCTCTTTCTCTTTCATATATATATATATATATACACATATATAAATGTCAGGGCAGAACAGCATGGTAATTATGAAAGTTTAGTTCTATGGGGAAATTCTCATGATATTGTAATGGTAAGAGTAAAAGAGACAAAAGTATATGATTTGGACTTTGAGATATATATATATAAACCATATATAAACATAACTATATTTTATTATAAAAAAACTATTTGTTTATACATATTTAAAATTTCCCAACTATTTTATAATAATAGTCCATATTTTTTTATCAGAGAACCAGATTCATGCAACTATTGAACCTGAGGGCAGATTTACCTAACAAGACATGTATTCAAGTATAAGATACAAAAGTGTTGTCATAGAATGATATATCACCTGGGGTGATAAGGGAAATTAGATGATGCATGTCTAAATTAAATCATAAAATGGTCTTGGAAAGGGGTTAGCAAAGTTTTTCTGTAAGAGGCCAGATAGTAAATATTTTAAACTGTGTGTATAATAATGTCTCTGGTAACATTCAACTCTGCTGTTGCAGCACAAAGCAACCATAGACAGTAAATGCTCTCTAAAAATTATTTTTAATAAAAACAGGCAGCAGGCTAGATTTGAACTATGGGCTGTAGTTGGACAATCCCTAGTCTAAAATATTTCTGAGCATTGACAACTACTGCTCTGGAGTCTGTTCAGTGAAATTTACTAGATCATAACTTGCTTGAAGGTAGGATATTGGTCTTGTATTTTCATATCACTTATGACACTTAATATCTGTGATCACATAGGAGACACTTGATAGAATATTAATGAAAGAATGAATGGAGGGCTTTGCTGGTGGCGCAGTGGTTGAGAGTCCGCCTGCCGATGCAGGGGACACGGGTTCGTGCCCCGGTCCGGGAAGATCCCACATGCTGCGGCGGAGTGGCTGGGCCCGTGAGCCATGGCCGCTGAGCCTGCACGTAACAGTGAAAGGCCCGCGTACCGCAAAAAAAAAAAAAGAAAAAGAATGAATGGATTGATCAGTGAAAAGTCCAGTGATATCTACCATGGTTCCACACTACCACACTTTTTCTTGTAAGCAGGGCTGACATTCAGACAAAGCAGTTTGACCTAATGGGAAAAGCATGGGCTTTAGTGTCTGATAGAATGACCTGGGTTTAAATAATTGATCTGCTACTTATAATTGGTATATCTTGGACAAATTATTTAACTGCTTTCAGTTGTAAATTTTACATTTATCAAAAGGAATTGATGATAGTGACATATTATTGGTAAGTTGAATTCATTAAGTAAGATATAATTAATCTTTTAAATAAATGACAGGATGAGAGTTGATGCTTAGGAAAAATTAGCTTTCATTCACTTTAGTTGGGAGTTACAATTTGATTAACTTTGAAGGGTCATAAAATGAGAATGGAAAGGGCCTTGACAGCAGTTAAGACCTATCCGTCTTTCTTACCTTCCTTTCTTAAAGATAAAAATTCATCAAGGCCTAGAAAGATTAAAAAAGTGTAAAGAACCTCAGGATTAGGAATTAAGAGGCTGGAATTTAGTTCTGGTTTGACCATTAAATAATTATGGCATATGTGCATATGAGGGTTATTTACCTATTTCAGCCTATTCCCTTGACTAGTGGAACAAAGTAGTCTTTAAGCCTCTATCCAATATTAACATTCAATGTTGATATTGTGAAATTGGCTTACCCATTTCTGTTCAACTCTGTTCTCTCCCTAGCCACAACACACAACTATGCCCACGCAGCCACACATATGCATGCAGTTCTAAACATATTCAAAATAATCTATAGTGTGAAAGAATTTAAATTAAAATCAAAATTAAAAAAAAAAAAACAGAAAAGAATTTCATTAGACTTACAGTATGTTAAAGAAGTGATGGGTTTCAAATGAGAATGGCTTTTGTGATTGCTATGATAGAAATCCAGTCCATGATGTTACGTTAAAACTCTGTTGTGTCAGGTCTTATTACATTGCTAACTGAAGAGGCTGACATAGGTGGAGAATAAAGCTCACTTTCAAAACCAGTCTATTTACAACCTTTTCATAGTGGTTCTGCTCCCTCCTTACTTCTTTTTCCTCCTAAGCACAGCTGCAAGTTTAAGTAGTCAAGCAAACTATAATCAGCCACTTAGATTGGCTGCCAAATCACAGTTGTGCCCAATTTGCCTGTTTAACTTTTTTTCTTGCTTGATTGACCTTGGTTCTCTCCTCCCCCAAGTATTCATGATGACAACTTGAAAATGTCATATCTTCGCAATGTTGTGAGTGCATCAGAAACTACTCACATACGTACAAAGCAGAGTCGCCGAAGTCTTAAATTGTCAGTACATTTAATTTTGCCCTATTTTTATTTGTATTAAAATTAATTACAGACATCTCACAGTGCTTCATTTTTGATGTAAATTTCAATTTTAAATACAGTTGGTTTTCTGATAGTTTTCTTGAGTATATATATAAAGAGAGTATATATTTAGTATGTAGGTATATACATACATATATACAATGTATGTGTGTATGCATATCTATATAACATCTATATAGATCTATATAATGTGTATATATGTATAGATATATACATACTAACATCTATGCTATTTATACTATATATTTAGTATGTATATATAAGTAGAGATATTTATTGTGTGTGTGTATATACATATATAGAGTTTGTGTGTGTGTGTGTGTGTGTGTGTGTGTGTGTGTGTGTGTAGAGAGAGTGAGAAAGAGAGTTTATAAGGCTGTAAATTTCTGGTACATGTATTTTTTTTGCTTTTCATTACAAAAAAGAAAAGAACACCAAAGCAAAAAGCAACCATTTTTATGACTAGGCATTTGACTTTCCAGGAATAAAGCAGACAGAAAATGTTCATTCATTCTTAGTATAAATAGTAACTCTAACCCTTTGTCACCTCCTTTCTCATTTTTGTAAAGCTGAAAAATGTTCAGTATATTAACTTATAATATGTCAGTTCTGAAAGGAGAAAAGAAAAAGTGCTATGATAAATATAGCTACAGAGGATACAAAACATTTTTAAAGAGATCAAGCTTTAATGTCATAGAGGGATAGATGTTAAATGGTATGAGAAGGATAGGACTGTCACATAGGTTTGCTCTATCAGAAATTTCCCTGTGTGTGTGTGTGCGTGTGGGTGTGTGGATGTGGTGTGTGAGACAGACAGAGACAAAGACATAAGAGAGAAATAGAATTTCTGCTTTCCTTCATTTTATGGAAGAAACTTTGTTTTATATCTTACAATAATAGCATGTGAGATTATACATTTAAAATATATTACAAAGTTGTTTTTAATATTAGCTGCTCACAATGAATTTAACCCAAATGAACATCTCTCTTCTTTTTGTTTTAGGATCAAATTTTAAATTATTTTTTAAGGTCTTTCTATTATTTTCTATATTTGAATGATAAGATATCTGTAATGGAAATTTCAGGAGTATTTATTAAATACCAAGATTAAATCCTTTTATTGAGCGCTTCTCAGATATGAAGGTGCAGACTAAGCACTTGGAAACCTTGTTAAAAATGAATATTCTCATTCAGACAGTCTGAGGTGGAGCCTGAGATTCTGTGTTTCTAACCAGCTCCCAGGTGATAATTGATGTTTATGGTCCATGGAAAAAAACTGAGTAGATAGTCTTTATTTCAAAACAATGGTTTAATAATAATAATAGTAACAAAAAATAATAATTTTATATAAATTTTATCTCCAGAGAGAATAATAGTTAATAGGAAAATTAATAATCAGGTACCTAAGAAAACCCAATTTATTGAATCTTATCTATGTAGAACAGTCTGTTCCAATGCCATATTAATACTGAATTTTTGCAGCTGTCCTGTGGGTCATTTGTCCAATATTGATTTGTATTGGTTGGTTCTAACCTGTTGAATTATGGCAAATTGTTGGCCTTTCATAGTCAAATATTTCAGAAAGCTTTTAAGATAAAGTGTATTAAGAAAGAGTTGAAGTGTTTTAAAACTGTTATAAAGTCTTTTGGAATGCCAATGAATTGAAGTAAAAAGCTTATTTGCATCTTAAAGCCACAACTCATGAACTGTGAATGAAAAACCAACTGTGAAGGAAAGGATGGGTATATCCTATTGTAAATTAGTATGAAAATCTGTATTTTTGCCTGGTGATAAACAACACTCACTACAGATACTATGGTTTAGACCAGATATGTTCTGAAAGCTAAGTAGACTATACTTCAATGAGCGATTCTGGGGAGATGATTAGCTATAGATGTATAACAGCTCTCATAAACACTGTGCTGAGAAAATAAAAGAGAATTTATGTGGCACTGGAATATCTCTAAAAATATTAAAAGTTAATAGATGCCCCAACTCTGGATGTCAAATATCCCAAATATCTTAAACCTAAAACAAGTTTTTAATAAATGATCTGGCACATACATATTCTTTTGCTCTATGTTTGACTCTCTGCTTTAGATATTTCTAATAACAAAATCTTTCTTACGTATCTTTATATTCATTTGTCTATTCTTGAGCTACACTTGCCATAGGGGTGAGAGAATATTGGTGGTTTATCAAGTGCTACAACAGGCTTTTTTTGTTTGTTTTAAGGAACTCATTTCACAGGTAAGGAAAAGTAGTGGTGGGGTAGGACAAGATCAATCGATTAAAAATAATACAATTGTTGAAGACTGTGCAAGACACTGTGATGGTTATTAAGGAGAATTAAAAATAATATGAATATGAATAAAATAACAACACAACACTATTTCAAAGCAGTATGGGTCGTGCTGGCCGAAAGAACTGTCCAACCAGTGAGTGCTTTTCAGTGAGTGCTATTTTTGGTTGAGAGAGCTTTGTGAACACTATTCTGTAATTCTACTTTGTACTAATTTGCTAGGGCTGCCATAACAAAATACCAGAGACTGGATGGCTTAAACAATAGAAACTTATTCTCACAGTTCTGTAGGCTACAAGTACAAGGTCAAAGTGTTGGCAGAGTTGGTATCTTCTGAGGACTCTCTCTTTGGCTTGCAGATAGCCACCTTCTCACTGTGTCATCACATGGTCTTTCCTCTGTGCACATGCATGCTTGATGTTCTTTGTGTGCCCAAATTTTCTCTTTTTATAAGAATACGAGTCAGATTGGATTAGAGCTAACCCTAACGACCTTATTTTAACTTAGTCACCTCTTTAAAAGTCCTTTCTCTGAGTATAGTTACATTCTGAGGTACCGGGTTCAGGACTTCAGTGTATTAATTTTGGGGGGACACAGTTCAGTCTACAACACACTCAGAAGTCTACATCTGTAAGATACCTAGTTCAACATTCTTATTTTACAGGTGAGGAATTAGAGCCTTCCCTGAAGAACTGAAATGTCTTGTGCAAGGTCATCAAATTACTAGTAGAGTCTAGAATAAATCATAGATAGCCTAAGTTCCTGACAGGTTTATTTTTTTCTTTTCACTTTATCACGTGACTAATGCAAGCCTGATATGCTTCCCACAGATATTGAGTTTAAAGCTGTACTTAAGGAATAAGGAGGCATAATAACTGGAGTGTCAGAATTCATGGCTGATATCATTTTCTCTAATCCAGTTCTTCTAGTTGGGTAAGCTTTGTTAGAGCCAGGAAATAGTCTCAGAAAAACACTTGAATGGATTAGTACAACCAAGGTCTGAGCCTAGATTGGGTGTAATGGCCATTATCTCTAACTTCCTAGTGTAAGAATTCATCTACGTTCCTACAGTTCCTGAGGTTTGTTTCTTGCTGTGTTGAATGAATCATTCTTAACAGAGTTGTCATTTATGAGGATTTTCAACATGCACTTGTGAAGTTCATTTTGTTATTTTTGGCAGCAATGTGGTAGATGACATCATATGTAAAAGTATTTGAGAAAAATTTATTTTAAAAAGCCAGAAACTACCATCTTGAAAGACAAAATAGTAATATTGTTTTTTTTAACAGGGAAAAATGCTAGAAATTTCTAAATGTATAAACCAATTTAAATTACCAAGATTCACATTAGCAAGTGCCTCCTTTTTCCTAATAACTTAACCTACAGAATTCTTTTGAATTATTATCTGCTTATACTTTATTGACTTTGAAAGTTCAGTTGTGCAATTGAATTTCATAGGAATTTGAAAAACTAGCAAGCAAGTTGCTAAGTAAAAATAAAATGCAAAAAATGCTGTCAAATGAACCAAGGATAGACATATTTAGGCTAACTATGGCAAAGTGATGCCAAAATGAGTCTCATTTGTAGAGATGTTTCTATTTGAAAAAAAAAAAAAAAAAGATTGGATTGATTCTTGGTAGTTTACTTTAAATTTTAACAGAGGAGTTGTCACCAACCCCTGAGACTATTTCCCGATTTCAAGTTGGCAAAGTTATACTAAAAGAATGCCTTCAAATACTGGAGAAAATTTTAAAATGACCACTTTCTCTTATCAGATCCATAAACTGTAGGGTGTATGTTTGCCTGTGTTGGGCTTGGGCACCTTGGAGTGTGGCCCATCTGAGACTAAAGAACCAAGCATCAATCAGCATGATCCTTCTCCTGATGAAAATTTTTTCCCATCACTTCCCTACAATATAGATGTAGAAGATTAAAGTGCTGTGTTGAGAAAATATTTGTGTGATATAAAAGGTAAGTGCATCCTATAGTCAGGATTAGTCAGTGTATCTGCTTTGCCAGCTTTTCAAAAATTATTGCCATAGATTATGGCTATATCTCCTCTTTCCAACTCATATCCTTTTACAGTGACTATTATACAACACTCTTGATCTACTTATGGTGGGAATAAAGCCAATGGAGTCAGCCAAAGGCTATCTAAGATAAGACTTATCCAGATGATAAGACTTCCTTAACCATTCTACCAAGCATAATTATCAAATTCCTTGTGATCCTCCTTACCAAGACCCTGCTTTATTTTCTTTATAGCAGTCATCTTTAACTGAAATCATATTATTTTCCTTCTTTTCCTGTATTGTCTCATTAGATTATAAAGGTTGTGTAAGTGGGGAGTGATCACAGCTCTATCCCTAGCTTCTAAAGTTGTACCTAATATAAAAGGGGTTTTTAATATGTGCTTGCTGAATAAATTAATCAATTAATTTATTGGTACACAGTATATTTAGTGTTCAGTGATATTTTGATTATCATTGTTGCTCTAATTCTCAAGCTACTAGTGTTTGATCCAGGCATTTTGACAATTTAATTTCAAGACAGTCTTTTTCAGAACTACCTAATCTTCACTGTGTTATTTTTTATAATTGATGGTAGAAATCTTCTACAGGGAAATGTGTGTGGGAATGGGACATATCTTTCAAGGGGTTAAAAAAAAATCTTATTAAACAGGCCTATAGAGTATTGTCAGTTCCATGGGAGTATGTGTTGAGGAGATGTAGTACAGAGAAAAGGAGAAAAGCTAAATGTAGGGCCAAGACCACGGAAACAAAATGAGATTAAAAGATAATTTAAAAGTATTGCAAGTAGCTAATAACAAAGGAAAGAAAGAGGGAATCCTTTTTCAATCACTCTAAAAGTAATTATAAAGAACTTGTCCATAAACATGCTGCAATATGTAGCTGACTGGCTGTGGAGAGACTTTAATGGATAGCTTTTCATTATTTTCCTTGTGTCTGTTCATGCTTTTCATATATGATTGAAATAAAGATAAAAACTAGACAAAATCCTATTATATAAAAGAACATCTGCAAAATTTTTTATGTCATGATAAAACATTTAAAAGTTTAGATGATCTAAAAAAAAATCAACTATACTAATTCACAAAACCAAAGTAACACAGCTGCAAAAAACATTATTTTAATAAGTATTTACTTCATACTCTTGATGTACAGGAATTTCAGCTCAGTATGCCAGACTTTTAATTAGTGGATTTTTTGGGATCCCCCTTTTATGCAGAGTTTCTAAAAGTTTCTGATAAAATTTGGTAAGAGCAAAAGAGCATGCACTTCTAATTTATCTTGTACATGTTATTTTCTAGGTTCTGTATATCCAAATCAAAGCAACAATGTACTCTTAATATACAATAGAAGGGGTATCCTGCCTGAGTAATTAGATAAATTGAATAGTGAGACGTATCCATGGGACATTCAAGATATAAAATGTCATAAAAGTGAAATTGTCCGCTGATATCGAGACTCTTTCTAGGTGTAGTTTTTTTCTTCAAAATAAACTGAGTGGGGAATGTAATAAAACCTGTAAAGGCTGACTGCTTTAGGTGAAAATGGCAGTAGTGATTGGGGATCCCCATTCACTCTACTGTGCCCTCCCCGACAAGGAAAAGAACATTCTAACTGATATTCAACCAGAATCATTATGGTTACCAAGATCTATCTATTTTCATAGTTCTGGTCTCTAAATTTTTAAATAAGAATATAAGAGAATGACATACTTTTTCTGGAAGAATCAGATATTTTTTAGGCCCTTTGCCTTCTCTATGCCATGGGGCCTAAGTAGAGTCTTAGGCCCAGGCAGAATAGAGGCTTACAGAAAGGTTTCCTAAACTCAAAAAGTCTACCAACTAGTAAAGTCCAATCCTACAGTTCTAGCAATCTTCTTCTAAACAAAATACCCTAACTCCCTACATCCTTATTACTTGATAAGGCATGGAAAGAGAATCTCATCAGAGGGAGCAAGCAAATGCTCGTGCTCTCTCTTTAGTCAAGATCAGTTGGACCAGACATCTTGGTACCCTGGCTGAACATTGGAAAGTATAAACCCTAGATTTTATGCATCTGAAAAGAAAAAGCAGTTATTTTAGTTTTCTTTCCAGTATTTGAAGACATTCTTTTAGCATAAGTTCACTAACTCAATCAACAGGAAATAAAAGTCATTGTTCAGAGGTATAGACAATGAAAAGTATTCTGAACTCAAAGAGGGATTAAGTAGAAGGTTAGAAGAATTAATATTTTCTGCCTAATTTGCAATTCTATTTCAAAATTAGACACCTGTCTTATTTTCAACAAAATTCTGTTTAAATATTTCTAGTTATCAGAGAACATGCTATTCTGAAATCAAACTCTTTCGTTTGTGGAGTTCTAATTATCTGGCAATATTTACATGGAAATGAAATCGGTCTGCCTGTAGTTATGAGCCATTATTTCTAGTTGTCCAGTATGAAAAGAAAAAGGATAATCATTTTTTCTTTTAATCATGTATTCATCCATCCTTCAGCAAGCACTTACTCGGTGCATTACCCATGCTAGTCATTGTGCTAGATGACAGGGATGCAAGAGTAGATAAAGAAAGTCCTATCCAGGGGAGGTTTAGAGCAGTTTTGGACAAACATAAACAAGGTAACAGGATGACATACAGGATTCTAGGTGCCTCTCTTTCTGTTTCCATATCATTCATTTAAACCATTATGTATTCAGTTTTTCAAGCCAGAAAACCAAAAATCATTCTTGATTCTACATTTTTCCTCACTCCCTTAGCCAGTCTATCATTTAGTTTTATTGTTTATACCTCTAAAATGTAGCTTGAATGCATTCATATCTTTCAATCTCCCTACAAGCTCTGCATTCCAAGCCATCACCATCTCTCAATTAGACTACTGCAATAATTTCCTACTTTGTCTTCCTGCTTCCACTGTTGATGGTCTACAAACCATTCATTTCAAAGAATGTAGAGTAAACGTCTAAAAATATGTCAGTTTCTATGATAAATCTGCTAAAAACAACCTTCAAAAATGTGTTGGTGTCCTGAGAATTATATCCAAATTCCTTACCTGGATCTACAGAACTTTGCTTGACTTAGTCACTGCTTTTCTTTTGCAAATTTACCTCATGTTACTCTATCACTAAGTTTGCCACCATGCAAGCATCTTTCTTCAGGATGTTTGTACTTTTTCTTGGGGTTTATTTCTACCCTTAATACATCACCTACACACACCTAAATGATAATATAGTACAATAGACTTCCCTAAACCACTCTAGATAAGCAAGCTAATAGAAGTCTCTTCTCTAGTGCTCCATACCTTTTTTTCTCTTCACTTTATATATTTTGTTTTTAACCTGCTTATTAAGAGTCTCCTCCACCAGACTGTAAATTTCATACTATCTTAGTTGAATCCCTCACATCTTGTTTATTGCCTGACATATATTAGTCACTCAGAAAATATTGTTAAATGAGTAAGCAAGTGGATTAATCAACACATTCAAAGGGAACCTACCATAAACTTGGCATGTTTATTGCCTAGACTTATGTCTGACAAAGTTAGCAGGTGAAAACACATAATAGTATATACACTAATATTCTTTTATCTTTTTATATGGAGCCTGAGCTTCAGTCCTATCATCATACTAGTTACCCTTTTCAGGGTAAGTATTTTTGTCAATATTCATCTTAAAATATGGAGTCCAAATATTGCTGCAATATAAATTACAGTGACCTTTAGAGCATAAATCTGGTAATCCATATTAAAATGTAATATGCACTACTTTGACCCAGTAATCCCAAATATAGGATTTTGTCCTAAGAAAATAACTAAACTTGTAGACAAATGTTTAAATGTAAGTATTTTTCATTATATTGTTATTTAAAAAAAGAAAAGTGCTAGATCAAATCAAAATGTCTGTTTAGTAATACAGTTTAAACACAAATATAATAGGATTCCCCTGAATAATTTTCAAATAAATACAAGTTTATAATTAAAAAATTACTAAACCCAAAAGTAATAAACCAATATGATCAGGAGTCATCAGAAATAACAACAGTAAGAGAACCACAGGGAATTATTAATCATAGAATATAAAATAAATATTTTAATCTGAATAAAAATATAAAAGAGTGAAGTAAAAGGTAATAAAATTATTAAACTTAACTAAACAAATTTGATAAATAACTAAGTAGAGGATTTAGAAGTAATGAATAATTGAATATTAAAAATTTAAGGAGGCTTCCAGTAATAACTGACTAGGTAATTTGTGCTAAGTTTGTCACTCTGATCAAAATATATATATTTATAAAAAGGCTTTTGTAAAGCCAACATCTGAAGTAAGATGGAAATTCGGCAATAAGTATGATGTTGGGAGCCACTTTTCCCCTAGGGATGACTGCTGATGTCACAATTGGTGGTTGAGAGACTAAGAAGCTGCATAGCACTTTTGTCAACCTTCTGGGCTAGCAGGATACAAGCTGAATACTGGTACCCGCCAAGGACTCCAAAGAAGTATACAACAGAAATAACAGTGAATCTAAAGTAGTTCACTCTCCACAGGGACTTTAGCCCATATCTGAATCATCTCAATCTTTGAAATTGAATTCAGGTCATAGGACATTGCTATATCCCCAGGAATCTGTGAGAGGAAAAAAAAAAAAAAAAAAAAAAAGTCTGAAATAAGATAACATCATCCTGGGTCTTAACATCATTTTTGTAATTTTTCAACTACAATTTACAATCCTGCAAACAATAATAATAATAATAAAAAATAACCAGGCATCCAATGAGATAAGACAAATGAGTGAGACCCAGGTGAAACAATAGCCAATAAAAACAGACCCACAACAGCTACTATTATTTGGAATTATCAGATATAGATTTTAAAAAAGTTAAGTTTAATGTATTCAAGAAAACAAACGACAAGATTGAGGAATTTCCAGATAAATTGAAATAAGATAGAAGTAAACATGAAAAAGTATAGATATTCCAGGACCAGAAAATAAGATAAGTGAATTATGAATTTGCTAACAGATTAAAACTGGAATATAAATCAGAAGAAAATATCCAGAATAAAACAGAGAGAAAAGAAAGAAAAATAAAGAAAGTGACATAGAAGATACTGTTAAAGCTATAACAATTGATTCTCATTTTTTACAGTAGTTATGTTCTAGAAGCTTTCTGTAAACACTAAATTAGTGAATACTAAACCATCGTTCCAAAGGGAAATATGGGATTAGGTTCTCACGAGCCTCTGGTCACATTTTCATCAACTTTCATCAATACATAACCTTGTTTTATGTGTGTTTCTCTTTAAAGATGCTTCAAAATAGATTAACATTGAACTTGTAGTCAACAGCACTAAAGCTCATGCTTGAATGAATTTTATCTAACACATGTATTTTCTCTGTAAAGCACATGACAGCCTTCTTATGCTTAGGAATACTAAGCAGCACTTCAGCACTATATTGGGGGGCATTTCAATTTCCTCTTTGATTTCATTGGTGATCCATTAGACCCACTAGTAGCATGTTGTTTAGTCTCCATGTAATCATTTTTTTCTCATTTCTTTCTCTGTGGTTGATCTCTAATTTCATGCCCTTGTGTTTAGAAAAGATGCTTGAAATAATTTCTATACTCTTAAATTTTTTAAGGCTTGTTTTGTGCCCTTGTGTGTGGTCAATCCTACAAAATATTCCATGTGCACTTGAAAAGAATGTGTATTCTGGTTTTTTTGGATATAATGTCCTAAAAATATCAATTAAGTCTAACTGTTCTATTGTGTCACTTAGAATCTCTGTTGCCGTATTGATTTCCTGTCTAGAAGATCTATCCATTAATATGAGTGAGGTGTTAAAATCTCCTACTATTATTGTATTCCCATTAATTTCTCCCTTTATGTCTGTTAGTATTTGTTTAATATATTTGAGTGTTCCTATATATGTTGATGAATAGAATATCCTCCTCTTGTGTTGATCCTTTTATCATCATATAGTGCCTTTCTTTATCTTTCTTTATGGTCTTTGTTTTAAAGTCTGTTTCGTCTGATATGTGTATTGTGACCCCTGCTTTCTTGTCATTTCTGTTTCCATGAAATTTCTTTTTCCATTTATTTGGGGGGTATTTTAAACAGCAAAATCACCAACAAAAAGCAAAAACATGTAAAATATGATACTAAAATGAAACACTTATATAGACCATGAAAAGGGCACTCACTTACAGCATGAGAACTGAAACAAGAGGGCAGAATGTTACTTCATTTGACTCATCTGGAAACATATACATATCAGAGACTCAAATATTTCACATCTTTGTGCATGTCCACAGGTGTCTGTAAAAACACCGTAAGTATTGATTTTGAGGTTATGTCTTAGTGTTTTCTGGCTGCTATAAAAGACTACCATACACTGGGTGACTTATGAACAACAGAAATTTATTTTTGACAGTCCTGGAGACTGAGAAGTCCAAGATCAAGATCAGGGTGTTGACATATTCAATGTCTGGTGAGAGTGACTTCCTAGTTCATAGATTGGTGTCTTCTTCTTGTACCCTCCTCACATGGTAGAAGGGCTGAGGGAACTCTCTGGAGTCTCTTTCATAGGAACACTAATTCCCTTCATGAGGGTTTCCCCCTCATTACCTAATCACCTCCAAAATGCCCCAATTTGAAATGCCATTTCACTGGGGATTAAGTTTCAACATACAGATTTTGGAGGAACACAAACATTCAGTCTATAGCTTATTACAAATAAATTTTAGCAAGTAGACAAATTTACAAATATGGGATAGAAAATAAGAAAGGTGGAAAATTAATAAACCTCCACCTCAACAAAAAACAAAAAGAACAATAAAATAAATGCAAAGTAAATAGAAGAAATGAATTAAATAGAATACAGACATAAAATACAAAGTATTATCAAAATGAAATGTTTCTTTGAAAGACCAATAAAATTGAACATCATATAAGACTGATGTAAAAAAGAAAAAAAAAAGAATGTAAAGGATTATTAAAGATTATACTAACATTAAAGTGATAATATGTTATAAAAAATCTTATGCAACTAAAATTTAAATCATAAATAAAATGCATATATTTCTTAAAAATAATTTATCCTATCTGTTGCAAAAAATATAGAAGAATATGACACAAATTTTGATACATTGATATATAAAATTTTATAGAAAAACATTAAAGAAAACCTAAGCTAGGTTCACAGAGAGGGGATTTAATAATGAAAGGATGTCAGTTCTCCCAAAATTGCTGTGTAGATTTAATATCATTTAAATACAAGTCCAGCCAGGGATTGTCATGTACTTAAAATGTAAAACTTCACAAATAGATTGTTTGGGGGTACAGTTTTTTTGTGTATGGCAAAGCTAAAAAGAAAAACAGGGAATAATTCAGGACAGTGGTTATCTTTGGGTGACAAAGAAGAATATGGTTAGTGAAAGACACAGAGGGGCTTCAAAGGATTTGGCAATGTTTTATTTTCAGCTAGTTTGTGGTAACCACATACTAATTTTTTACATTGTTGCTGTAAAACTCTATATGCACATTCTATACATTTTGTATGTGTGGTATTTTTATACTTAAAATCTGAAGTAGGTCTTCCCTGGTGGTGCAGTGGTTAAGATTACACCTGCCAATACAGGGGACATGGGTTCAATCCCTGGTCAGAGAAGATCCCACACACCGTGGAGCAACTAAACCTATATGCTACAAATACTTAAGCCCACATGCCCTAGAGCCCGCACACCAGAACTACTGAGCCCATGTGCTGCAACTACTGAAGGCTCTGTACTTAGAGCCCATGCTCCACAACAAGAAAAGCCACCTCAATGAGAAGCCTGCACACCACAATGAAGAGTAGCCCCCACTTGCCACAACTAGAGAAAGCCCATGCAGCAATGAAGACCCAACACAACCAAAAATAACAATAAAATAAAAAAAAACCTGAAGTAAATGAATAAACTGTAGAATTGTAATTATAAAACTGTATAACATGTAAGATCTTTATGTAAATATAGGTACACATATTTACATGCGTGTAGATATCCTGGATAAAATTGAACTCTAAAATTTTTCTTTCAAATCTTGACTATTGAAAAGGGAAATACTCTCACTTAAAAAGTGTAGCAACTTTTTGCCTACTAAGAGTTATAGGTCTGGATTTTCCTCTGATACGTACTGTCTATTTTTGGACAAATGTCCTTGAGTACATAATTTTGGATTATTATACAGCAAATATCCACACAATATTCCCAGAAAAGACCCCAATTCAGTAAATAATGATTTCAGAATCATCTGAATGATTTAATGCTTAATATAGTTTAGTAATTGGGTGTTTAGTTCAGATCAAAATTTAGATTTGCTATGCCTCTGCATGATTGTGTGCATTAAGAAAAAAACTTGAAGAAATATTCTGCATTGTTATTAGTCATCATCTAAGGTTGGTGGGATTGTGAAAAATGTTTATTATCTGTGAACTTTCCAAACATTTTACAAAGAGCGTATTACTGTGACTAAGAAAAAAATAAACTTTGCATAAACTGCAGAGCCCAGCATAGAACATATACACTCAGTTGTGGCCCAAACGTTGCTGATTTCAGTAGGATGATTACCCTCTTTACCTGACTCTAGACTTGTGATATTTTGCTCAGTATTGCATCAGGTGCCATGCCATTTTTTGGTTCATATTGACCTTATAGTCAATCAGAACACAAAGATTTCTTTTTAGGTAGGTTTCTATTAAAGCAGATTGGTACAGGAGATCTTGTTAACTGAAATGCAGAACATTATCTCTGTTTATGTAATCATGTGTTTAAGTTCGTATTCTCAGCTTTTCAGCACACTTCAGTAGAACAATGTATAGCTGGATGACCTTGATTCCTACTCAACCAATAAAATTGAAGACCCTCAAAATGTCACTGCAAGTTCTTTTCACTCCATCTCAAAATTTCTCTTCAGTATTACCTATTTCTTTTTTTACCTTTACTATAGACTGAGGAAGGATTTTGTTCCTTCAATTATCTTAACTCTTACATTTTCAGTAACTTTCTCATAATTGCTATCACTTTATTCATATGGATGCCTAGATCTCCTATATTCTTAAAGAGGTAACCCCCTATCCACACCTGGTTAGGTTTGAGTTGTTCTCAAACTCTCCCATGAAACTCTTTCTTTAAATTTATTGAAAGATTGATCTCCATTAACATTTTAGGCCTTTGCACTTTATTTATTTATTTATTTATTTATTTAGCGGTACACAGGCCTCTCACTGTTGTGGCCTCTCCCATTGCAGAGCACAGGCTCCGGGCCCAGCCGCTCCGCGGCATGTGGGATCTTCCCGGACCGGGACACAAACCCACGTCCACTGCATTGGCAGGCGGACTCTCAACCACTGCGCCACCAGGGAAGCCCAGGTCTTTACACTTTTGATTCTGCTCCTAATATTTTCTGTTTGACTACTTACATAAAGGTAATCAAAAAACTTCTAGTTACGAAAGTGAAAAACAATTTCTCCTAGCACATTTCCTGATCTGCCATCCCTTGGGAATAGGACCCCAGTCCATGGAGATGTAGTAGTAGGAACTCAACCCCTAGGCTGGAACTTTACATAAGTGAGGTTTTTTAGGCTAAAACAAGTATATATACTTAGTAAAGTATATATAAGTACATATACTTATATACCTTAATAAAAGATGAATCCTAGGAACCTGGACACACAAAGGCAGGGAGATACATTATTTTTAAGGAAATAATTAAAAGGTCACCATTTTTGGGTTTTCAGATTCTAAGTGATAAATGCAGAATAAAAGTAACATTATTTTTAAGGAAATAATTAAAAGGTCACAAGTTTTGGGTTTCCAGATTCTAAGTGATAAATGCAGAATAAAAGTAATTCAGTTATTTTTGTTGTTGTTGTTAAATAGTACCATATTTCCTCATTCTTACAAGACATAAAACTTAGAATCACCATAAGTTCTTCCCTTGCACTCTCTCATTCACTTCACAATCCCATCCAGACAAAAATCACCAAAGCCTCCATTCTCCTGTGGAGCATAGTGTCTTTTATCATAACATCTGCTCAACTGCCTCGTTTCTATTTTCCTGGCTCTTATTGTCACTCATCTTAATTATTGCCAGAACCTTTTAGGGAATCTCCCTGTTGATACTCTGGACCTCCTCCAATATATATATTTTCCATTCAGTTGTCAAAAGGGTCTTCCTGTAACATAATAACTTGGTAGTTATTCCATCACTGCAATAACTTGGTAGGTCCACAATATTTTCCACAAAAGCTTCAAGCTTCTTAGCTTATTATACAGAGTCTTTGTTGGTATGCTCCCTGTCTATGTGTCTAACTTTATTTACTCTCATATTCCCACACTCCACTATTCTCTACATCAGTATCATTAATATACAAAGTCTTTAACGGGTTCTATACTGATACCTCGGCTGTAATATTCTTATTATCCCCACTCTGTGATATTGTTTCATTTAACTAACTCCTGTCCTTTCAAATTTGGCTGAAGAAACAACAGTGCTCACTCCGACTATGATCTTGAAGTTCTTCCTTGGGCTCCTTGCAAATTTTTTCTGTAGCATTTAACAAACTTGCTTGTTTCCCACACTAAGCTATAAATGTACTGTGGACGGGAACCACATCTTGTTTGATTTAGTATCTTTATTACACAGCAAAATAATTAGCTCTCAGTGGACACTCAGTAAATATTTTTTGGTATAATATATGTCATTTTTACTTCCCAGAGAACACCAAAAAATAAAGGAAATCCCACAGTTAACAGCCTCTGGAACTACAGATAACTTTACAAATGCACTCATTACACATTTCTTCCCCATAGGAAACTTTTATTTATCCCTGTAGCTTTTTGTCATTTACATGTCATTTCAATTTTTCTGCTAACATTATCCAAATTTCCCTTTGTGCAACCACTCCATCCCCTAACCTCACAGTAACAGGTGTAACAATATGACTTGTTTGCAAGTTAGACAATCAGAACATAGCACTATCTTGACATGGATCAATTAAGGACTTTTGACCCAATCAAGGCTATTGAGATTCGAATAAATATTTGGTAGGACTACTGGAAAGGAAGTGTAGACCTTTTCTCACTGGTTTTATACCTTGGAATTTATAGAATGAGAACTACTGGTAGATTATCGTAATACTAAATGGAGATTGAGAAGGCAGTCAGCTTGGAGATTAAAGAGCAAAATAATGGAGAAAAACTCTATCCAGAAACATCATTTTAGTCTCTGAATCAAACAGTGGTTTAGCCGAATATTTCATTTTAAAATATATGAGCCAATAAATTTTTTAAACTTATTTGCCTAAGACAATTTGAGTTCAATTTTCTGTCACTTTCAACCAAAAGTTTCTAAACTGCAGTTAATTTTTCCATGTGTGTCTTGATATATATCCTCATGTTGCTCTCCTATAAATATCCTTTATGACTTCTTAACACCTATAGCCCTTCTTTGTACAAAAAAAGCTGCTCAGGATTGGTTTCATATTTATCTGTTGAGCTTTGTATTTTGTCTATATTCTCCTCTTCTCCTCTATGTCGGCTATACTGAGCTACTTATCTTCTGCCTGTTAGCCATTTATTTTTAGATCCTAGTTGCATGTGTTCATATTCTTCAGACTACTGTTGTAACACATTGTATTACACACAATTTAGTATATGTAACATTTCTGACTTCTGATAGGTTGTAAGTTATTTGAGAGCAGCCCTGTGTAAGTTCTGAAGATAGCTCTACAGTCTCCTTTTAGGTAGTTCTTGGGTAATTTTCTCAGTAAGCTAAAGACTCAAAAGGAATCTTCCGTAGATCTCTGGAGAAGCCTCCAGAGAGACTGTGTAAGTCTCTCTTCTTTGGTATACTGTCTTGTAAACCTCAAGCCACCAAGTTTGTGGTAAGTTCATGAACATTTTTCTCCATATCCTCAACTCAGGGAGACCGCCAAGATCTACCTGTGTTCCCCTTCCCTGGACTGTGGCTAAAAAGTTCTCTCTGGACAGTAAAGTGAGCCAATCATTGAATTCTGTTTGTTTTCTGTCTTACAAGGATCAATGTTTTGGACTGCCTGGTACACAATCCTTGAAAAACATGTTTTATAGCACCGGTCCCTGACCTTTTTGGCACCAGAGACTGGTTTCGTAGAAGACAATTTTTCCACGGATGGCACGGGAGTGGGGAATGGTTCAGGTGGTAATGTGAACAATGGAGAGCGATGGGGAGCGGCAGATGAAGCTGTTGCTCACATCCTGCTGTGCAGTCCAGTTCCTAACAGGCTGCGGACTAGTACCAGTCTGTGGCCCAGGGGTTGGGGACCCCTGTTTTATAGTTTATCTCATTTTTTAATTTGTTTTAGATGACAGGGCAAATTCATTTCATGTTTCTCGGTTTTAGCTAAAAGCTAAAGTAGAAAAATAATTTAAATCAGGAATTAGAAATCATACAACCTTTGGAAGTTTTGGAGCCTAAGATCAGAAAAACCTTTTCCAAGATATCCTAAAGTACAAAAATTTCTGGCGAGTTTCTTCTAGTGATGTCAATGACCTACAACCCCATAGTGAGTGATTTTCCAGAGTAACCGACCTTACCAATTTGGAATCCAAGAGAAGTCTACACTGGAGATGTTAGTTGGATGCTCATAACAGTGACTTCCAGAAGGACCCCTGAAAGCCAGGAGAAGACATTGTAGATGATCTTAACTGCCTGAACACAGCACAACTATAGAAAAATGGCCTAGTTTTCTCCTAAAGATCTCATTAGAGAGCCCTCATTGGTAGATCTAACCCAGAATAACAGTGTAAAAGAATTCAAACAAATGTAGTTCTGGGCTTCTCTCCTACTGGAAAGAATATAGAATGGGTAGGATAATGCCAAGTTGACAATGGAAAATTTGGCACTATTCATATTTATGTTAATGAAGCATAGCATAATATTTAATATGTATTTGGTACTTGATAAATATTGAAGACTGAATGAAAGAATCAGTTCTGGTAAGGAATCGGTTATACAAATTTGTTTAAAGATTCATAAACTTTTGGAAAAAGAAAACTACTTTTAGTAGTTATAATATTATATTGTCACTATAATATTCATCAAAACTTTTGTTTGAATGAAATATCTCCTTTATTCTTCTTAAACAGAGCATATAAAATGCACTTAAGTGAAGTGTCATGCTGTTTAGAGAAGCAGCTTAACATTTGACTAAATTACAATGAAGAGATAGAAAAAATAAACTCTAATATGACACACTGTATTTCAATGTTTATGATAAATTTTTGAAATTGTTAGCTGTTCTATAAACTTTTAGTGTTTTAAGTATCTTAAAATTGATAACTATAATATTGCAGTTTGCAAAGTGTTTCACCCATGTAAGATAGTGTTAATGAGAGTTTGTGATATTTCAATTCTGATAGCTAATAGAACTAAAATAAAAATAGCAATGACCTATTTCAAGAAGGATCTAAATATGATTAGTTTTCTGGGAAGGGATATAACAATTATATGTTATTGAACAGGCTTTTGTATACATACTTAAATTATACTGATATCACTGCGTTATGAGTACTTGTTTTCTTCTCTGTAAACCACAAATCAGAATTTATAATGGAATCTCTCAAATCAGTGACTCTTCTTAACCCTGAAGAAGAAAAATCCCAACAGCCCAGGCAAATGGTTAATGGAGAAAATGTCCTGTTATCAGGCTGTACTTATTAGCCATTATTATTATTTTGGATTACGTCAAGTGGTCAAGATAAAATATGTTCACTGAAAGTGCCTAATTTAACTAGATTGTCTTTATTAACAAGGCCCTATTAAGTGGTTTCAGCTGTAATAGCATTTGAGTTCCATTAGGTTTTGAAGTGATTTAGAAATTCAAATTATTTTAAAAAATTAGATGTCAGGGTGGTGGATAATTAGTAAATACCAAGTTGAAGTTGCAAATTTATACTGAGTAGTGAAACTGAACAGAAACATTGGATGTTGTTGAACTACAAACATAGAGCTGAGAAAACACTATTAAAGCTACTTGTTCTTTGGCATGTGCAATAGAAAATATCTAAGCATTTAAACATATTATGTCCTTTTTAGTAAGATAATAATTAAATGAATACTGTTCTTTTAAAAAAGGCAGAAAAGGTGATAGGTATTTTACTTGTATGTCTACATATGGAAGCTGCTAATTACTTTCAATAAATAATTTCATCACTAAATTATTAAAGCTATGCCTGATATAAAAAAATAAATGCATAAAATAAGACCTCAGGTGTACATTTTAAAAATTAATTAATGGTAATAGAATTTTGAATTAATATTAAGATGAAAACTCAGTGTTTCCGAAATCAACAGCAAAGAACATAATAAGACTGGGATTCATTTTTATTGTTTTTTTTTTTTTAATGTTTTATACAATCCATATATATTTCCTGGGCTGCTACTATGAAGCCAGCATTCTTTTAGACTCTAAAGATATAATGACAAGAAAAACAGGCATGATTTCTGTTGGAAAATTGAAATTAATATCAAGTAGTTACCTTTGGTAAATGCCATGAAAGAAACATTTAAGAAAGAATTTAAAAAGCAATTCTAAACAAACTCTTGCAGAAATCACAGATAGAATACTTTCCAACACAAGTCTATGAAGCCAGAATTTAACCTGATACCAAAACAAGACAAAGATATCATAAGAAAACTAGAGGATAAATATCTCTCAACAACATAGATACAAAAATTTTAAATAAAATCTTAACAAATTGAATTCAATAATACACCAAATTGATACTATATCCCAAGTAAATGAGGATTATTCCAGGAATGCAAGGGTGGTTTGCCATTCAAAAAATGAAAATGGGAATCCACATAGTCATTTCACTAGAGACAGAAAAAACAATTGACAAAAAAGAAATCCATTAAAAAAAAATCTCAGCAATCTGTGAAAAAAAAAAATCTGTCTCATAGAGTATCTATGAAAAACCCATACCTAATATCATATTTAATTGTGAAAGAATGAATGTTTTCCACTTGTGATTAAGAAAAAAAATACCGTAAGGTAAGTAAGGTCTGAGGATCTAATGTAAACATGATTACAATAGTTGATAACACTGTATCATATAAGTGAAGTTTGCTAAGAGAGTAGAACTTAAATGTTTTCACCAAAATAAAAAAAAGAAAAAGAAAAAATAGGAAAAAGGAAATAAAAAGATAATTATGTGAGCTGATGGATATGTCAATTAACTATTAATTAGATGGGGGGAAATCCTTTCACAATGTACTCATATTTTAAATCGCCATGATGTACACTTTAAATCTTACAATTTTGTATGTCAATTTTACCTCAATAAAACTGAAATAAATTAAAGTCACTTAGATGGGTAAAAAGAGTAAAGTTATCTTTATTCTCAGAAAGTCATCTATATGGAAATCCTATGGAATCAACAAAAAAGCTGCTAAAATAATAGGTATTTTAGTATCACCAGTAGTATAAACTAATAATTTTATAGGGTAAAAGATTCATATAATCCCAATAAATTGTTTTTATATTCAACAGTGTACACTGGGAAATTGAAATAAAAATTCAATAAAATTTATATCAACATCAATAATATGAAATACTTTAGGATAAACATGAGTTAAAGCCATGCAAAATTATACATTGAAATGTGCAAAATACTTCTATGATATATCAAAGAATAAATAAATGGAGATGTATAATGTATTCATGGGTCAGAAGATTCAATGTTGCTAAACTGTTAATTTTCTCCAAACTAATGTTTAGACTCATAGCTATCTAAATCAAAATCCTATCAGGCATTTTTGTAGAAACTGACAAACTGATTCTAATATTCATATAGAAATACAAGGATCTAGAACAGCTAAAACAACTTTGAAAAAAATAACAAAGTTGGAGGACTTAATTAACTGATTTCAAGATTCATCATAAGGCAATCACACTTAAGACAAAGTTATGCAGAATCCTATTTAATCCACAGGTGGCTATAAAAATTGCTTTTGTAATCCATATCTCAATCAAAAGCCAAGGCTTTGCTAACTAATGTAACAAATGTTAGAAATAGACTTTCACTTATTAAATGAATGGTATCCTACATATCTGGATGACTGAAGTATCTTAGAGACAGCCTCTGACTATTACATGAAAGAGACAGCTCTGCTAGGTAAATAGCATATATCTTTAAGGATGATATTCTAAACTACTTTCCCAAATAAATTTGTTTGGCTGAGAATATTGAAGATGCTGGTTGCCTAATGTCAACTATAAATGTAACAGAGTCCTACTTCCAGAGCGTTGGCTGGTAAGATTTAAATAAACCTTTTATGCAATGTAGTGTCCAAAACAACTAAAATGACCAAAAGCTGACTTCATTGGTTTTAAAGAATAAGATATATTATGTTAAGTACTTTCTTGTTAATATTGTTTAACAAGTGTTTGTATGGTAAAAATAATTGTGGCAAAGTTTGGTCTAAAGTGTGTTCTAGTTATAATTTGGCAGCAAAGTGTTGGTGGGTGTAAGTCATTTTTACTTGCCTTAAATTTTTCATTGACAGCCACAGCCTACCCCAAAGCCTAAGAATTGTATTTAACCCAATTCGTCCTCAAATAAGTGAGTCATCTTTTAAAACATTCTAGTATATTGAAATCTTCAGCACTCTTCATTCAAATTTTTGCAGCTTTCATCACCTCTATTTAATACTTCCAGACAGCTTTTCATTTTGAAACTTCAAGTTTCTTAGATATCGGTATGGAAGAGTCCCAATATAGCAGGGTATCTTCATTGTTGTTGTTGTTGTGGTTGCTATTATTATTATCTTAAACATGTTCAGGAATAGCAGTAAATATATGAAAGAAAATAAAGTTGCCACTTTGCTGTACACCTGAAACTAATACAACATTGTAAATCAGCTATACTCCAATAAAAATTTTAAAACAAAAGTTGCAAGCAGCTTCTGCTTTCTATGAGTGGGTTTTTAAATTTAACTTTGGAGCTAACTGTCTCTCTCTTCTTTGAAAAAGCCTTTGAGTGATCATTTAAATGAAGTGCACCTAAAACTTAAGAACAAAGAATCTTCTTAAAAAATCCTGTTTAGTAATATAATTAGTTGTATTTTTTAAGTAATTTTCCCTCCATAAATTATGTTCCTGGTATATATTTGTGTCTTAAAATATGGAGTCACACCTCTCCTCTCCACAAGTGCCATGATTATATACGAACACATGTCTATTCAGTGTTCTGTGTGCTGTTACTTGAGCCATCACAAGGAGAGGTTGGCAGAAGACATATAGAGCCATACTGTCCCTCCACCTAAAGCCTGGAGAAACCAAATAGAAGCAGAAAAAAGCTTTATGCTGTGCAATATGGATTATACTGTTAAGTCCTATATGTGGAGTTACTTCATACCCAATAACTTAGACCTTTGCAAATAACTTGAAATTAGACTGGGTTTTTTATTTCATTTTCTAACTGTACTCTGTTTTCTAAAAAAATTTATTTTTTGAAGTATAGTTGATTAACAATGTTTTATTAATTTCTGCTGTACAGCAAATTGATTCAGTTTTGCATATATATACACTCTTTTTCATATTCTTTTCCATTATGGCTTATTACAGGATATTGAATATATTTCCCTGTGCTATACAGTAAGACCATTTTGTTTATCCATTCTATATATAATAGTTTGCATCTGCTAATCCCAAATTCCCAGTCCATCCCTTCCCACCTGCAACTTGGCAACCACAAGTCTGTTCTCTATGTCTGTGAGAAAGTTTCTGTTTCATAGATAAGTTTATTTGTGTCATATTTTAGATTCGACATATAAGTGATATCATATGGTATTTCTCTTTCTGACTTATTTTACGTAGTATGATAATCTCTAAGTCCATTCATGTTGCTGCAAATGGCATTATTTCATTCTTTTTTTATGGCTGAGTAGTATTCTGTTGTATGTATGTACCACATCTTTATCCAATCATCTGTTGACAGACATTTAAGTTGTTTCCATGTCTTGGCTATTGTGAATAGTGCTGCTATGAACACAGGGGTGCATGCATCTTTTTGAATTATAGTTTTGTCAGGGTATATGCCTAGGAGTGGGATTGCTAGATCATATAGCAACTCTATTTTTAGTTTTTTGAAGAACCTCCATACAGTTTTCCATAGTGGCTGCATGAGTTTACATTCCCACTAACAATGTAGGAGGGCTCCCTTTTCTCCACACCCTCTCCAGCATTTGTTATTTGTAGATTTTTTTATTGACGGCCATTCTGACTGGCTGAGGTGGTGTTTTGGTTTGCATTTCTCTAATCATTCACAATGTTGAACATCTTTTCATGTGCCATCTGTATGTCTTCTTTGGAGAACTGTCTATTTAGGTCTTCTGCCCATTTTTCAATTGGGTTGTCTGTTTTTTTGTTGCTGAGTTGTATGAGCTATTTGTATACTTTGGAAGTTAAATCCTTGTCCTTTTGTAACCATACTCTTGAGGCTGGAGGTGGTGTTTACTGTCTCCTGATTATCATCTTGGTGTCCAAAGCTAATTCTCTAGCAGAAGATTAGTACTTGGAGGGTAGGACTACATTGGTGTGAAAGGTGAAGAGTTGTCTCTCTCTAAACCTTGGAGAGACAGGAGGAATTGATGCCCAGGGCCTTCCTCACTGTGAATGGGAATGCTGGCCAGATGTGATTGTCTTTCTTCTACTGCAGTGAAACAAGACAGAAGCTTAGTAAGAAACTGCAAATCTGTGGAAAATTCTGTAGGAGGAATTGGGCCTTTGGACTCTTAAGGAAGTCATATTTAGTGTGACATTTAAAAATATCTTTATTGGAATTTAGTTGTGTTTTTTCTAAGCTTTCAGTGAAGTGTGTAGCATTGAAGGAAGCTGAGGCTTGGCTCTTTGCCCAAGGAAACCAAGTGCCCCAGAGAAGATCAGTGTCAGATTGAGGGGAGGATGTCCTAAGACTGTAAGAGATAAACTTCCAAAGAAAGGAGCATAGTTTGCAGGCAGATGGATGGCAAGCAATGTCTGAGCACGCGGGGCAGTGTCTCTGACCACTGCGCTTTCACCTTAAAAAGAAATGTTACCCTGA
Organism: Monodon monoceros; assembly: GCF_005190385.1. NCBI lineage: Eukaryota > Metazoa > Chordata > Mammalia > Artiodactyla > Monodontidae > Monodon > Monodon monoceros. Next base: position 35,284,163 of record NW_021703767.1, read on the forward strand.
TGCTTGAAACATTTACACATACACAGTTTTTTCTCATCCAGTTCACTGTCAAATTTGAAAAGGCTCTTAACTTTATTCAACAATATCTTATTAGACCTTTATTCTAAAGAAGAGATAATACAAAACATAGAAAAACTTGTGTGTATAAAAAATTTTGCCAGGTAAGTGTTAATTACAATTGTGAATATTGGAAAATATCAAACTGTCTAATAGTGGGGAATTAGGAAAATAATAAAAAATTTGTTTGGAATAATTGCAACCATTAGAAATTAGTTATGAAGCCTTGGTAAATACATAAGTAAATGCGTATTATAAGATGTTAAGTAGAAAATGCAGGATACAAAATATCATTCAGTGACAACAATAATATGCATTGGAGAAAAAAATGACTAGGAAATAATATATTAAAATGATAGGAAGAGTTACAGTAGAATGGTTGGATTATAATTATTTTAATCATTTTCTTCTGGAGTCCTAATTATGTTTAATAGTTTTTATAATTTAATTAAAAAATAAATTAAAAAAGGAAAAAAATACAGACTTGTCTGTCTAGGTAGACAGAAAGTTGGGTCAAGAGGCAAACACAAAAACTAACTGAGGAGATTTAGGTGCTCAGACAAAAGTGTGAATGGAAGAAAGACTTTTCTTTTTAACCTGAGGCTGCCCTATTCTGCCAGGCAAGCTAAATTACATGATTTACTCAGGTAGAAAGCCAAACTACCATAGTCCAAGATAAAAATATTTTGTAAGTTAGGATTTTTTATTTTTGAAAGACAAATTCAAGTTCCTATGTCCAGAGATTATGTTTTCATCTTCCTTGGGTCTGACAGCATCTGTAGGAATTGCATATCCTTCAGCAAGGGAGCAGTCTCCTCTGGATCCTTGATTTGATGAAAGTCAGTTCAGGGTTCTTGAGTTCTCTTGTAATATTTCAATTCTCCTCCAGTGTCCTCACTTTGTGACTGTGAAGAGGAAAAAGTATTAATATTTTTATGTATATTTTTTCCATTTTATTATTTCACTGTTTGTTTTCCAAATAGCCAACAGATAGATCAACATCTTCTGAATAGGTTAAGTGTTACTGTACTTTATAATAGTAATATCAATTTTGATGTCACCATCAAGGAAGAACATATTTTTGCACAAATATTTATATTTGACACTGATGTAACACTGGCCCAATTCTGTATTATAAAGTAGAGAACATGTATCTTTAGGAGTGTTAAGCTTCTTAGTTCTTTTTTCTTCCCCTTTTTTCCAGCCCTCCCCTATGGCACCCTTCATTTCTCTCTGTTTTATTCTCTTTGTCAGTGTCTACTCTCAGGAAAGGATCTGAGAAAAAGAAAAAAGTTTCATTCATCTATTAAAGTAGGTAAAGAATTAGCTCTTCCTAGAAGATGAACATTTCAAAAAGGACAAAAGCTTTAACTTTCAGTAAAAATTTGAGCACTGTCAGTATTTCAGGTAGATTTTATCTGGAGTGTTGGTAAAAGTTACAGGGTAATAAGTAACATTACATGACCCAGACCAAGCATAAAATCAAAGTACATCCCTCCTGAAGAGGGGGAAAAGAAAATATTTATTCTGTCATTCAGTTCATGTCTGGCCTCTTTCTACCACATAGGTAGTGCTGGTTTGTAGTTAGAACAAATGAGGAAAACACATGAAGCTGAGAAAATATGGTTGCTCATTAAAAAATAAATAAATAAATTGGAGAGAGCAAGAAAGTGATAGAAGATAATGACATCATTTGGAATCCTGAATTCAACCATACCTGTACATCCCAGTTTCTCTTCCCCAATCATCATAATCATCATCATCATAAATAAAATGTATAGACTATTTACTATATATAAATAATCAGACTAAGTACCTTCTATGAATGTCCTCAATGAAGTTTCATAAAAATCCAGGGAGAAAGGTTCTATTATTCTCTTTTTATAGACGGGAAAACAGAGGTCAGAGAGTATAGGTGTCACAGATGACATTTCCCAGGAAACAGCCCCTTGTATGGAGTTTAGCATTCAGGGTGTTTATTAAGGACTGCTCTTGAGACCAATACCTGTGAAAGGGAAGGGAAGCAAGTACAAGTGGGTAGAGGGAGAAGTTGAGCTGTAGTGCAGACCTAAAGACAGTCTTGGAATTGTCTCTGGGAGCTCTGGGTCTGTAACTCTACTTCAATGATATGCCGTTGGGGCAAGAGATTGGTTCTTTATAGACCAATACATCAGTTCTTAGATTTGCCTCATCTCGGGAAGAGGGTGGGACTTTAGAAAAGGTGGATCTCTTCACTTGAGGCAATTATTGGAGGGACTAACAGTTGAAAGCTTCTGCCAGGGCACTTTCCACAGACATGGCATCAAGTCCCTCACTGAAGGGGGATCTGGGTGTATATCACTGTGTCTACCACAGTAACTAGTTCAGGATTTCACAAGAGGAACCAGGGCGTTAATCTTGACAATTGGATTCAGTAGCTGGATCTCAACTATGAACATCCTGTTGCTTCTTTTAGCATCATGAGAACTGTGTTTTCATACCTGCAGCTGAGAGAGTCCTGGGTAATATATTACCCTATTTTTTAAACCTTCCTTACTGGTATGGTGTTATAAATTCTTTAAAAAGAGTTTTGTGTAAGGAAATGTAATTGGGATAACTTTGCTGAGATAATAAGTTCACTCCCCAAATCCAGCACAGTTATTGCTTTTTAGAGACAGCTTTCCTATTCTCCCCTCCTAAAATGAATCAAGATTTTAAAGTAATGTTTTGTGAAACTATTATCACTTCCTTTTGAACACTTTTCTCAGCATGTGATTGTCCATTTATTTGTTAGAATATTTGGAAATGCTTAACAACAACTTATTGAACGGGTGAATGAATCAATTTTTAAGAACCGGTGCTATTTTTGTACATTATTTCCCCTCATCTAAGAGAGTAAAAGTTTTGGGCCTTTTGGTGTAAGTGTCGAATGTGACAATTGTCTTTTAGCTATTATTTCTCAAGTCCTTTTTCTAAAGTCACAGTTTCAATCCTGTTATGCAGAAAGATAATGCATTAGTTTGAGAGCAGTTGAATACTTCTTTTTTGTTTAAATTACTTTGCTTATGAAGCAAAAGAAAAGACATCCTATAACAAGTAACTTTGAAAGTAGTAGAATGCTGAAGGGAAGACTGGTAAAATAAGAATATTGGGGATTAGACTGAAAACAAAAATCAAATCATTTTCTGGTTACCTAGACATTGGATTCTTTGTTAGCAAGTTTCAATAAAATTAGTTGTCTGTTATGCTACCTCAGGTTTAAATCTAGACTCACTCGAGATATATGGAATGCACCAGACAGGTTTATATACTACTTTTTAAGAATAACTACAGAATCTTCCTAAAATCATTATACCTCAGTGGGGTTAAAAATGATTTCAAACTATTGATTTTTGAACATAGTTATCTTAATCATTTGGATTCCAGTTAAGTAATTAGGGAAAATAACATGGAAAAAAGTGAAGTAGAGTAATTACTGAAGTATAACTTACTGGTGCTAGTAGAAGTTTTTAAAAAGTAGATGCATTGTAAATTGCAACTATAATTGACAATCTGATCTCTAGAGGAATAGATGGATACAGAGGCTTTATAAGGTTAACATGTTAAGACAGGTATAAACTTGAAAAGTTTGAATCTCACTGAGGCAAAACCAAAGTGTTAGATAAAATTGAGCTAAAGTGAAAAAGAAGAAGCTCAAAAACTAATAACATAAAAAGAAAAAATTGAAAGATGACATTCTTCAAAAGAAGGGTGAATAAACTGTGAGAATGTATTCATGTAACCATTTTTCCAATAAAACGTCATTTAATCACAAAGGCTAACTTTCTGTAAGTGCAAATAACACACAGCACATAAGGTAATATAATATTTTTTTAACATATTAGGAGTTATTGTAGAACATGTTTAAATTGCCTGACCCATAGTAGTGAAATTTTACCAAGGGCAGATATTTTTCAGTCAGCTGGTCAGTTCAACACTACCTGGATTAATCTTAAAATTGACTCAGAGCAGCTCAGCTAATCAAGCCTGAAGACAGACAAGAAAAATAAGAAAGTTAGTTTTCGGCAGTAGGTTCCTAGCTTATGTTCCTAGCTTATGTTCTTATGTTTACTTAGATTAGGGGAAAGTATTCCTTATTTCTCACTCTTACCTGGCTTTATAATTTGCCTCACTGTGGTGAATGAAATCCAACAAATGTCATTTGTATTCCTTAACTGTTAGATACCACATGAGAGTTGCTCAGCTATGTTTATTTTCTATAAATCCATCTGATAACCTGAAGGAGTCACTGATTTTAAGTCAGAGAAGTAATATTCTTAGATAAAAATTACTTTGTTGCTTAAATTAGAATACATTTACATATTAGAATAAGTAAAAAGCTATATTTTAAATAGCATACAGTGTTTTATCAATTTCTAGTATTCATTAATCCATATGAAGTAAAAGTAGAAAAAGGGGGACAGACTCAGGTAATTGATGATCTTTGTCAATTATTATTTGATATAAAATGGGATACTGAATTATATTATGCTTACTTAAAGCAAAACAAGACAGTAATTCCTATATCTCCATTAATTCTTTTCCAGGATATATTCACTAACATAATATTGAGTCAAAGAAACAGTTGTTCATATTATTTTCTAAGCAGACTTAATTAGGAGTAATTTTACATCTTTCATTCTTTGATAGCTCATCTTAATTTTAAAAAACAAAAAATATCAAATAAGCAAACAAAAAATTCCCTAAGTACGTTCATAGAGTATGGTATTGCTATATTGTAATTTTTATTTTAGTCTTAGCAGACAGTTTATATCCTACATTTTTCTCAAAAATAGGCAAAATTGTTAATATGTTTGAAAAAATGAACAATATTCTGACATTATTTTTTATATTTTTCAAAGGAAACTTTACCCACAGCACAAGAATAGTCTCACAGTATATATCAGATAGCCCTGTATATAATTGAACTTCTTGATCTCTTTGTGGCATCTGTTATTTTCTAATCTTGTTTATTACCTGACACAGAATTATTCAGTCTTCTTTTCCTCTTGCCATCTGTTATCTGGCTCATTCTTTTGTCTTATCCACTTAATAGAGTTGTTTCCCAGGAATCTTCCTTAAAACTTGTCTCTTCATCAACAAAACTCTCACTCTTTGCAGTCTCATGCAATTTACGATGTAACAATACCTCCCTATTCTTACAAATCCAAATATTTTACCTCACTAAAGTTTATACCCAACATTTGAAAGTATTCATTGGAAATAATCCATTTTGAATTTGACCAACAACTTGCATTAATGCCTCTGGCACTGAATGAACTTCTCTCTCTCAACATTATTTTTTTTCAGTGCTCTTTTTTTCTATTAGTATCATTTTCCCATTATATTTTCCATATTGTATCAATATTTTCTTTACTTTTACATGGGACAGAAAATATGTATGAATATTTATGGATTTGATAGATTTAAATAGGCAAGTACAGGCAATCTCAGTCAGAAGATCAGTTAATAGACCTAAAGATGAGATGAACAGAGAAGAAAGAATCAGTATGTGCTTAGTTTGGGGAAAAGTTTTAGAGACTTTATAGAAAGAAAAACTTGAACATATGGTAGATAAGTTTTTATAACCTATAATAAATTGCATAATGGATTTTATAATAAGTTATATTTGCATTTTTTAAGGAACAGTAAATATAATGCCTTTCAAATCCTTATTAGATTTTGAACTGGTTGGCATTTCTTTGAATTTTACGTGAAACTCAGACTTGACTGCAGGTAGCAAGGCTTTATGGGGATTACATGCACTTGGCTCATATTTCTATCAAATTTTTTATAAAACTTTCTTAAAGTTAGAATTTTCATCATTATATTCTCCTTGGGATATTTAATCTTTAATATTTGTTGAGTAAAAAAATAAGTGAGTGATTGTGGACTCATGGAACCTCTTCAAGGCCAGAGCTTATTATGTTTTCATCAAAGCTTACCTCTATTTTTCATTTTGAAATGCATTTCAGTGTCTACGTCTATTTAATAGCCTAAATTGAGTTTATCCAAATTTATTATCTTCTATTTTCTTATAAACTCCTTTCCATACAATTCATGTGACATTTCTCATTACTGACTTTGTTCTTTAATTCTGCGCCTTTATCATAAAAGGCATGTTGAACCAGCTAAACTATTCTGGAAGACTTGACTAGGAGCTGGGATGACCTACTTGCCTCTTCTTCCCTCATGGGCTCTGGGGATTTTTCTACTGGGTAACTTCAATCTTAATGGAGGTGAAAATATCTGAAGCATGATTTTACTTCCAAGAGCTTCATAACTAGTCTAAAGATTACGGGATTGAAGTTGTGAGTCACTTAATTTCAAAGCAACACTGAAAATAGTCTCTAAATATCTGAAGTACAGAAATAGACTAAATCATGCTTAAGAATAAGTGGCAATAACTTTCCTCTCTAAGAACAAGAAACTTGGGAAAGAATATCAGCTGGCTTCTCTTTAGCGAACTCTTGGCTTTGGCACAAATTCTAATTCTAACAACAGGCAGAATATCCAATTCAACTTGCTATCACTCTTCATACAATGGCTTTCAAATTTTCTTCGGTATTACTTACTCAAGTATATTTATTTATAGTACACGTGAGATCAGCACATACAAACATATACAGTGAAACAAAAGTGTCATGAAGGCACACTTGCAGGTAATATGATTCTATTATTTATTCTATATTCAAAATATTATTATGAGGCTAAAAATATATTATCATTGTTAGTAGTAGTATAAGTAACATTTGCGACTGTACTTGCTTCATAGGCCAAGAGAACTTCATAAACTACACTTTGAAAAACACTGCCATGTGCAGAGAACTTTGAATTAATTGGTTGTAGCAGCATGTAGAATGGAGAAAAGGCATAAAAGGAGGCTAAAATAGGCATGAGTATTATCTACACTCTGTCTTTTTTGGAGATACTACATGTCTATGTTAAATTGTTCTGTACTTTTTAGTTTTACAAAGCATTTTAAAATAAAAACCAAATTTTAAGTTGTGAAACCCTATCCTTACTGCAGTAGTCATCATCCACAGAAGGACGTTTATATGTTTGAATAATATTTCATTCTCTGTGGTATTAAACATTGGAAAATTATATATTTTGTTTCACATTTCCTAGTTGTATCTGACTTCATGAAGTGCCTCCATAGGTATGAACAAAGATAATATTTGATAGAATAAAACCTGGTTTTAACATTTTAAAGTTTTTTAAATGTACACTTTAAAAACAAATGTTTACATCAGACTGAAAAATTTGATGCCTAGGATCAAATATCAGTTGTAGAAGTCTAAACTTATATTAAAAAAGATCTAATTTTCAGGAGAAAATAGATTTATTCAACCACTTTTAAAAAAATTATAATTTGTGATGTATTTTAATTTCTTTTTTCAACATCTAATAAAAATGGAGTGAGGAGTGTTAGAGCCACAACTTGATTCACATCCTCAAGATTCATAAAGTACATTAAAGATGGTTTTTCCTAAGAGTCATATTCTGGAATCTAGGTCAAGTTGGTTAATTGGTTTCCACCAGAGTGCCAATTCTGATTGACGAGTGGAGACTATCACCAAATATAAATAAAAACAGTTTTCTCTGGAGGTTTTTACATTCTGTTTCTCAATGGCCATGCCATCAAAATGGCCATATCATGGTGGATGTGCCAAAATAAACTGAAACTTATCCAATATGTGAGACTGCTTGAAGGTGAGAAACTCCTTCTGAGACTTGCGAGTGATAACCTACCCCTAATTTTTAAAAACCTACTGGTCAGTGAAGTATGCTTTTGAGCATAGAAGTGCATTTGTTCATTCATTCATTCAACGAATATCCATTAAATATTTTTTATATGTGTCAGTGTGCTAGGGGTTAAGAACTGAACAAAAATATGGCTTGTAAGATCTCTGCCTTCTATAGCATAAGTTAGAGTGGCTCAGTTGGGCTGGAGGACTTATTCACATGTGTGCTTAGTGATATGACTGCCAAGTTAATGTTGGCTGTCTGTTTTGAGCTCAGCTGGGGCTTTTGGTTGGAGGTTTTGTTCTCTCTATGTGAGCCTCTCCATGAGACTTCATGGTCATTTCAACGTTACAGATGGATTCCAGTAGTGAGTGTGCTATGAGAGCCAGGGGGAACATGCAAATCTTCTTTTGACTTAGTATTAGCAAGCCCAGAACATCACTTCTGCCAAATTTTATTGGTAAACTGAGTCATCAAGCAGAGAGGAATTAGATCTCATCTACTGATGGGAGCAAACGCAAAGAATTGTTTGCCATTTCAATTGAACACACATATCAAACATGTTCAAGACCCCATTCTTAGCCTGGTCCTAGATATGGTTGTAAATTTAGAGTTTGTCTTTCTCCTTTTCATATTCATTTTTCCCTTTTCTTCTTTGTCTACCTCTGCTACGTGTTTAGGTATCTCATCAATGTCTGTCTCCTCTGAACCCTCTTTTTGTTTCTTCTCTAAATTTTGTCTAATTTAATTGGTCTAAATTAATTAGGCTAAAACCTGAATCATGTCTTTCCCCTTTCCTACATTTCATCAAAATTTTGTTTTTCACTCTGGAGAAAAATCCAAGCTGTTTTGCTAACTTGCCCCATATCCAAAGTCGCTTGACATAGCCCAAACATTGTTTTCTGCATCTGAATCACCTTCCAATCTTTCTGTCTTTGTGGGTGATACAATTTTATTTAATTTTTTCTATAATTTATGTCTTGAATGAATATGACTTTAAATTGGAGATTCCAGGCTAAAATTATAAATGGGATTCAACATTCCTTTCAAAACTGGGGGAAGACAAGCTAATATCAGCAATCTTAGTGAAAATAAATGATTAGGAGAAAATGGGGCAAAGCAAAGCATTGTCAGGCAGGAATCAATAGTCAACCACACTTCCTCACTCAGATTTTCTTTTTCCTGAACACTTTTCTATCAAATTATACAAGACAATTTTTAACAGGGACACTCTATCTCCTTATAAATTTCTTACAGTTACTCTCTGTTGTCTGAAGCCATAGTCACCTACAGGTCTTATATTGTTTCTTTCTAAAGTTTCATGTTAAATTTCTATGCATTAAATCCTGGTTACCCAGTCTACCTTCATTAATGTGTAAAAGAAACATGAGAATTTATCTTTACATCAACATTTGGACTTAAAATCTATAATTATTCTTTATTAATAAGTTACATAAATATCAATGCTGTTGTATGTGTCACACAAGGTATCAAAGGCATCCTGAGGAATGGTTGAGGTTTTACCACACAGAGGGGTTGACAGCGATACTTCCACTCTTTTGTTTGCTTTAAGTGCATTTCTATGTATTATAATTTAACTGTGTCCAGGATTTTAAATATATATTACCAATGAAATTATCACCATAAAGTGTTGATGTTGTCTAAAATGATTCCTCTGGGTAGCATATTGAATCAGCAGAGTTAAACAAGAAATGAGCAGACCTAATGTTACATTTAGCACTATTTATGAATTCAGCAAGTATGTTGTTAAGTTAATATACATTTTATTTTATTTTATTTTTTTAATATACATTTAAAAAAGACAGTGCTATCTGACAAGAATTCAGCCCCCAAATAGCAATTCTCAGGAGGGTGTTTCCCTAAGTGTAAATGGAATTTTAGCTAATGGTAGCATTGTGTATAGCTTTACATTTTAAAATGTTACTTAGCTCCTCTGTATGTGATAATTTTAATTTCTAAATGTGTGTATATATAAAACACATTATACAGTGTCTTATGAAAAATTATTTATCAATTAATATAATAATTTTATATAAATGAAAATATGTATTTAGTGAATGTGTAAACATTTTGTATTGAGACAGTCAGCAATTTTAAAAGTTTTGATAACTGGTCTCCAATTCTTTGAAGTATTTTTCATAGTCCTTAGTATTCTGGTTCTATACTACTAATATAATCCTAGGAGTCCTTACATCACAGTGCAAAGTATTGGCTCCAGAAAAACAAAATGATTTTTCCTGTATGCACTGTTTTTTCCATCCAACTGGATTTTTCAGTCTTCTATATATTTGTCTGCCTTGCAACACTTCAGTGTTCAATATAATTGTATAAGGATAATTCAATCTTAAAATTATCCTTAATTATTTTGCTACATTTTGATCTTTTCTTAATCCCTATAGCATAAAGTATGTTTTCAGATTCCTGTCTTGTATTGTTGTTTCCAACTAGATTGTAAACTCCCTGAAGTTATAATTTTTTTTTTTTAATGTCAAAAATGGTCTGAGAAGAAGCAGAACAGGGAAGAAGCTAAGGGAAGAGAAAAAAATGCTCAAATCTAAAGGGGAATATAAAACTGCTCTTATTTGATAATACGTTTCAAATTTAGGGTACAAACATGTAACAACTTGAAAATTAGCCTTGTTGGACTGCTTATACATTTAAATCTCATTTCAGATACAGTGGAGGAAAACATGCCTCTTATTCAGACTGTGTATCAAAAAACTATTTCTTATAATTAGTCATATTAAGATATGCTGGATATCCCCTTTTATGGCTGTTAGCATTTGCCTTATGTATTGAGGTGCTCCTATGTCGCATGTGTAAATATTTATAATTGTTATATCTTCTTCTTGGATTGATCCCATGATCATTATGTAGTGTCCTTCTTTTTCTCTTGTAATAGTCTTTATTATAAAGTCTATTTTGTCTGATATGAGAATTGCTACTCCAGCTTTCTTTTGATTTCCATTTGCATGGAATATCTTTTTCCATCCCCTCACTTTCAGTCTGTTTGTGTCCCTAGGTCTGAAGTGGGTCTCTTGCAGACAGCATATGTATGGGTCTTATTTTTGTATCCATTCAGCTAGTCTATGTCTTTTGGTTGGAGCATTTAATCCACTTACATTTAAGGTAATTATTGATATGTAAGTTCCTATTACCATTTTCTTAATTGTTTTGGGTTTGTTTTTGTAGGTCTTTTCCTTGTCTTGTGTTTCCTGCCTAGAGAAGTTCCTTTAGCATTTGTTGTAAAGCTGGTTTGGAGATGCTGAATTCTCTTAACTTTTGCTTATCTGTAAAGGATTTAATTTGCCCATCGAATGTGAATGAGATCCTTGCCAGGTAGAGTAATCTTGGTTGTAGGTTTTTCTCTTTCATCACTTTAAATATGTCCTGCCACTCCCTTCTGGCTTGCAGAGTTTCTGCTGAAAGATCAGCTGTTAACCTTATGGGGATTCCCTTGTATGTTATTTGTTGATTTTCCCCTGCTGCTTTTAATATGTTTTCTTTGTATTTAATTTTTGATAGTCTGATTAATATGCATCTTGGCGTGTTTCCCTTTGGGTTTATCCTGTATGGTACTCTCTGTGTTTCCTGGACTTGACTGATTATTTCCTTTCCCATGTTAGGGAAGTTTTCGACTATAATCTCTTCAAATATTTTCTCAGGGCCTTTCTTTTCCTCTTCTTCTTCTGGGACCCCTATAATTCGAATGTTGGTGCATTTAATGTTGTCCCAGAGGTCTCTGAGACTGTCCTTGATTCTTTTCATTATTTTTTCTTTATTCTGCTCCCTGGCAGTTATTTCCACCATTTTATCTTCCAGCTCACTTATCCATTCTTCTGCCTCAGTTATTCTGTTATTGATTCCTTCTAGAGTATTTTTAATTTCAGTAATTGTATTGTTCATCACTGTTTGTTTGCTCTTTAGTTCTTCTAGATCCTTGTTAAATGTTTCTTGTATTTTCTTCATTCTGTTTCTGAGATTTAGGATCATGTTTACTATCATTACTCTGAATTATTTTTCAGGTAAGTTGCCTATCTCACCTTCATTTATTTGGTCTTGTAGGTTTTTACCTTGCTCCTTCATCTGTAACATATTATTTTGTCGTTTCTTTTTTTTTTTTTTTTTTTAATGGGTGGTGCTGTATTCCTATCTTACTGGTTGTTTGGCCTGAGACATCCAGCACTGGAGTTTGCAGGCAGTTGGAGAGAGCTGGGTCTCAGTGCTGAGATGAAGACTTCCGGGAGTTCTCACTCTGATTGATATTCTCTGGGGTCTGAGGTTCTCTGTTAGTCCAGTGGTTTGGACTTGGAGCTCCCACCACAGAAGCTTGGGCCTGACCTCTGGCCTGGGAACCAAGATGCTGCAAGCTTCATGGCACAGTAAAAAAAAAAAAGAAGAAAGAAAGAAAAAAAGGAACAGTACAATATCAAAGAATAAAAAACAAAATAAAGTTAGAAAAACAAAAAATATATTAGGAAAAATAAAACTATAGTTGAAACAACCGCAACAAAGTAAAATAACACCAAAACAGAAAAAAGAAAAAAAAAGGGGGGGGTGGGGGAAAACAAGCCGAAAGGAGAGAACAGTAACAAATTATAAAGAATAAAATAGGGCTTCCCTGGTGGCGCAGTGGTTGAGAGTCCACCTGCCGATGCAGGGGACACAGGTTTGTGCTCCGGTCCGGGAAGATCCCACATGCCACGGAGCGGCTGGGCCCATGAGCCATGGCCGCTGAGCCTGCGCGTCCGGAGCCTTGCTCCGCAACGGGAGAGGCCACAACATTGAGAGGCCCGCATACCGAAAAAAAAAAAAAAGAATAAAATAAACTTAGAAAATTAAAAGATTTATTAGGAAAATTAAAAAATAAAAGAATCAAGAACAGTGAATCAACAAGGTAAAATAGAACCCCAATCTAAAAGAGGAAAAAAAAAAGCCTTGGTTATGGGGTGGAGTTTAGGTGGGGGTGGAACTTAGGCAGGGGCAGGGTTTAGGGTGGGGCAGGACCTAGGCAAGTGTGGGTGGCAGGTGGTGGGGGGAGGTGACATTTGAGAATGGGGTGGGGCCTAGGCTCAGGACCCATGTAGCCGGAAAAGGCCCTGGGGGCGAGGCCCAGTTGGGGTGCCATTAAAGCCTGGGGCAGGGCCTCTGCTTAGGACCTGTGTGGAAGGGGAGAAGCAACATGTCAAAAGGAAGGCCTCTGGAGTGTGGCGTTCCGCAGTTTGGAGGTAGGGCCCTGAGTGAGTGTGTGTGTGGGGGGGGTTTAGGCCCAGATTGTTGAAGGGGTCTCCTAGTGTAGAGGTAGGGCTCTGTGTGTGGGTGTAGCTGTGGCATTTGGGCTCTGCCCAGCTTGAAGGAGGCTCCAAGGGCAGAGGATTAGGCCCAGGAGCCCAACAGGCTTCCCGGTACCTAAGTGGACAGGGAAAGCAGTGTCCCCATTCCCTTCTGTTCCTTTGCACCCCTCTCCACCATCTCCCCCAGGGCCTCCCCTGTCCCCGCTGGACCCCTAACTATGGGTGGGTGCCGGTGGGTGTAGGAACTCTTCCCCTCCCCCAGCCACCCCTCAGGGGTGCCAGTCCCAGAGGTCCAGCCTTTACTTTTGCACCCCCTTCTCTCCCTCCCACTCCCTCAGGACCTGCGCACCTCGAGGATATCTTGGTGGGCAGAGGGTCAAGCCTGGGATCTCAGCAGGCTTCTGGGGGCCCAAGTGGTCAGGAGAAACCTGGCCGTGTTCACTTTTGATCCTCTGCTCTCCCAATTGTTCCCCAGTTTCTCCCTTGGGCTTGGGATCCCTTCTTCACCCCCAGCCACCATTCAGGGGTGCCAGTCTCGTCCTGCCTTCACTTCTCCTCCCCCTTCAGTCTCCCCACACCCCACATCCTACTCGGTCACTGGGGGTTCTTCCCATCCCTATAGGTGTCCGTGGTCCCCCGCTGGTGACTGGTAGGTGCACTAGTTGTGAGGACATGCGAATTCCATGTCCTCCTAGTATGCCATCTTGATTCAGGGACTTTAACACCCCACTTTCACCAATGGACAGATCATCCAAAGTGAAAATAAATAAGGAAACACAAGCTTTAAATGACACATTAAACAAGATAGACTTAATTGATATTTATAGGACATTCCATCGAAAAACAACAGAATACACTTTCTTCTTAAGTGCTCATGGAACATTCTCCAGGATACATCATATCTTGGTTCACAAATCAAGCCTTGGTAAATTTAAGAAAATTGAAATCATATCAAGTATCATTTCTGACCTCAACGTTATGAGCCTAGATATCAGTTACAGGAAAAAAACTATAAAAACTACAAACACATGGAGGCTAAACAATACACTACTAAATAACCAAGAGATCACTGAAGAAATAAAAAAATACCTAGAAACAGATGACAATGAAAACACAATGACCCAAAGCCAATGGGATGCAGCAAAAGCAGTTCTAAGAGGGAAGTTTATAACAATATAATCATACCTCAAGAAACAAGAAAATTCTCAAATAAACAACCTAATCTTACACCTAAAGCAATTAGGGAAAGAAGAACAAAACCCCCCAGAGTTAGCAGAAGGAAAGAAATCATAAAGATCAGATCAGAAATAAATGAAAAAGAAATGAAGGAAATGGTAGCAAAGATCAATAAAACTAAAAGCTGGTCCTTTGAGAAGATAAACAAAATTGATAAACCATTACCCAGACTCATCAAGAAAAAAGGGGAGAAGACTCAAATCAACAGAATTAGAAATGAAAAAGGAGAAGTAACAACTGACACTGCAAAAATACAAAGGATCATGAGAAATTACTGCAAGCAACTCTATGCCAATAAAATGGACAACCTGGAAGAAATGGACAAATTCTTAGAAAAGCACAACCTTCTGAGACCGAACCAGGAAGAAATAGAAAATATAAGCAGACCAATAACAAGCACTGAAACTGAAATTGTGATTAAAAATCATCCAACAAACAAAAGCCCAGGACCAGGTGGCTTCACAGGCGAAGTTTATCAAACATTTAGAGAAGAGCTAACCCCTATCCTTCTCAAACTCTTCCAAAATATAGCAAAGGGAGGAACCCTCCCAAATTCATTCTACAAGGCCACCATCACCATGATACCAAAACCAGACAAAGATGTCACAAAAAAAGAAAACTACAGGCCAATATCTCTGATGAACATAGATGAAAAAATCCTCAACAAAATACTAGAAAACAGAATCCAACAGCACATGAAAAGGATCATACACAATGATCAAGTGGGGTTTATCCCAGGAATGCAAGGATTTTTCAATATATGCAAGTCAATCAATGTGATACAACATATTAACAAACTGAAGGATAAAAAACATATGATCATCTCAATAGATGCAGAAAAAGCTTTTGACAAAATTCAACACCGATTTATGTTAAAAACTCTCCAGAAAGTAGTCTTAGATGGAACCTACCTCAATATAAGGCCATATATGACAAACCCACAGCCAGCGTCATTCTCAATGGTGAAAAACGGAAACCATTTCCACTAAGATCAGGAACAAGATAAGATTGCCCACTCTCACTACTGTTATTCAACATAGTTTTGAAAGTTTTAGCCACAGCAATCAGAGATGAAAAAGAAATAAAAGGAACCCAAATCAGAAAAGAAGAAGTAAAGCTGTCACTGTTTGCAGATGACATGATACTATACATAGAGAATCCTAAAGATGCTACCAGAAAACTACTAGAGCTAATCAAGGAATTTGGTAGAGTAGCATGATACAAAATTAATGCACAGAAATCCCTTGCATTCCTATACAATAATGATGAAAAATCTGAAAGAGAAATTAAGAAAACACTCCCATTTAACATTGCAACAAAAAGAATAAAATACCTATGAATAAACCTACCTAAGGAGACAAAAGACCTGTATGCAGAAAACTATAAGACAGAGATGAAGGAAATTAAAGATGATACAAACAGATGGAGAGTTATACCATGTTCTTGGATTGGAAGAATCAACATTGTGAAAATGACTATACTACCCAAAGTAATCTATAGATTCAGTGCAATCCCTATCAAACTACTGATGGCATTTTTCACAGAACTAGAACAAAAAATTGCACAATTTGTATGGAAACACAGAAGACCCTGAATAGCCAAAGCAATCTTGAGAAAGAAAAATGGAGCTGGAGGAATCAGGCTTCCTGACTTCAGACTATACTACAAAGCTACAATAACCAAGACAGTTTGGTACCGGCACAAAAACAGATATATGTATATATATATATATATATATATATATATATATATATATATATATATATATAAATGGAACAGGATAGAAAACCCAGAGATAAACCCACGCACATATGGAATCTTATCTTTGATAAAGGGAGCAAGAGTATACAATGGAGAAAAGACAGTTTCTTCAGTAAGTGATG
This sequence comes from Monodon monoceros, assembly GCF_005190385.1. Taxonomy (NCBI): domain Eukaryota; kingdom Metazoa; phylum Chordata; class Mammalia; order Artiodactyla; family Monodontidae; genus Monodon; species Monodon monoceros. Next base: position 35,300,421 of record NW_021703767.1, read on the forward strand.
CTGGGAAAACTCGACAGCTACATGTAAGAGAATGAAATTCGAACACTTCCTCACACCATACACAAAAATAAACTCAGAATGGATTAAAGACCTAAATGTAGGCCAGACACTACAAAACTCTTGCAGTAGAACACAGGCAGAACACTCTATGTCATAAATCACAAGATCCTATTTGACCCCCTCCTAGAGAAATGGAAATAAAAACATAAATAAACAAATGGGACCTAATGATACTTAAAAGCTTTTGCACAGCAAAGGAAACCATAAACAGAATGAAAGGCCAACCCTCAGAATGGGAGAAAATATTTGCAAACAAAACAACTGACAAAGGATTAATGTCCAAAATATACAAGCAGTCATGCAGCTCAATATCAAAAAAACAAACAACCCAATCCAAAAATGGGCAGAAGACCTAAGTAGACATTTCTCCAAAGAAGATATACAGATTGCCAACAAACACATGAAAAGATGCTCAACATCACAATCATTAGCGAAATGGAAATCAAAGCTACAATGAGGTATCACTTCACACCAGTCAGAATGGCCATCATAAAAAGTCTACAAACAATAAATGCTGGAGAGGGTGTCGAGAAAAGGGAACACTCTTGCACTGTTAGTAGGAATGTAAATTGATACAGCCACTATGGAGAAAAGTATGGAGGTTCCTTAAAAAACTAAAAATAAAACTACCATATGACCCAGCAATCCTACTACTGGGTAAATACCCTGAGAATACCATAGTTCAAAAAGAGTCATTACCACAATGTTCAGTGCAGCACTATTTACAATAACCAGCACATGGAAGCAACCTAAGTGTACACTGACAGATGAATGGATATAGAAGATGTGGCACATATATACAATGAAATATTACTCAGCCATAAAAAGAAATTGAGTTATTTGTAGTGAGGTGGATGGACCTCGAGTCTGTCATACAGAGTGAAGTAAGTCAGAAAAAGAGAAGCAAATACTGTATGCTAACACATATATATGGAATCTAAAAAAAAAAAAAAAAAAAGGTTCTGATGAACCTAGGGGCAGGACAAGAATAAAGACACAGGCATAGATAATGGACTTGAGGACACGGGGAGGGGGAAGGGTAAACTGGGATGAAGTGAGAGAGTAGCCTTGACATATATAAACTACCAAATGTAAAATAGATAGCTAGTGGGAAGCAGCTGCACAGGGAGATCAGCTCAGTGCTTTGCAACCACCTAGAGGTATGGGATAAGGAGGGAGACGCAAGAGGGAGGGGGGTTATGGGGATATAGGTATGCATATAGCTGATTCACTTTGTTATACAGCAGAAACTAACACAACACTGTAAAACAATTATACTCCAATAAAGATGTTAAAAAAATAAAGATACCCTGGATAATTTATCCTGATGTGAGTTGTATAAATAAATAAAATCTTTTATAGACTGAAACGCTCTTATAGAGCTTTTTAGCCACACAGACTCTAAGATATGGAGGTGCCAACCTAGAATGACATTGAACAAATTGTAGCAAGTAACTGCTCTCCAAAGTACTTTAAAGGTGCCAAGAGAATCTGTAGAGTATAGTGGTTAAGGGCACACACACTGGAGCCAGATTGGCTGCCTTCAAGTCCCATTTTATTTATTGGCTTGACCAAAAAGTTCATTCGGTTAGTATATACTCTGTTCAATAAAGTTCTTCGTGAAAATGAAAAATGTAGCTTTTAGGTTTACTCAAACCCGAATGAAGTTTTTACCAACCCAATACTTTCCAGCTGAGTTTCTAATGGCAATTACTTATGTGTGCCTCAATTTCCTCATTTGCAAAATAAGCGTAACAGTGGTCTCTAGCTCATAGATAGATTTGTTGTGATAATTCAATGAGCATACCTAGGTAAAGCACTTCGATCTGAATCTGAGGCATAGGAAGTACTATAAAGTGCTTTTAAATGCTACTACTCTTCTAGGCCTTTTCTAAATGCAGTGCCAATTTCAACTGACAAACTGGTATTCTCAAACCCTGAAAGCTAAATTGTGAGTTTCTGAGTTCAAGAGATAGTGTCGTGTTAATCCTTTTTTCCTTCTCATTGCCCAGCAGGTGGTTTATGTAACATGTGTCATCACACACACAGAAATAAACAAACCAACAGCCCTTATCAAACTATTTCCTGAAGTGTCCTCTTAATAATTGTTTTCAGCATCCAACTGGTATAGATATCTATAGTTTACCTGAAGGATTGAGTTGATACAGAACTTTATGATGACAATCCAAGTCTTAAAAAAAGTCATACTGTACTCTAAAATCAGCTTTGTATAATATACAATAAGCTTTGCTACTCTGTTAATTTAATTATAAATACAACAAATTATGGATTCTGTGCCTTCGTATGCTAATAAAATTTCTCACACTCTCCTCACTAGTATTATTTCCCAATTTGTTCTTTGGACATCCTTAAGCCAGTATGGCTGGAACAGTAATATTTTTGTACAATGTATATTGATCTTCTTTTTCTAGAATTCTTCAAATTCTGCTAATCTTTTTTAATGTGTTTTACACTGGGGTCACATTTTCCTACACCAGGATCCTTAATGTTATATGAGAGAACAACATTGCTAAAGAGGATTTACATCATACACTTCATGCTGCTAAATTCTTGCTTTGCTTCTGTATCCTAGGAAGGATGATTGGGGCTGTAGCAGTAACTATCTCCTTTGAGTTGAATATCGTGTCCTGAGGCAGTGTGCTCTGTCATATTCTGGTGTACACATCAACATGTCACAGTACAGTGAGGGATGGGGGATGTTTTTGTTGGTCTTTTTTTTTTTAATTTCCGATGGGAAATGGAAAATCCTAATTGGAGTGTGAAGTGAAAATGATTTTCCATTTCCCAAAGCCGTGGACAGCATATACTTCTTGGCTGTCCTGACTAAAAAGTTTCATTGGCAGGGTATCTCAGGACAGTTACTGTTTAACCTCTCCACCCCTGATATAGAGTAGGCTGCCTTTGCCTTCAGTACAGATCTTTTAAATAAATTACTATGAATGTTAAGACATTTATTTCCATATCCAGTGTGAACTGACAGCTGAAGCAGTATACAATATAATAAAGAAGAGTAGAATGCAGTGTAAAGTATAATAAAGAGTCAATGCCAAATATATATAGGACTAAGATATTTTAAATTGGTGTAAGGAAATAAATGTGAAATTTATTTTCACATTTAAAAAATTTCCTCAAGACAGTACTTTGAATATTGTATCACATAATATTCTGGCTTAATAGTGTGAATTAAAAGAATACAAAGTTTAACAGCTGCCACCTCAAAATGCAGCAGCTTAAAAAATTTATTAGTGTTCATGAGTCTATAGATCACCTGGTTTGTTCTTATCTTAGCTGAGCTCACTCAAGTCTATGGTCAACCTTGTTTTGAATGCTCAGCTCTGCCAGTTTTGGGGTCAAATATCTTTGACCCCAAATATGTTTGGGGTCAAATATCTTTGACCCCAAATATGTTTGAGGGTCAAATATCTTTACATTAGTCTGTGATTTCCTCATCTGTGACAATTAGACTCTTCTCCACATCATCTCTTACATTCCAGCAAGCTTTTCTGGATTTGTTAAGTTGGCAGTAGCCAGGTTCTGTGTAGAAGTATATTAAGACCTTTGAGATCCCTGCTTGGAATTTCACACAAACATTGTGTTGGACAAAGCAAGCCACAGGGTTAGCCTATATTCAATGTTTGGGGAAATATACCCTTTCTATGGATGATGTGGTTTGAAAGTTACATTGAAAATGGCTTTGATACAAGAAGTATTCAGGCGATTTTTATAATGTCTATTCCATAACTTTAAGAAAATGTACTAAAATATCTATTTTATCATTTATGGTTTGTCTCTCTTCTGTGGAGAAAACTAGTAACATAAAATATTTTAATTGCCATCTTTAACCATACCTCTGATTTTTAAAAAGCCTATTACATAGTCATTTGACATTTTAAAGTTGTTGCTCTGCCATTACGTTGTTATGTATTATCTCTGGAGAGAATACTATTGGCTTATTCTTCAAACTGAGGTAAGGGTATCTTGAGACTACATGAAGTATTGCAAGGGATAACTGGACAAGGATAGGGGATAGGTTTCTAGTTAATCAGCCACAGTGGGAAGTTCTGAATTCAGGCACATTTGGAGTAGCAAAATACAGTGTCTCCCCACAAAGAACTTACAGATTATTTGAAAAAATAAAACAACAACACAGAAAATAGTATTTTGTGTAGCTGCACAGCCTTACCCATTGTTGTAGCGTCAGGTGCATTCTGGAGGAAGCACAGGGAGAAATGATGTTGGGAATATTGATGTATCATGGAGAATTTGTTTGCCTTAGTGATTTTGGAGTTTATCATGAAAGAGACAGGAAGACACCAGTGAGTGGACTTGAATAATTTTATGTCCTTGGAAAGAAAAGAAAGAGAACTAGCATTAAGTTAGCACTTGCCATGTTCAACTTCTGATGCTTCTTGCCAAATTGTATGTTATTTTATTTTCACAGAAATCCTAGAGCTGATATCATCTTCAATTTACAGATAAGGATACTGAATCAGATAGGTTAATTGATTTATCTAAAGTTATGCATCTACAAAAAGTTATAAGATTTTATACAGTTTGTTTAATTCACTACTCTGTTTTCCACTATATTAGAGATTTATCTAGAAATGGTGTTGAGTAGCACTTGAATTGAGTTTAAATTATTGGCAGTAAGACAGGTTGGGAGTTGATTAAAATATCCAGATTAAATATAATGAAGATTTGAGCCAAGGAGTTTCCTGTGAAGGGAAGATGAAACAAATGCTTTGGCGTAAAATTTGGTGAATGCCTTTTAATCATGTGACCTAGAATGTTGAGCTCTCAAAAAATTAATTGAAGCCTTGCTTGATGAAAAATTATTACCTGTGTGCAAAAATAATCCAGTGAAAGACAGTTTAAAATTAAGCTAATTAAAACTATTCAGTGTGTTTCCACAATCATGGAAGCACTGTGTTTTATTTTGGCTCATTCAGTTATTTTATGTTTTCTGAAAAATGGCTGAGTTACTATTTCCATCCTCTATATGAGGCAGAGATATATTTCAGTATAATTTTGGAACTTCTTCATAGAAAAAGGTGTATAGGTGCAAAGACGTTATTTGACTTTATTTGTCAGTAAGCTATAAAATATTCATGCACAATATTTCATTTATTCTGTTAATGTGAGAATGGTTTTCATGCTTATTGCAAATGCTTATTCTGAAATAAAATATTTTCTTCCTTTTATATATGCATTATACAACAAAAATATTTTAAGTGGTACAACAGTACTAGCTGAAAGTGATTCAAATCAGACACATGCCATGATACAAGCCAAACACTTTCTTTTTTTTTTTTAATTTAAAATTGTTTTCTCATAGAATAACTCATATTTTACCCTTGAAGGATTTTCTTTCTTTCATTTGTGGAAAGACCAGGTGGGTCACACAGGTCATTCACAGTTATGAAAGAAACAAAAAAATCACTCTTCAGGGGTGAGATATCCTTTATTTTTCACTGGAAAACAAATTATTTGCTTGGATGGAAACCTTTTGTATAGCAGTGTAATTGCTGATATCTGTGGGGTGGCTTGGAAAATGAGATGCTCTGTCTCAAGGAGTTATAACTTATCCTTGTGCTTATAACTTATCCTTATAAAATTTGAATAAATAAATGGGAGCCGACCTTGGAGTTTCTTGCAGTGAAGAGATACATGAAACACAGCTGAGAAATCAGGACTAAACCTCAAATAATAACAACTAAACATGGTAAAATTAGTTAGCAGTGGGATTAGGCTTTTTTTTTTATATTATGTATACTTTAAACATTTTTCTACATTTTTCATAAAGATTTTGATTCTCCCTGATCTCCAGAAAGCAGATGATATGAATATAAAGCTAATAAATGTTTAAGAAATTAAAATGTAATCATCTTTAGCTGTCTTATTTTTGTTTATTTAATTGGAATAATAACATTGTGCCAAGTGATCTATACAATAGGAGATAAATGACATTCATTAATTCACTCAACAACTATTTATTGAATGCCACCTATGAGTCAAACTCTCTTCTTGACACTGTAAGTTGAGCAATAACTGAAATAACCAAAATGTGTTTTATCTTGGAGTTTGAAACTAGTAGAAGTAGAAAGAATATAAACAAACAAATATATAATAGGTCAGTTTGTGGTAATTCTATGAAGAAATAGAAGGCTGCCTGGGAAGGCCTCTCTGAAAAGATAATCGAGCTAGAATAAATATTTTAGGGAAGGGATAGAGCAAGCCTTGCAGGTGTCCAAGGTAGAAGGAAACCAAGTGCAAAGGCCTTGAGGGCAAAAGTGTTTGGTGTGTTCCTGGAACACCAAGGAAGAGAGTGAGGCTATATTAAAATTGTATGCTAAGCTGATATTTATGTAGAAGATAAGGAAGACTGGTTCTTATATAATTTAATATAAAATTTCATTAACTTTAAAATATCAAGTTCTTATTCTCCTTGATATTTTGATTTAATTCTTAACTGATGTACCTATCAGTGTTCATGAATTTTGTTTGTCAGATTTGTGGTAATTTGAGGAATTTAAGGTAACATTAAAAATTTAAGATTTTTCTTCCTTCACCTCCTATTCCATCCATTACCCAATATTGGAGCAGGACTTAACACTGACATGTTCCAAAGAACTGAAAATAAGGGGAGCAGAGCATGATCAGTTGCAGAAACTAAGTTCACAGGGCATGCCTGTGCCTGAAATATCAAGGTTTTGACCAAAAATAGTTCACATGGAACCAGATTGGAAAATATAGTTTTGATATTGTGATTTATAATAATTATATATCTAGTCTTCATCCATTTCTGGCACAGAGCTTCTAAAACCCTTGGAATTTCGTAAGTGATGAGAGCATAAAGGTGTCTTTTGTTATGTTAATTGGGTAACTTTCTGCTGGTTGCCAGAAGAACCAACCATGTGATTGGAGGGTTGGAACTTTCGGTCTTACCCCCTGATCTCTGGAGAGTGGAGAAGGGCTGGAGGTTGAATTGATGGCCAAATAGCTAATGATTTAATCAATCATGCCTATGGAATAAGCCTCCATAAAACCTCAAAAGGACATTGTTCAGAGAGCTTCTGGGTTGGTGAACTCCTGGAAATTTGGGATATTGTTGTGCCTGGAGAGGGCTTGGGAGCTCTGTGTCCTTTCCTCATATTACCCTATGCATTCTTCCACCTGGCTCTTCTGAGTTACATTCTTTTATAATAAACTGATAACCTAGTAAGAAAAATATTTCTCTAAATTCTGTGAGCTGCTCTAGCAAATTAATCAAACCCAAGGAGGGGAGTCATTGGAACACCCAATCTTCAGCTAGTGGGTCAGAAATTCAGGTGGCAACCTAGACTTGAGATTGGCAAGTGCAGTGGGGTACGGGGCAATCTTGTAGGACTCTTCACCTGTGGGATCTGGTGTTATCTCTAGGAAGTGTCAGAATTGAATTATAGGACACACAGCTGGTGTCCTAGAATTGCTTGGTGGTGTGGGAAAACCACCTCCTCCCACATTGTAACTGGGTGCAGAATCATAATAGAGAAAGCTGAATAAAATATTGTTTTCCTGAGAAAGGAGCACAGTATTGCAGGAAGTGTGTAGAGGAGAATTTAGCCATAGAGTTTGAAGGACAAAGGGGATTATTAGGACTGGCAATGTGATAGAGAACATTCCTCCTGGATTATCTTTACCCTTAAAGATAAGCAGGTTGGCAATAGTAACAGGAGGAAGACCAGTGGTGCACCCATTTGGAAAACATAAGGGCAGGGAGTTTTCTACAGGCACAGACACACTATGTTCTGCAGTGGGATCCAAGTCAATAAAAGCACACAACGATGTTCCCAGTATAGAGTCTTCTCCAAATAGAGAGTTGACAAATACAAAGATGAAATTCTCTTGCTGACAATACAGCTCCCCCTGTTCCCAACCACTGCAGAAGATACTTAAACTAGTATCAATGTGCCCTCTAAGAGGATCTGAGAGGAATCTAATCCAATCTAGGATAAATGTGAGGGCATCTAAAGAGTGCCCAGTCATTCTATTTTTAGAAAATACCAGATTTTCATAGACTCCCATTATTCAATGGGTAAAAATGGAACATTTGGATTACTATATAGTTTTTAGAAACTTAAATATCAACCACTTACTTCCTGAAGCACTGTGCCCCCGTTCTTGATTTCCATGGCCCACACCAAGGGCAGGAACCTTAGACTGTTATATTTCCCTAACACCTAAAAATGGTTCCTGCCTCTCAGATGTCCGATAAATATATAGAAAATAAGTGGATGGATTTCTCTGACTTTTCCTTTTAACATTACCATCGTAATTTCTTATTAATCTGCCCAGCCCTAAATATGGCTTATGTCCTGAGCCTTTACTCACACTCCCCAGTCATCCTAATAACAAATCTAGTAATGATGTCACTGATGCTTGGATCTGTAACTATTCATATCTTCAGTTGTCTGCTTGACATGTCTACCTGAGTATCAAAACCTTAAATTCAGCATCTCTAAAATTGAATTATTATTTTTCTTATTAAATCTGATTATCCTCCTAGATGACCTATCTCAGCCAATAGTGACTTTATTTACCCAGCTGCCAAATCAAAAACTTTGTCTTCACTTTTGATTTCTCTCTCTCCCCTACATCTCAATAACAATAAATTTTCTCTAAACCAAAAAGTGAGCTCTCCAATCCATCCACCTCTTTCTGTCCCCACTATCATCAACCTAGTTCAAGTCATCATGGTCTCTTACTGGAATAACTGCTTCAGCTTTCTAACTGGCCTGACTGCCCACTGTTTAGCATCCTCCAACACAATCTCTCCCAGATGTGAATCTACTCACAGTTACTTGCCTATTTAAAAGTCTTTTGTGGTCCCATTGCTTTTAGGATGAAATTCAAAGTTCTTACCATGACTTTAAAAACCCTATGTGATCTTTCTCATATTTATTTCTCATTTCTCTCCACTTCACTTCCAGAAAATTTTGTTACCGAAACTAAATTTTTTTTTTTTAACTTTCTTGAATGCAATGTTATTCTCTCTCAGCTCTAGATCTCTGCACATGCTATTCTCTGTCTGAGAAACATTTCTCCTCTTTATCTTCTCTCCCCTTTCCTAACCCTTTCCCTGAGCTAAATTCCCCAAGTCTTAGTTTTGGCATCACTTGATTTGGAAATCTTTTTATGATCAGTAAATCTGGATTAGGGTCTCATCCCAAACCTTGCTGCAATTCTATCAACAGACGCATCAAACTCTCTGTTGATGTGCCTAGGTTTCCCACCAGAATGTAATATCTGTGAGGTCAGGAATATGTTCCTGTTGACTGGTAAAGAGCATGTACATTGTAAGTGATCTATAAATAGTTTTAAATGAATAAATGAATGATCAAGGATATGCAGCAAAATGTTAACTGTGATTACCCTTGTGCAGTCTGATTAAAGATTTTAGAATATTCTGCCTTATACTTTTCTGTTTTAACTAAATGTTTTCAGTTAACATGTGATGGTTAGTATTTTTAATGTGTCAATTTGACTGGGCTAATGGATGCCCAGATAGCTGGCAAACATTATTTCTGGGTTTGTCTGTGAGGGTGTTCTGGAAGAGATTAGCATTTGAATTGGTAGACTAAGAAGATCTCCCTTATCAATGTGGATGGCATCATCCAATATGTTGAGGGCCTGAATAGAACAAAAAGGTGGAAGAAGAGTAAATTTTTTCTCTGTTGACTGGAACATACACTTTATCTTGACCTTAAATATTGACACTCCTGGTTCTTGGGCCTTCAGACTCAGACTGAACTACATCATTGGCTTTCCTGGTTCTCCAATTTGCAGAAGGCAGATCATGGGACTTCTTGATAACAGTCCATATTCTCATGGGTCAATCCCTATAACAAATCTCCCTCTTTCTCTCTGTGTGTCTCTGTTTCTGACTCTCACTGTGTCTCTCTGTGGCCCCATATATACACGTATATGTGTGTGTGTGTATATATATATATATATATATATCAGATAATATAATTATATATATATATATATATGATCTCTGCAAAAAATCTTATTTATATATATCCTACTGGTTCTTTTTCTCTGGAGCACCCTAATCTAATACATATGTATTATACCACTTAACTATTGATTAACCCAAATATAGCATTTCTGCATGTTTTAGGTTTTAAGGTATAACTGAGATGAAGCAGACTACAATATTTGTTGTTATACCTATGTGAGCTAATTCTATTTTTAAAACATCATTTGCTAGTCTTACTTTCAGCTGAATTTTAAAATATTTATCCCTATTCTTTCAGCTGCAAAGGAGAAGTTTTGCATGTGTGAAAAAAAAGCACAGCACACTATAGTATTCTTCTCTTAATTTTTGAATGTAATATAAAATAAAGTAAAATTTACTTTAAATATACTCATTCTTTGAATGCTGTCATGGAAATATGCATTACCAATTTACTAGTCTCAAATATATCTTAATATTCCATTACCTTCTTCTCCAAGCCCCTTCTAGTAATAAAGATACATTCATTGAAAACTTAGCTGTCCTGAAATTTTACTCTTCTTGGGCTATTCACTTTTTTTTTTTTTTTAGAATTATATGACTATAAAATTTACCTTAATTTTGGGCTTCCTTGGGTTGTCTATCAAGAAGTTTAATGTTGCTCAATCAATGCTTGGTAACTGAATAAACTATCAATAAAATATTACTAGCTGACAAGTATGTTCTTAATCAAATAGCAAAATGAATTTATATAGTATCATCGACCCTAGGCTCAGCATTTTTTTATCGTTAAAAACATTGGCAGTAGTTGTAATCAATCTTAGATTACTTAACCTCTCTGAAAAACAATTATCTATAAAATAAAGACAATTAATTTCCTACCTTATATTTCTTGTAGAATTAAATGAGATGATACATTTGAAATATATACATTGTACATAATAAGCACTCAATAAATGTCATTTCAAAGTGATTAGAAACAACTTGCCTATTATTCACAATAAGAGCATATGTATTCATTGTTTTTTTTTCTCCTGTTTTGTAGAATAATCTGCATTGTGTAGTATCTTGACAGTCCCTTCTTGCCAAGTCTATGTAAATTTAATATTCCTCTAATGTTTTACTTGAGCTTTATTAGCTCTTAGAAGGAGTTATCACCCATCATTCCTGACTTATAAAGAAGCCTAATACAGGAAAAAAAAACAAGTTTTTCAGTTTTCAATTATTACTGCCTTAAATCATTTTGTTTAGAAAATATCCAGAAACTTCCTATTAGAATGTTGATTATAGAGGTGATTAGGTACGACATTAACTCTTTCAGTGGACTAGGATACCACTTGGAAAAGTATCTCTGTAGCGGGTTAATTGGTACTCTAGACCAAGAGCATTACTGTACCTTCAAAAATGCCTTACTTTACCTGGGAAAAATTCATGAGAAAAAATTTTCCAATCAATGAAGACGTGGGATTAATACTTATACACTTAAAGTAACTCTCTCAAAATAAGCGAAATTACTCTAATTCTAGTCAGATTTGAAAGCCCATTGTTATGATTTATTTCAACATTTACCATATGGCAATAGTGCACTAGGCAAGCCAGAGTGACACAATTCTACAAGGATACCAGTAGTTACTCAGGTTAAACTAGTTTTATTACATATATGCCAAAACCCAATGTTTAAGCATGGATAACTTCATTTTACTTATTTCAAACTCAAAGTCATAGAGGACATCATACACATATAATAAAAAGCTTTAAAAATTTCAGTTGTTTGCTAGCCATCTGTGACAAGCTTCAAAAACTTGAGAAGGAAGACTACTGACAAAGCAGAGAATATGGGTACACCACCAAACAATAACCCACAAATGAAAGAAGAAACTAAAAATTCAACCAGAAATAACCCCCTGATTGTTCTCCTGTCAGCCTGTCACCTACATGAAACAGCTGCTAAAGCAAAGACAGACACAGCAGCTGTTGCTACTAAGAGTACTAATGCTAAAGCTTTTCACAAAGACTTTTATTTTCATTAATATAAAACTGTGCCAACATATTTCATCAATCCAGTGACACTGCCCATCTCAATAGGCTCTCAATAAGGCCTCTGCCAGTGTCACAGTTTTGTCCAGTTTAGCATTCGTACCATTTTATTAAAGTATTAGAACTTAAGCTACTCTCTTCCCTGTATTGTATATTATATCAGTGAAGAAGATTTTAAAAAAATCTTTCAAATAGGCATTCTAATTTGAAATGCCAATTTTAGACACACCAAAATTCCTCCACGTTAGTCCATGGATAAAAGCAGGAAAACAACTAATCTGGCAAGTACTTTCCAAAGAAAGACACAGCAAAGAGAAGTAACAAACAACAAAGGAAACCTGAAAATTCAAATATGAAACATAAAATAATTCAGACCCCAGCTCTTATAACTCCTAAAGTTACTGTACCTCAATTTCTTTGTCTATGCAGCTCCCTAGGCCTGGAATGCCCTTCCATCCTTTTTTTTTTTTTTTTTTTTTTAATTGGGGTATAGTTGCTTTACAATATTGTGTTTCTGCTGTACAACAAAGTGAATCAGCTATATGTATACATATAATCCCCTCCTTCTTGAACTTCCCTACCCCCCATCCCACACATCTAGGTCACCACAGAGCATGGAGCTGAGCTCCGTGTGCTACACAGCATGCTCCCACTAGCTATCTGTTTTACACATGGTGGTGTATATATGTCAATCCTAATCTCCCAATTCATCCCATCCCCTCTTATCTCCCCACCCCCAGGTCCACATGTCCTTCTCTATGTCTGTGTCTCCTTTCAACTTGTTTACTTCTAATCATTCCTAAACATTCTTGCAATGAAATGTCACATCCTATTTTAGGTTCCCTTAGGCAGAGTTAAATAGGCCCTTATCTATTTGTTATTAACTGTATATATACTTCTATGCAACATTTATTAAATTGTAATGTAAAGGCCACTGTCTTGTAAACTACTGAGGGCATGAACTTGCTTTCTTCACTTGGTAATTCCAGTACCTAGCTCAGAACCTGTTTAACCTAAGCACAATAAATATTTCATGAGTGAATGAATAACAGTCATCACCCCAATAGAAATTAGCCAAAGATAAAATTGTTGTCTCCTGTACCTTGAACTGTATAACCTGATATCAGAAAGATTTTTTCCTCTGAAAGGTGAAGATACGGAGCAAAGATACTGCAGAACACATACAAGTCAAATTGGTATTCTGTTTTAAAGAATTGGTGACTTTATTTTCCGTATGTAAAATGGAATCAGTTTTGCACATAACACTTTTACTGTGGATTTAGAAAAGTTAAATATTGTTCAGAAGATAGATCAGGATAGAGAGAGGACATGGAATTATATCATCATAAATATATTTGATGTCACATATTAACTCTAACATTGAGAACAGATGTCTCAGAGAAGGAAAAGACTAGAAAAAGGACCAGTGGATTAAAAAATACTTAGACACTGTTCAACTGAAGACTTAACAATGAATACATTAACAATTAGTAAAATCCAAAGATAGAATGAGATATTGTAGAAAATAGCAAATTTTTTGTCAGTGAAGATATTCAAACACTTGGTAGAGGGAATTCAGTCATTAAATGGACCATAAGACTAGCTTAATTTTAAAGACTTCCTTTTTCTAAATTCCATAGTACTAATATTGTAGTTACCAAAGTTAGGGTAAGACATCATTTCAATTTTATGGCATATTTTAGCACTTTTCTTTTTTTTCTATTATAGTGCTTTAAGGACATTGTTAATGCTTCCTTTCATAAAATCAGTTCAGCTATGGGAAATCCCAGGTTTATACAAAGTTCCCTGGATTTGAAGTTAAAATAAAATTGCTATAGATTTTAACTTAGTGTTTTTAATAATGTGGGATTTATCACTTTTGTGTTACTGTATAACTAATATCGCAAACTCTTTCTCTACAAATGGCAAACTTTTCATTTTATTTTATTTTATTTTTTGGGGGGGGCATCTTCCAACCTCAAAATGACTGCTCTCATCACTTTATCGTACTAATAGTCCTCACCATTCAACATAGCAAGAAAAAAATAAAATGCATCTCGATTGGCAGAAAGTACTAAAACTCTCTTCATTCTCAGACAACATGATTGTTTGTTTAGAAATCCAATGATAGCTATAAAAAAACTGTTAGACATAACAAGTGAGGTGAGCAAATTGACAGAATATTGCACTGTATATGACAGTATTAAAAATATAAAATAGTTATATATCTGAAAAATATGTATAGGGCCTTTATACTGAAAACTGCAAAACATTTCTGAGAAAGTAAAGAAGACCTAAATCACAGAGATAACCATGTTCACAGGGAGAACACTCAACATTGTTAAAATGCCTATTATCGGTGCAATCTCAATCAAAATACCAGTAAGCTCTCTTTTATAAATTGACAATATATGTAAAATATATATACAGTTATAATTCAACATAATATAATTTAATCACTCCTCCTCTCTCTCTCTCTCTATATATATATATATATATTTTTTTTTTTTTCCTAAAAGATCTTTCCTAATTTACCTTCTACTGATTTTTGAAAGTAACTTGTTTATCTCATATTTGTCATATTTGGGTTTTAAGATTTTTCAAGTTTTTTTAATGTGCTATATGAGAAAAAAGGTTTATACTTTATTTTTCATTTCTATGGTTATTAACTATGATTAAATTTTTCATATATTCATTTACCATTTGTATTTGTTATTATAAGGGGGGGGTCTCTTTCTGGCTAAGCTCTCAAACTACTAAAATGTTTCTCAGGCATCAATATTAGTGACATTCATACTACACTTTTAAGCCTTTCTCTGTAATTTTTGTAGCAAATACGAGCTATTTGATTTCTTACTTTAACAAAAAAAAATTAAAGTATTTTATAGTCAAGTAATATTTCTTTATGATTTTGCCAATAATATCTGAGCTTAGAAATTCCTTACCTACAGTATAATAGATTCACTTTCATCTAGTTTTCCTTTCATTTCATTTCTTATTATTAACCTTTTAACTTTACTTGATATTTCCTTTGGTGTACATTGTGAAGTAAAGATATAATCTGTATATTTGCTTTGCTTTTTTCCCAATTGGTTGTGAACTAACTGCTTCATAATATTTCATGAATACCCTCTCTTTCACAAAGGGTTCGGAGTACTTATTTGGAGCTTGGCTATTTCTGATTAGTATCTTGCTACTTATTGATGTTGGCCTTCTAGGTCAAAGCTTTTCAGATCAATTTTTATTTTCAGATATTTTTCTCTTCTTTTCATGACGATATTCTTCTAAGTGAACAATGAATCATTTACATTCCAAAATATCATCCAAACTGAAGTTTAAATGACATTATGTTGTTGCTAATAATTAAATTGGTAAATAGGTCTACTTACAGTTTATTTTCTAAATCAAAGCAAGTGTTTATCTTTTTCACTTATATGTATCATTTTTATAGAAGTTATAAAATAAGTTACTTCTGAATATAAATTTTTAAAAACATAAGTGCTTAGTCATGTACAGATGTTTTTCATGGGGTCATTTTAGGAAGCACAGTATCAGTAAACACATTTTCTCATTCATAAATTCCCACTGAGCAATCATGATGTGCTTGGTTAAATGCTATGTACAGGCATGGGTAATTATAAATAAAATGCATGGTCACTTATCCCATAGCAATCAAGGATTATGGACAATAGAGGGTTTTGAAATTCAAGATATATTAAGGAGCTTAGAATTGGTCTTGAAAGAAGTATAGTTCCTGAGCTGATTTATGACATTAGAAAAGTGGGTTTTTAGGAAAATTTGTCAGATTATTGTCTGATTAGCTGGGTGCAGAATAAATTAGAAGGTGAGAAAGCACAGAAAGGAAAAGCAATTAAAAATATACAACAATAATACAAATGGGTCATTAAAAACTAGGTAAGGATGGTAATGATAACATGGAAGGAAAAGAAATAATATGAAAAACATTACAAATGTAAAATTGATAGTAATTTAATCATTCAATAGATAATTATTAAACCTAGTGTGTGTCAGACACTGGGCAAGGTGAGAAGAGTACAAATATGGAAAAGCAAACTATTTATCCTTTGAAAGCTCTCCATATAGAAAAAGACCAAGAAAGAGACAAGTAACTCATAGTAGCACTAGATATACATATTGTATAATCAGGAACCGAAGTGTTACAAGTGACTGATATTATAAATACCTGAAGAGAAGTGATAGATCTATCTGGCCTTCAATCGAGCATGGAATATTTATTCTGATTCTTCATACAACAGATATTTGTAGATGGCATTTGGAAATTGTTAGACACTGAGGATACACAAGTAAACCACATAACTATGGTCCCAACATAGGTAAAACTCAAAATTTGGTGAAGGGAATGAATGTGTAACAAGGTAATTGTCATACAATGTGATAAGCACTGGAATGGAAGAGATGATATATTGGTATGTGAGAACACAAAAGAGGGAACTAATCCATATATTGCACGTCAAGGTGAATATTTATTTTTAAGCACAAATGAAATAATATTACAGAAAATTTTTGTGTCCTGGGCCAAAAAGCAAGAATCAATTTCATATTATCTAAGTTCTCTATGAATAAAATATTCAAAATTAATAAATAAATTAATAATCATACATATATTTTGAAAGTAATAAAATTCAATATGTAAGTTAAAGAAGAAATTATAGTAGAATTACACACTATTCAGACCCAACAAAGATGAAACCATATACAACAAAATTTCTAGTATATAGATAAAGCAATATTTTAAAAGTAGTTTATACAATCATTAATACATTGCAAAGAAGAAAGACTAAAGTGAGTTAGTAAGGTGTTTGACTCATTATATTAAAAAATGATAGAGTAAACTTGATGAAAGTAAAATAATGAAAATCAGAGCAGAAATTGAGATAAAATGAAAAACAGGAGAAAATTAACAAAACAAAATAATACATCATGGAAAAGTTTTTTAAAGATAAAACTATGATCTTATTGGTGCAGAAATATGCAACAGAAGGCATAAATATGTAAAGTATGAAATAAGCAAGATAACATCAGTAAATATTATATATTCCTAACAAATATTCTAAAATGTCAATACATTTGAAAATATTAAAAAATTGAACAATTTTAAACCAAAAGCGTAGATTCCAAAACTGACAGAAGAGAATATCTGAGTAGATCTATAATTATTATAAAAATTCAGTAAAATGTTAAAAAAAATCACCATACTTCTGCCTTTGGTAAATCTACTAATCAATCAATCAGTCAGTCAGTCAGTCCTAGACTGCTAGGAGTCAATTCTATCAAATGTTCCAGGTAGAACTGTTTCCTATATTATATAATATTTTCTAAAGAATAGAAAAACGTGGTAAATCTACCTAGTTTATTTTAGGAAGCTAGTATTATATATAATTGATATTAAAAACTTTTACACACATTATAAGAGCAAATTTAGAGGAAAATTTCACTGATATAAGTATATGCAAAAACTCTAAATAAAATATTAAAAAGGCAAATGTAGCAATAGAAAAAAATACATGAGAAATTCTAGAAAGTCTTATAAAGAGTAACAAAATCCTACAGCAAACTTTATATATAAGGGTGAAAATACAAGCATTTCTTTTTAAAATCAGAAATAACATAAGGGATTTTTTGAATTATTACACCTTCTATTCACTATTGTACTTTATGTTCTGTCCAGAAGATTGTGCAGAAATATGATAGCAAAGTTATAAATGTTGAAAAGAAATAAACACAAAATAGTTATGTTTTAAGAAAATATACAGAAGAAAATCAGAATGAATAAGTGCAAGGCTGCTGGACAAAAGTTAGTATATAAAAGGCAGTTGTGTTCCCACAAGCAACATGTAACTAGAAAATATAATTTTAAAAAGATGCCATTTACATTAGTAAAAAAATGTAAGATATATAAGATCAAATATAACAAAACAAAAAATGTTATGAATTAATGATGAAACTTCCTTAAAGGAACTGAAAAATGTGATATATGCAAATATGTGACGCACACATGAATGGAAAACTTCAATATTTTCAAAATATCAGTTCTCCCTGAATTAATAAACTGAAAGCAAGTCCAATCACAATCTTATCATTTAAAAATATATTTGTAATTCGAATTAAGAGTCTAAAATAAATATGAAGTAGTTGTGGGTCAAAATATCTAAGAAAGTGTTGAGAATAATGTGGTTTATGAGCAAAGCTAAATAGCAAGGCTAAGTATAAAGTTACATTAATTAGGACTGTGTATCTCAGATAGACAAATACACCAAAAGATTAAAACCGAAGGCCCCAAAACTGACACAAAAGCACATGGAGTTATTTGGCATATGACAGAAGCAGCATTATAAACTAGTGGGGAAAAGATGAGCTTTTTGATTAGTATTGAGACATGTGACTATTTCTTTGGAAAAATAAAATTGCATCCCTACCTCACAACTCACTGAGATGTATTCCAGATGAATTAAAAGGCTAAATATAAAAAACATTTAAAACAAACATTTTATACTTAAAGGAAAACATATAAAGCTAATTTTAACTCATTGGGATTGGGACTTATAAGTAGGACACATGAATTCACAAATATCACCAACCGTAAAAGACATACTGCTAAATTTAATTATATTAAAATGATAGCACAGAGGAAATAAAGCACAAAGTATCAGGAGATCTGACAGCTTGCAAGCATTATTATTCAGATTCACTACAAGATAAACTAGATAGTAAAAAATCAAACCAATTAGAAATGAATAAAGATTGTGAACAGGACATTATTCACGGAAAAGAAAAACTTCAATAGTAAATATAAGTATAAAAAATGCTTAACCTCAATAGTCATCAGGAAAATGCAGATTACAACTGTGAGATACTATGGATAGGCTAAAATTATAAATCTGACAATTATAGGTTTGGATGAGGATATGGGTGATAGTGTGTATATGGTGATACCAAATAATGCTGGTGGGAGTAATACTTGGTATAAGCATATTGGGGTACATTTTGACGATATCTAACATAGGTAAAAATATTCATACCCAATGATGAAATAATTCTTCTTGTCCTAGAGGAACTCTTGCATATGTTCACAAGAAAGACTTTGCATAAAACTATTCAACTCAGCATTTTTTCCTAATAGGAGAAAAGTGAAAACATCCTCAATGTCCAACAATAGGGTAGAATAAAGAACATGTAGGATATTCATACAATGGAAGACTGTATATTAGTTAAAATGAATTAGAGCTACATGTATAGACCTGAAAATATAATAAAAAGTAAAAATGGATAAGAAATCTTAAACTGCCAAAAGATATATAAAGTATATACCTACTTACTTAAAAAGTAAATAGATAGAGAATATTACTGTATATTTTCACAGGCTACATAGAAACTTCAGATCAATTCTGGTGAAATTAATGAATGAATGGGTAAATATACATTTACCCTAGGAGGAAAAATTTTTAAATATAGACAATTGGAAAATATATTAACTCTGCACTTGAGAAGACAAATTAGATTTTAGAAATCATTTATTCAGTAACAACAGCCTCAAATTTTTCCTGATTAAAAATAATATGAACTCATGTAAAATGTTCAAATATGAAAAAAGATATAAAAACAGCAGATAATTTATTGCCTAAAATATGCCAGACTTTCTTATGTGTCTGTTTTTACAAAATATGCATATAGTATTATACATACTGATTTTTAATTAGTTAACATTGTATATTAGACAAATTTTCAAGTAAACAGATAAAGGTCTATATCATAATTTTTTTTTTTTTTTTTGTGGTACGCGGGCCTCTCACTGTTGTGGTCTCTCCTGTTGCGGAGCACAGGCTCCGGACGCGCAGGCTCAGCGGTCATGGCTCACGGGCCTAGCCGCTCTGCAGCATGTGGGATCTTCCCGGACCGGGGCACGAACCCGCGTCCCCTGCATCGGACCCGCGTCCCCTGCATCGGCAGGCGGACTCTCAACCACTGCGCCACCAGGGAAGCCCTATATCATAATTTTTAATGAATGCATGGTAGTCCATTTTATGGTTATGCCAACATTTATTTATGTAATTACTGCTGCTAAATGGTTAGATCATTTCCAATTATTTGTTGTTATAGAACATGGTAGGGAGGAAATTTTGTACATTTGTCTTTTAACATGCTTGTTTTGTTACTTCAGAGGAGTGACAGTTTGACGTATACACATTACCAAATGCCTGCCCAGAAGGGTTATATACTTATGTCTAATCCTGTGTTGTATCGGACTTTTCAATCTTTTACAACACACTATATGAAATAAATCTTATTTTTAGAATTTGAATCTCATACGTTGCTGGTAAGAATTATTTTAAATTTTACTATTTTTCCTGAATTGACTCTCTAGGTTCATTTTCTCTTATGTGGAACCTTCAACTTTTTATCTATTTTAAAATTTTCCTATATACATTTTAATGCTAAATCATTTAAAATATTTTATTATATAATAAAACAGAGATGTAGGAAACTGTATAAAATAAACATGTAGCTCAATGAATTGCCGTAAGTTAAGTACCCTCATAATATTGACCCAAATACCAAGGTCATGAAATAGAATTTTGCTAGACACTACATGTGACCCATCCCAAGAATGACCTCTTCTCTCCCTTTAAATGAAAACACTTCTGAACCTTACAGTTGTTTTATAGCTATATCACCCATGATGCCATTTTTATTTTTACATTGACAGCCTGTATCTAGGTGCATTACTTCATAGAGTATTACAAAATGCTGATATTCTAATTATATAAGTACTTTTTCACTAATTGACAGAATGTTCTATAAAGAGAAGTTTCCCCTCAACTGCTAATTTATACCCTATGGTAGTATTAATATAAGAAAAATGGATAAATGTTAAATTCTTTATGTTTATTTGCCAGTTTTCTAGACAATGATTTGTTGCTATCCTTGTAAGGGGATCAGTTAGTTAACCCTGTATCTTTCATATGCAGTTATATTTCTTGTTTCCCATTCTTTTTTTTTAGTTTTCTCTGTTGTCTTAATCTTTATGAAATTAGGACTTTTCTTCTTTTCTCTTGTCATTCCTGGATTGGGTATAAATCTTGGAATGTTCTTTTTAAATCCAATATTAAAGATATTCACTTATATTTTCTTCAAGCACTTTTATTATCATCATAAATTTATGGCCATTTAAAATTTTAAATCTTTAATCAATTTAAAAATTTCCCTCCGAATGGCTTGCAGTTGTACAAATACATAACATTCCTTTTTATTAAAGTATAGCATATGTACAAAACAGTACAGTTCAGTGAAGTTCCAGAGTATACACACCTGTGTAACCGAATTAAGGCTCATTCTCAGCATCCAGGAGCCTCCCTCTTGCCACCGTCAATTCAATATTCCCACTGTCTTCCTCACCCAAAGAAACAACTATTCTGATTTCTAACACCAAAGATTATTTTTCTTTGTTTTCAAAATTTATATAATTGAAGTCATAACATATGTATTCTTATATATCTGGCTTTCTTTATTCAATATTAACATTTATACAATTTCATCCATGTCATTGTATGTAGTATAATTATTTTTCATTGCTTATAAAACATCCTTCAGTTAGTACAATGTATTTTCATTATTCATTCTACAGTTTATGGACATTTTCTTAGTTCTAGTCTTTGGCTATTATAGTTAATTCCATTTTGGTCTTTTTTTTTTTTTTTTTTCGGTACGTGGGCCTCTCACTGTTGTGGCCTCTCCCATTGCGGAGCACAGGTTCTGGACGCACAGGGTCAGTGGCCATGGCCCACGGGCCCAGCTGCTCCGCGGCATGTGGGATCTTCCCGGACCGGGGCACGAACCCGTGTCCACTGCGTCGGCAGGCGGACTCTCAACGACTGCGCCACCAGGGAAGCCCCATTTTGGTCATATTTTAATAAGACTGTTTGTGCACATATGTATGAATTTATGATTTGTACATATCTAGTAGAATTACTGGGTTGTCAGGTATGCTTTAATCAATGCTATCAAATAGATGTCCAGAGTGTTTTTAGCACTTTCACTAACATGTGTGAGTTCTTACTGCTCCATATCCTCATCAAACCTTTCTTTTATTGTGTTATTGTTCTGCTTTGTTATTGCCCATGATCAGTGCAATGTTTTAATTATAACTATACGAAACATTTATTACATGATAGAACAAAATAATGAGCATTCTAAAAAATAGGCCAATGTGTGGTCAGCTGGAATTTGAATAATGGCTTAGAGCTAAACATGAATAGAATTGTAAATCCTCATGGATCAACTCATCTCCAGTATACTGACATGAAAATAGAAGATAAAAACTTAGGAAAATATAATTTTCATGAAAATTAAGTGCAAGGTATTTTACTGTCTGAGAAGCTGCAGTAAGTAAGAAATATAAAATATTTGATTTCTTCATGCATTAAGTAGATTACACACCACCACCATCACCATCATCACCTACAGGCACCAAATTGTCATGTCTGACTGTATGTAATCAGTTCAATAATAATGAGTCATTTGTGGTCAATAAAAATTTCATACTAGGTATAGTATTAATTGCTTTGATATTAAATTTCTTTTTAAATTTTGGGATATTGTCATATGCCTAACAGTACCACATTCTAGTTCCCATTTAGTATAGTATACAGCAAGTCATCTTGAAGTGGGCAGTACTGTGAAATATTTAGTATAAGACCTCAGAAATCTATTTTTTCTCTTCCTTACTTGCATTTTTATCATGTTGCCTTAAGTATGGGAGGCTTCATTTATGTGGCAGTAAACACATATTTTGGCATACTAAAATTATTTAATTTCATTGAGGATATGTTGAAGATAAACAAAATTCATTTTGTCTTACTAATTGTGTCACCATCCCTTTTCCAAGTTACAAAGCATTTTCTTACTGAATAAGATTTTTATCCTCCATTCTCACTAAAGTTTGAAAACATTTTGATCCAAACAAGTTATTATTTAGAAAAGCATGTAGTATATGGGCTCAATCATTGTACCAATAAAATAATATAGTAAACCTAGTAAACTTGTTTGGTTAAGTCCACAATAATAGAAGTTTAACACATGGACACTACTACTAAAAGGAAGATGTTAATTATCAAAAAAAAAAAAAGAATTAGTGAATATTTGGAGAGAAAAAAAAGAAGACAAAATTAGATGTTATTACACAGGACATGAAAGGAATTGTAAAACATTCTTTTCATAGGGCAGGCCTGAAAGAGATAGGACAAAAAAAACAAAAAAAACAAAAAAAGACTAGGTAAAGCTATTAACAGATGACACTTAAAAAAGGCAGAAATTTCTAATGTTGCTTATTTTAATCTGTGCCATTAAAAACAATTGAAATGGGGACATGTAGAATAAGAGGGCAAAGAACAAAGATGCAATGGGGAAAGGAATGGTTAGAGAAAGCACATTGCAAATGTGCATATCCTGGGTATGTTAAAAGTATTAGGCACTGATGATTTGAACCTTAAAAAAAAGCTGTTAAATTGTTTCTTATAATTCATTGAGAATCAGCAGGATACCTGAAGAGTATTTCGCTACAGCTAAAATAAAGAAAACAAAAAAGTTCTGCTGAAAAGTGTACATTTATTTATCTTTTGCACTTGTAACTTAACTAACAAAAGAAAATTTTTTCTAGTAGTTAGAGAAAGATGCACCATAGAATTTTTTAAGATTAAAAACTCTTGTCATACCAAATAATGGCTTCAGAAGATCCAAGAAAAATAGTAAATGTAATAAGTCTTCATATTAGCAAGACTTTTGACTTTGTTCCACATGACATATTCATCAGTAGAGTGGCAAAATGCAGACTGTTCAACTGAACTATTAGATTCAAATGCAATTGTAGAATGACTGTGTACGTGGCTTATCTAAAACATCATTATCAATAGTTCAGGCTGAGACTGGGGAACGTAATAAGAAATGCTCTATAGAGACTTGACCCAGTTCTACTTAACATTTTCATTCATGACCTAGGTAACAACATGGAAAAGGTACTCTTTAAGGATAGGGTTAGCATACTAAACCACTGTAAAATATTAGGAAAAAAATCATCAGAAAAAATTAAAAAATGGTATAAGTCAATATTTAACAAATACAAATTGGAAAATAATTTGTGCTGATAATGTCAGTGAAGTATTTACTTCCTCAGTGCAACATAAGTTGAAAATATATTAACCCTATAATACTGTTTATAAAAACCAGAAAGTGTGTTTGTTGGGATACAAACATATTTTAAGCTCTCTCAGACTCATCTCATATTCACCTGAGGGTTTCAACTTACTTAAAACACATTTTGAAAAACTGGAGGCACCAATATAAAAAACTAGACAATTGTATTTACATGAAAAATGTGATCCATTGGTGATACAAGAGTATTTTAAGCTGGCAATAAACAAGGGAGTGTTTTAAGAAAGTGCTAATGATTTCCTGCTACCATGAAAGTCAGAATATAATAACATAGACTTAATTGGGAGTATCGATAAGAGAAGAGTTCTGTGATTTAGGTATTAAAGATAGGAAGCTTTGTACTCTCTAGTCTATAAATTTTCAAGACTAGCATTAGTTCAATTTGTATCTGTGCTAGACTAGGTCTTAAATTTGCTTCCAGCCCAGGAAAGTCTTAACCCTTGTAATAAAGCACCTGGAGATGAAAATTCTTTGTACTGATTGGTTAGTCCACTTCTCATGGTAAATGTAGGCAGGAAGAATTCTCAGATGACCACATTGCCCAATGACCTATCCCCTTGTAAAATCCATTTCCCTTGAGTTTGTTCCTTCTAACCAAAAAAAATGACAAAGGTGAAGGGATTATGCAAATGTACTAAGGTTCCAAATCAACTGACTTTAAATTAATCAAAACAGATATTAATCAAGGGAAATTATTTATATTAAACAAAAGATGAACCCTTTAGAAGAGAGTCTAGAAGTCAGAAACCCAAAGGAGCAAAGATTCTTCTGCTGACTTTCAACGAGAAAGTGACCATGAGTTCTATAGTTGCAAGGAAATGAAACTGCCAATAACCTGAGGGAACTTTGAAGCTGATCTTTTCACATGCATGCTTGCTGACTCTCTCCACCTGCCATTTTCTTTATGCCCTCTGGTCACCATATTCCCTACTATGTAATACTGTCAGCAGTTCGTTATGAAAATAATGATTTGTCTGCTCCTTTGTACTTTTGGGGTAGACATCTTAACCAGGATAAACTGCCACAAATTGGCACTCGTTGCAGACTATCCATTTGGACCGTCTTTCTTAAATATTTACTATGTATCTAGGCAGGAGGGCCAACATGAGTGTCAGAAAGGGTTTTTAAAAATAATAAATTTCCAGGGCTTCCCCGGTGGCACAGTGGTTGGGAGTCCGCCTGCCGATGCGGGGGACACGGGTTCGTGTCCCGGTCCAGGAAAATCCCACATGCTGCAGAGCGGCTGGGCCCGTGAGCCATGGTCACTGAGCCTGCGCGTCCGGGGCCTGTGCTCCGCGGCGGGAGAGGCCACAACAGTGAGAGGCCTGCGTACCGCAAAAAAAAATAAAAATAAAAAAAATAAATTTCCACTTGAAAATAATATACTTTAATGAAAATGGAAATACTTTACATTTCACCATCTATTTACATAAATGCATTATTGGCTCCAGCATACTCACTTATTGTAATATTTAAATACATAGTATTTGTGAAACCCTGAAAATAGTACTCTGTTCTTCCCTGTTATCTGTCTTTGTGGGTAGGTGCCTACTTGGTAGACTTGTTACAATGTGAGCAGTAGAATTGAATAGTGATAAGAACACAGGCCCTGAACTGAACCTTGTCTCTACTGCTTACTAGTTCTATGAACTAGTTAAAAAAAAAAATGTCCTTTATTCTCTGTGCTTTAGAAAACTTATCTGTATACTGGAGATAATAATAGTATTAGCTTTTAAAGAAACTGTTAACTAAATTCAGTAGCATGTATAAAATGTGTTTACAGTAGTTTTTGGACATTATATGCACTCAGTAAATATTAATTAGTATTAATTATTACCTATTACTTACTATTGTAATTATTCTATTAATATTACTACATGTCCCCCTGTTTTATTTGGATTACAATTATCCATCACAAGCATAATTATAAGGCAGTTCAAATTTACTCTTTGTATCTAGTCACAGACGTAAGGGTGTTCGCTTTGTCTTTTTCTTATTCAGCCTGCTGTTCTTGCAATGCCTTCAACTCCAGCACTCCTAGACAAGAGCCTTAGAATGCTGCAGCTGTCAAATGCAATCAAGTGGTTGAACCACAGATCCCTCTAAAATCTCAGCACTCTGTAGAGTTAAGTTTTGTTAAACAAGGAAATCAGCAAAAACTTCATACATTATTAGAGGCTATGTTCACCTGTGTTAAAAGGATGAAGAACAAAATTCCTATGAAATTGTGTATATATATCTTCCCAGGGAAAAAAATATTTCATTAGAAAATTTAAGGAAGTTAAGAAGGTTGAATGATTTAAGGTAATTCAGGCCAACTCAGGAAAATGGTGGGACCAGAGAATTGTTTCTTTCCTTTCCTAAGGACACCTGTGCACTTTTGTCCTTTGCTTTCTGAAGTTTTCAGTGATAGACACAAGTAGCTATTATGAGTCATTGATTCTTGTGGTTTGAAAAGCTGATTACATTTTACTCTGAATACAGTATATTCAAAATATACCTCTGTCACACTTGCACATTTTAATCTTTATGTATATGTGCATATAAGTCAGGATTATCCAAAGAAATAGGACCAATTATATACATATTATATATAATTATATTATTTACATATATATATATATATTGAGAGAGAGAGAGAGAGAGAGAGAGAGAGGGAGATATTGATTATAAGGAATTAGCCCCTTTGATTATGGAGGCTGACAGATCCCAAGATCTGCAGTCAGCAAACTGGAAACCCAGGAGAGTGGATGGTGTAGGTTTAGTCCAAAGACCTGCAGGCTTAAGATTCAGGAAGAGCTGATGTTTCAGTTTAAGTCCAATGGCAGAAAAAAATAATAATAAATAAACCAACGATATCCCAGATCAAGGCAGTCAGGCAGGAGGAAAATCCCTCTTACTCATGGGAGTGCCAGCTCTTTTGTTCTATATAAACCTTCAATGGATTGAATGGCCCTGCCCATATTAGGGAGGGTAATCTGCTTTATTCAGTTTATTCAAATGATAATCTCATCAAGAAACACCCTCACAGACACCCCCAGAATAATGTTTGACCGAATGTCTGGATACCCTGTGGCCCAATCAAATTGACACATAAAATTAACTACCACACTGGGCTTCCCTGGTGGCGCAGTGGTTGAGAGTCCGCCTGTTGATGCAGGGGACACGGGTTCGTGCCCCAGTCCGGGAAGATCCCACATGCCACGGAGCGGCTGGGCCCGCATACCGCAAAAAAAAAAAAAAAAAAAAAAACCTACCACAATGCATATATGTAATGAAAATAATATCAAATATTTATAAGTTAGTAGAATTTGAGAAGAGCTAAGAGCAACCTGAAATTAGAATTAATGGTACAACTGCTTTGTTCTTATTTCTCATCTCTATTCTTCATTCCCTTCTTTTCTTCAGCATAATTTATTGACACCACTAATAACCAGGAATACACAGATGGATAGCACACAATATATTTTTGTAAATTCTCGTCAATGTGATAAGTATTATAAAAGGCCATAATCAAGGGGCTAGGGAATCTCACAAGAGGAAGAACCTAATTGTCTGGAGATGCAAGAGTGTTTTCCTTAAGTAGATGTCAAATAAATTGCAGTTTGAAGAATGGTTTTATGTTTGTAAATCAACCTCGATGCATATAAAATGTCATTAAAGACATAAGAAACAGAAGATGTTATATAGTCTATTTAGGGAAAACTAGATTGCTCTGTATGACTGTGGTAAAGAGCTTTCCATTTTATGCAGAGGCATTTGAACTTTATCCTATATTCAAGTGGAGTGTTGAAGAAATTTAAAGTAGAGAAGTATCATAATTATGCATTTTAGAAACATCCCTCTGGCTGTGAGGTAGAAGAATGGAGAATAAACTAGAGAGTATTTTAAAATTAAAAGCATATGAAATGTGAAATCTTTTCTAAAGGACATTGTGATAGTCAAGATAAGAAACATAAAGCAAAGATAGTAATAAAGGCAAAGAAGAAACAGAACTAAAATAAACTCTCATTTAATCATAAGGACTCAGACTTATATGCTAAAGGAAATTAATGAAACTCTGTCATCCATGTTTCCAGCTTGAGCCACCAAATAGTCCTGATTAAATATATCAGTGCAGGTGTCTGCCTTAGGATCTTACTTTGCTACTGAAACTGATTATCAGTTACTATGCTTGGAAGAAAATGTTTCTCATCTTTCTTGAAATCTATAAAGTGCAATGTTGAGATCTGGGTTCATGGTCTAGATTTTGAGGAAGAATGGAATGGAACTGAATTTTAAAGATATTTTTAGAATGATAAGCCTAATCTCTGGGAAGATGTGTTGGCTGCAAGGTTTTAGGATAACCCATGATACTGTATGCATAGCCACCGCTTAATAGGCCATTACTGATCTAAAGTGGAGATGAATCTTACTTCCATGATGCCACATTTCCCTTAAGAAAGAGAGCTTGGGAAATTAAGGGGGAAGAAGCATGGTATTTCAGTTCTTCTCCATTGTGTTTTGTTACTTTATTATTAAACTTGAACAATGTTTCCAGTCTGTAATTTTGATGTCTAATGAATATGTTATAAATAACTCTATTCCTTCACTCTCCAGGTGTTTAATTATCAAACAGCATAGGGATCTTTTGTACTACCATTTTCCTTTTATATTTTATAATGATATTAACCTTCCAGGACAATTATTTTAGTTATTGTCCCCAAAATATATGTAACTCATTTTAACTTAAAATTAGTTCTTCCTCACAATTACCTGCCTCCCCAACACAATCTGTCTTTAAAAATTTAACATAGGTGAAATCTACTGACATTTAAATTGTGATTCATGCTACTCGCATCCCAGGTTAGGGCTTTGTCTTTCTGCCTGGCAAAGTATGCCCTTACTGTTAAACTTGGCTGGATATCTTTGCCCTGAGGCACTTCACCATATATAATTTTATTATAAAACAGTGTATGTAGCAGACCAGATCTCTGAAATCATCCCCATGTATCATTTCCACAGAATGTTGACTTGTTCTCACTGTTTTTGGTGGCCATTCTTCCTCTGCAATGAAATTTTTTTTTCTTTTCAAAACATTTTAATTGTTTTTCAGTAATTTTAATTAATTCAAGGTTCTGCAATGAACTTTTAAAAGTAGAAGTTTTAAAGCAGAAAAAGACTGCAGATTAAAAAAAAAGTATTATTTTTTAATTTTTTAAAATTTTTATTGGAGTATAGTTGATTTACAATGTTAGTTTCAGGTATACAGCAAAGTGAATCAGATATATATATATAGATAGATATCTAGACTATATATAGATATATTTATATATATCTATAACCCCTTTCTTTTTTAGATTCTTTTTCCATATAGTTCATTACAGAGTACTGAGTAGAGTTCCTAGTGCTATATAGTAGGTCCTTACTAGTTATCTATTTTACATAAGACTGCAGAATTTAGTTTAGCAGTTTAACATAAGAAAACCTTTGCATAATGATAAATATATTTTTCTTTAGTGATTGAGTTTTTAAAATGCGGTCATGTATTGATTCAGTCAATTGTTGAACTTAACTTTCCATTAGTTACCAGGAACTGGAATAGTCACTGGAACTTTCACCAAATTACTTGAACTTGAAGTCTCTAACCCTCAATATCTGAATTTGTAGAACTGGGATGACATGAAAAATAAAAGGGAAATATAATCAAAACACTTGGCTACACAGTATATGCTATATAGATGGTAGTTATTAATGTAGGCTTTTTAGAGTAATACTTAAGAGTACAACTTTTACAGCCAGACCGCCTGGATGTAGTTGTATTCACTGGCTGTATGAACTTACACAACATACTCTATAAAATGAAAATATGGTATTATTTTTCCCATTGGGTTGTTATGAGGTTTCAAAGCATCACTATGTACAGAATATGTAGTACATGGTATGTGTATAGCTCATGTGTAGCAAGTAATCACTAAAGTAGCTAGTAAAGGTGTCTCTAACACTTTACCTAGTTTTAGAGGTGTAACAAAATATGTATGGAAAATTTAGGAGCACTAATGGACAGTCTTGGCCTTTATTAAGTTACTCTTTGTGGCTGTGTTAATATTAGCACCATAAAATACAAAGTGCAAAGAAGAACAAAGAACACATTTCCATATATGCAAAGAATTAAAGAAACATTTTGAAGTGGTTGTGAAAACATACAGACATAATAAGGACTTTCTACCTTCATGTCTTATGTTCTGCTCTTGCGTAACCTCACTGTATGATTTAACAACTTCAGTTTAAACATATTTTCTTTTGTTTGTGATCAGAGTCATTAGAAGCATAAAGCATAGCAATTTTAGGGACATTATTGTGTATTTGAGAGATATTTGTAACATAGGGCCTTTGCAAAATTTTCATACCTAGCAGACATATGTATGGGAAATTTAACTATTATATATTTCTTTGTTCATAAATTGTAGTTAATTAGTTTTAAGAAATTCATGGTGTGATGTAATTTCTGGAGTTTTCCAGGCTCTAGGATTGTTTTATTTCGACTATTTCCCCCAATACCCCAATTGTTAAAATCAAGTTACTGAGAACTAAAAAGAAAAAAAAAAAGAAACAACTCAGTTAAGTGTAACTTTCTGCAAATCCTAATGTTTCTGCTGAATCCTAATTACTTTCCTATTCTAACATCATGTGCTTGATATCATGGAAGCCTTCTAATATCCTCCTTCACCTTTATCTCTCCAAGTCTGTATATGAGATGCCTTCATTGCAACTTGTATCATACCCCAATCTTCCTTCACCTTCCAAAGCAAAGGCTCTACTAAGAGGAATTCTCAGTCAGTCCAAACTTCACCATTCCAGCCAATATCTCTTGAGGAAGTAGTGCTCAAAGAAAGGAAGATACTTTGATTGCCACGTTTTTTGTGCCAGATTGATTTCTTTATATTGACATTGTCATATTTGTTCGTAGTCTTGGCCTAGTGCTGGTATTTAGAAAAAGGAGCCAGTAATGTTGCACTATTAAGTTTCTGGTGCAAACCAGAATTCTCTTCCTGTAGGAGGTTGTACTAGAGAGGAAAATGACAAATATGTGTATAATTCCTTAGAAAATATTGTGATGTTATTGTATTGTAAGCTAAGATTTACTAAGAGTGGTTTTGGAATAAACTGGTTATTTTACTATTCTGGTTTAGTTAGAGTTACCACATAGATAACACTGATTTATAAATACTGTAAATAAGATTAAATAACTCACTGCATAGAAAGATGTCAAATATATACATATATATATGTAATGTATATATATATTAATACACACACATATATATATATATTCTCTTTGATGATTTAGAAAGCACTTTTCATGAATTTTGAATATAAAAAACAAGTGACAGCATTGAAAAATATCAATTTTTTAGAACTGTCATACGAATTTTTGGTGTTTTCTTATAGTAGTTATCACACATAATATCCCAGTACCTTAGCATCAGTGAAATATCTTTTATAAAGAGTTGATAGATTGAGTAGGTTATGGACATTAAATTCCTGATTAATAATTGTTCCATTGGTTTAGAATTCCTCCTCCCTCCCTTAATGAAATACCCAATAAAGGCTGACCTACCCCAGTGGTCTGCTGTATGTGTGTGTATGTATGTAATCCAACTAATGCAAGAAATAAAGGCACTTTGAAAATCTATATATATGTGCTATTTATTTTATCTTTCTTTTCAAACTTCCACAGTGGTCCCATTCAACCCAATAAGTTACCTTTGAAAATAAACCTGGGGTCAGCTTGTGTGGAACTTTGGAAACTACCAGTAATGCTGTTGACCTGGAGTTTGCTAACCTCTTCATAAAATCAGATTATGGATTTATTGATAAGTATATAAAATAAGGGCATCAATAATCAGACCCTTTCTGTTTACTTTAGAAAGCATTTTATAATTTACTTGAGTAAATTAGCTCTCAAATGATTAAAATTACTTCAAATTATTTCAATACACACAAAATAATTAGGGAACAAGACAGCCTAGGAAAGTACTAGGTCGTAGTGCAAAAGGGAAACTAAGAATATACACTGTTGATCTTTCACAAAGCACAGAATCTGTTTATTGGTTGCAAAGATTTGACTGTGTAAACGTGTGTGTGTATGTGTGCGCACTCACGCACATATGAGTGTAAGTAATTCTGTTGATTATATGTCCTTTAATTCTTTAATTCTGATCCTGAAATACCATGTGTTACCACTTTTTTTACTATGTGATTCACAATGTAGTAGCATAAAAAGTGATTCAGGGAATACCATAGCTCTTTATCATCCTTTGTATTATGTACATAAGTTGTATTTTAATACATAATACATGATTAGGTATAATGAATAGTAGATTTTTCATGAAGATAACAATTCACTACTCTTTGAATTGATTCTTTCTCATGGTTGAGCTCATGGTAATATGATTCTTATTCCAATCTCATGGAGGGAAATGCTTTCCTCTGCCTAGCGTTGATTATTTCTCAAGAAATGATTCTAATATTCTTTAATATTAAAAATTCCTTCAGCAGCCAATGCAAATGACTAATGTGATATAATAGACATAAAATCCAGTGACATTCACGATACACTGTTAAAACTTAAGCCCTAAGTTTCTTGTCTACATTTATATGTTGTCAAAGTAGTCATCTCTTATGTTATTTCAATGACGGCACATTTGTTGAGTTACAAATGAAATCAAACTATTACTTTCCTTTACCCAGATTATAAAATTGTTGAAATAAAACATTTTACTAACACATTCCTTGTATCTGGAAGGTCTATAATTTTAAGAAAACCAAAGATCTATATAACTTTTCTTATTAAAATATTCTAGTTTTCATGTGATCAATTTTCTTGAGTAAATGATTCATTGCTGTCTTTTCATTGTTTTGCCTAAAATAGCTGAAGATGATTCAGACTCACTGCTTGGTGATTAACCTACAAATGGGTAACCTTGATAAAATAATCCCTACTTATTATACCTTACTACAGTGTAATGCACTATAATGTAATATAACACAATAACATAATATAATATAATATAATAATTATATTCTGTTCCATAAGATTTATGTAGTGCTTGCCTGGTGCCAGACACTACTGTGAGCAGCAAAAATAGAAATTAAAAATAGCATTCTGAGACCTGTTATGTTGCTTACTATCTTTGTAGATTTGGATAATTTTCCTAAATTCTCTGAACTTCAGTTTTTTCTTTTATAAAATGGAACTAATAATATTTACATCATAGTGTGTGTGTGTGTTTGTGTGTGTGTGTGTGTGAAATTTAAAGGAAAAAAAAATGCAAGCAAACTCTTATCCATAGCCTGCAAGCCCTCCATGGAGACTGGCTAATAACACCCCCAGAAGTTTGGGAAACGGTAAGGTGCAGACTCTACTACATTCAGTTATCTCCACAGAAGAGACAGGCATGTAAGCCACAATAAGCGTAACACTAAAAGTGCAAAATATTAAAGTAGCATAAGGGAGGGAGGAGATTGAGGATCCCTTCACTGAGGAGATGCTGCTTAGCCAGAATTTGAGGAAGGAAAAGGAGTTTCATAGAGAGATAAGAAAAGCAAAATAGGTTATTTTATGTCAATGAAATGTGGTTAAAAGACAGGATGGTAGGAGCCATCAAGAAGTTCAGAATAACTGGAAGGTGAAGTGTGAAGGAGTCAGACATATTCCACAAAGTGGGATGTAAAGACAGTTTCTTTTATTTTTCTTCAGGGTCAGACAATCTCCTTCTCTTATAGCTCTCAGAAACTTTCAGGTACTCTTCAAAGCTCATTATTTATCCATGTATCATTTATTGATGCCAGATACTAAGTGCTGGGACTTTAAAAGAATATATAATAAAGTAATTAACAATTTCCTCTTCTTCAGTCTAATAAGAGAAAGGGGTATATATATATAATAAAAGCACACTGCAGTGGTTCTTTAACAGCTACATACAAGAAGCTACAGGGGAGAATTCCATATTTGTATGTGATAGAATCCTTGTTACCAGATTAATCATCCCACCTGAAAAACTATAGAATCTGGATGTAATATTTTGAAAAAAAACTATTTGAAGGCATCAGAAAAGAAAAAAATAAAAGCCAAGAATTTAGTAGTCAGTATTCCAGAGAGAAGGAAAATGTGTTGTGGTGAGCTGAATTTTTCTGTAGACTTTCCCTGTCAAGGAATTTGGTTTATTCACAGCAAGAAACAGACTCGTAGAGGAAGTAACAGCCTAAAGCTTGTTGTGTCTCACTGAGCTGAGTAGAAAGATATTGGATTTAAGGCTGTCAAAGCAGTCAAGATTTAAAGGGTCAATAACCTGAATATAATGCTACATATCAGGGGCAAGATTCCAGGAAACTAGACCAAAAGCAGCCGTTAGGAGGCTCAAAAGCTAAGGAGAGATTGCAGCTGTCCACAGAGTTGGCAGAAAGATGGGAATACCTGCTGTGCAAGGGAAGAGAGCTCCTGGTAAAGCTCTCAAGCTTTAAGCTGAGACCTTTTGTTTATTCCTTATCTTAAGTATTGATTGTTAATTTTAGCCCTTTTCAATTGCTGACAATATGCCAACTATTCCCAAAGCACTAGCTAAAGGAGCAAACAATTTTGTCAAATCCAGATGTATATTTTCAACTGCAACTGGCTCTCTCCACCTGGGTATGTGTAGTGTTGTCAAGTGTACCAAGTTCAACTATAAGTATAGTCTCTTGTCCTCACCCTCACACATTTCTTTTTCTGGATTTCTTATATCAGAAAGAAATGTAAGTAATATATTCTCTATACCCAGGGACCCAACAGACACTCCTATGATTTTTATTCCTTTGCTTCACTCTCTAGAAGAAATTTTACCCTAGACCCTGTAAATTAATGTCTAAAATACCTCTAAGGACCTGTTTTCACTCTAATTCTACTTGTCTTTATCCAGTTGATATCACCACTTGCTCACATTATTTCAGTGCTCTCCTAATGGCACCCTTGCTTCCAGCCCCTCCCTCTCCAATATTCAAAGTAATTATCATCACTTATTGTAGCATGTCATTTTTTTTTTTGTGGCTAATCATAGTCCAAATGAATATATTGCCATCCACAATTTGGCCTCCTTTCCTACAACCTCTCCCCATGGGACCTGTGACCCCCAGATGCCCTGTGCACCTAGATGCCTTTACTTATGTTCCTCCCTCTGCCGGAACACCTTCCTACCCTTTCTTCACCTGAAAAAATGCTGGTCATCCTTTAAGGCCCAGTGTAAATATTGTCTCTTCTATGAAGTCTTTCTACTCAGAAATTAATTTGTTTCTTTCTCTATAATTCTATAACTACTTCAGTCATAGTGCTAGATTAACACTTATATTGTTAACTGCTTATAAACCCATCTCCTCTTTTATATGGTGTGCCCCATTAGACTGGGTGCATACTAATTGCCTTGTTTCCTTACAACTTAGCCTAGGACTCCTGGTACATAATAAGTGGTTGACTGGGTGATATTTTCTGCCCTAAGGACCGTTCTTGGTCTGTGCATACCCCAAATATGCAAGGACTGGTCTTCTAAAATGAACATTTATATCCTTGTATTCCGTCATATAGTTAAAAGTTTTGGGGAAAAAAGCAGCATTCAAAAAAGCATACCAAAAATTATAGTTCTCATAGGAAACATCTTTAAGTATTATACAAATAAGTGTAGAAAACAGTGTGACTGAAATGAAATCGTAAAGAGGTCATTTTTCTCCCGTTGTGGAGCACAGGCTCCGGACGCGAAGGCTCAGCGGCCATAGCTCACGGGACCAGCTGCTCGGCGGCACGTGGGATCCTCCCGGACTGAGGCACAAACCCGTGTTCCCTGTATCGGCAGGCGGACTCTCAACCACTGCGCCACCAGAGAAGCCGAAGAGGCCGTTTTTAAATTGACTTTGTCTTCTGATCTTGTACAATTTAGTATGCTTTTAGACTTATCTAGATTGTTATCACCTTTCTGAAGTCAAACAAAAGACATTATATAAGAATCGTATAATTAACACCAATCTCTGTAATTTCAGCAAGAATATAAATCAAATAAACAATCTATTATTCATTAATATTTTCTATTTTTAGTTTATCACTTCCTAGGTCCTGCATAAGAACAAGGAAAAAAACATAGGTTGCTGCCACCAATGCTGTAATTAAAACTCCAACATGGAAAACATCTGAAAAATAGTATGTTATTTTTATTTCTGAATAACACAAATGATTTTGGCAAACATGTTAGTTTCCAGCATGGACCTTTTCCCCAGGTTCTCTCTGCCTCTTGCAGAAATAAATAAAATCAAAAATAAATAAAGCTTAATTTTTTTTAAAAAATGAGGATAAAACCTGAAAGAAAACATAACCAACCTCGTTGCGGTATAATATTGTGTGCTTTATAAAAATAATTTATATAGGGAGTAATGACAATATATTTTTTTCAAGAATGTCATACATGAGAACTAAATTTATAGAAAGAACAATTTACACATAACATTAGAGAATATCACTTCCCTTGTCTGAAATGTAAGCAAGCCATTCACTGGCCAGGTATTCTAATGTGATAATACATGATCTTGTAAAACCTGCTACCAGTAATGCCTGTCTCAGGAATTCACGACTATCATTCCTTTATCTGAAGCATCTTTTCCAGATGTCTCAATGAGGGACAATCACTAGTGCTAATTTAATATAATGTTTTATATAACTGTGTTTTTAGGCCATCTATGGATGCCTACTGGTAGCAAAGAATAAAGACATCATTGTTGTTTTATAATTTTCCTCTAATAATTTGATATTAATTTATGTTACGAGTGAGGATTTAGTTTTCCCAGTGGTATTAACTTTCTATTTAATTAAGTCAAACTAAAGGGTAATCAATTAATTCATAACTATATTTTCCATGTCCAACTCAAGATCTATTTGTGTAACTTCCCTAGCTGTTCTGTAAGTTCTTGGCATAGTCAAAGATTTTCAACCAAATGTATTATTGGAAGTTAGACAAAATACATGGAGTGGGAGGCATAACTTAAATTGCTTTCACAACTCTCCCAACCATCTTCCTAAAAATCTATGGTATATTGAACCAGAGAGTAGAACTTTTATTCATGTTCTTTAAAACATCTCTAAAACAGTGAATTTCCTTGGAAATCACTCTGAACAGTCAGAGATACTCATCATAAAAAAGGGTGGCATGATTGATAAATCAATGCTCTTCAAACAAACTATGATATTACCATTCATTTTAATAATCAGAAATCTTACAGAATGGAGAGCGTAAAAATACTACAACAGAGGTAGGGGAAATAACTTACAAGTTAAAACTTGCAACAAACTACCTCTTTCAAAAAGAAAACAGCACACTTCCTATCATAGTACCTAGTTAGATAATGTAAACCTATAGATAGGAAGACAGTGACTTCAGGAGACCACAAAAGCAATGGTTGAAACTGGATGTTTTTGTGTTGGATAATAAAATAATTGGACTTTTTCTGGTAAGAAAAAGGCATTGTTCATAAAAGGAAGAGGAAACACTAGAGACACATGAAACCTCTTGAAGATTTTCTAATTAAGCCCTAAATTTGAATTCCTATTATGTAAATCTATGACATTTCAGTAACTGTAGTATCTCTTTTGTGAAATATTCTAAGAAAATTCAAAGACAATATGTCTTAAGGAAATACTAGGACAAAATGTGTTAGAATGTACCTGACAGCCATGTTTAAAAAATCTAAAACTTTTAAAAAGTCAAAATTATTATCCAGAAGTTTTAGAGAAGATAATGAAAGTTAAAGAAGAATATGTCTTTCCCCCGTCCCCAAGGTATAATTCCTTGTAATTTTTTAAATCCTTTTTAATATAATGAAGGGAGTTTTTGCTCCTGTCTTGCTCTCAAACTATTTCTGCAGTGCTTAATTTGTCCACATCCTTAGTACAGTAATTTAAAACAACATGAGCTAAATATTTTGCCACTTTGCAAAAAAGAACAATAAAAACCAGAGAGGTAGGGGCTTCCCTGGTGGCGCAGTGGTTGAGAGTCCGCCTGCCGATGCAAGGGACACGGGTTCGTGCCCCGGTCCGCGAAGATCCCACATGCCGCGGAGCGGCTAGGCACGTGAGCCATGGCCGCTGAGCCTGCGCGTCCGGAGCCTGTGCTCCGCAACGGGAGAGGCCACAACAGTGAGAGGCCCGCGTACCGCAAAAACAAACAAACAAACACAAAACAGAGAGGTTAAGCTATTTGTTTAAGGCGTAGAGAAAAATTAGAATTAAGTAAGACTCCAAATACTTAAACACTTCATTTTGAAGTATTTTGTGACAAATAGTTTGGTATTTCTGCACATGGATGAAATGAAATTCATTGAATATTTTTTTCTTT
Source organism: Monodon monoceros (assembly GCF_005190385.1). NCBI lineage: Eukaryota > Metazoa > Chordata > Mammalia > Artiodactyla > Monodontidae > Monodon > Monodon monoceros. The sequence continues at coordinate 35,339,172 of NW_021703767.1, forward strand.
ATGGATGCATTATAAGAAATTTGTGGTCTTTTCTTTTTCTGAAAAATAAACCTTTCATACCTGTGATTTGGTATTTGGGATTTAGGAACAAATTACTACTGTTTTTTATGCCTTTGAATATAAAGTACAAAAACAAATTAAAAGAACAAAATATTGGTGGTTTCCTCCCATAATTCCTCTTCAGAGAGACTGAACACTTTTTTTATTATGAGATATGAATTTATGTAAATATTTTAAAATTAAATTTTAGCAGTAATTCACAATAATTTTTTTGTTGTATACCATTAAAATATTAGGTTGTTTTGATATGTTATACCACTGAGGAATTAAAAGTGTCAAAACATCAAGCTAATTGGAAATCATTATTAATTACTAGTCCTGTGTAGCAATGATAGGTATCTATGAAAGCATTTCCAGGCCAGAAATATGAACAGGAAATTTATAGAGGAGGAAATTCTAATCACTAATAAACTTACAAAACAGTTTTTAACCTTGCAAGAAATCAGAGAATTGCTAACTAAAGCATGAATGTGATACTGATTTCTTCTGTGAGATTAGCAAACAATTAAAATACGATACAGCAAAAAAAAAAAATCAGCTTAAGATAATACAATAATAGCTTAGATTAAAAATATATATAATCCCAGGCCTAATGTTCTTCATTTATTGATAGTTACCATTTAGCTTTATGTCAGCATTGGAATATAACTATTTTCTGCTCTAGATCATCTTTGACAAGATTATAATTCTTACCTATGTCTTGAAACAGGTTGTGTCTCACTCTAAACCATATCATCAGATGCATGCATCACAATGTTATCTGAGAGACACTGCTTTAACAATAGGTATTATAAAATGCTCTAGGCCATTTTGGCCCTGCACAGTGAATGCTTAGGTTCTTTTGTTGGATAATGATAACCTCTGGAGAACTTTGAGGTAGGTGAAGATTAGCTCTACCCCTAGAGTCTTGCTATATTCTTTTTTTGTTTGTTTGTTTGTGTTTTGGCGGTACGGGCCTCTCACTGCTGCAGCCTCTCCCGTTGCGGAGCACAGGCTCCGGATGCGCAGGCTCAGCGGCCATCGTTCACGGGCCCAGCTGCTCCGTGGCATGTGGGATCTTCCCAGACCGGGGCACGAACCCATGTCCCCTACATCAGCAGGCGGACTCTCAACCACTGTGCCACCAGGGAAGCCCCGAGTCTTGCTATATTCTTAAATGGAAAGAAACCCTTAGGCCAATTCCAGCCACATATACAGAAATATATTAAGCAAACATTAGCAAGTAGATATAAAATAGTTCATGCCACTTATCTTGTAAGTTCAGTGAAACCCCAGCCCTCTGACCTTTTGATGCTTCAACCACACTTTGAATGAAAGGTTCATATAAGGCAGACATGCTAATATTCCAGAGATAAAATTCTATTTTCCTTTTAGTTGATAACAAAAATTAGAAATTTTTGAACTCAGTGGTTGGACACAAGACCATTTGACGATCAATTTTGTGAGAGTTTTATGCTCTGATAATGCAAAGATGAGGAGTGGTTCTTAATTATTTTAGTCAATTTACATATCTTGAATACTATTAATTTTGATAAGAATCCCTTGCTAATATTCATCATGGTGATTAACAAGCCACTAGTTATGTTTCAGCAATAGAGACATATTTCTAAGATTTATTATGCTATTTGGAAAGGCCTAGTATTGTTTGAGATATGGATATTAGAAGTGCTTTTAGTCGTTGCTCCCAAATTTAGATTTTATAAATTTAATTATAACTGAACACCCTTGGAGTTCAAATTCCTGATTAGGGCAACTGACAAAACCTAGGTATAGTATAATAAGTGTTTTATGTTTCATCAAAACAATGAATATACTCAGTTTTACCAAAAATACATGTTATATATTAACTAGAATTTATTGATATGACTATGGAGAGCTTGGGATTTATCACTGTACCATGGTGCCCTGACTGAGAAGCAGAGTATCAAGAATATTTGTTAAACTCCATTTCTTTTGGCTTAAAAATGTTTTGTTAATTTCACAGATAACTTATTTCTTTATTATCTTCTCTTATTATTATAACAGTCAAGACTCTTGGTTACAAGAACATAATCCAAATCAAACTGATTTAAGAGTTCACAAAAAAACCCAAAATAAAACAAAAGTTCACAAAAAAGGGTGGGATCCAGGATTGGCCTAAATGTGGCTCCATCTTGATCCTTCATTGTTTTCCAAGACTCTGCTATTTCCATATATAAGTTCATCCTAAGGCTGCATCCATTTTAAAACAAAATGTGCATCTTTCTGGTATATCATCCTGATTGGAGAGAGTGTATATGTCAGAATTGTGAGCAGAGCTTTTATGCTCCACTTTGATTGGGCCAACTTAAACACATTCTCATAGCTAAAGCAAATACTGTGACGAGGGGATGAATTGTAATGATTGGTATAGTCAAGGATTCATGCTTACTTCCCTAGATGGGAGTTTGGTCAACCTCCCTGGAATAGCACTTAGAAACTAGGGACAATGATAAAGAGTATGCAGTAACAATGACTGCTTAGGAGAAAACAAACACGTGTCCACTGCAATAATTAATATTCTACTGTCTCCCTCAGAGAATATCATGATAAACCCTCTAATTTTAAATACTTTAAAGACAAGAGGGGATAAATAATAAATAATCATTAAAATATTAAATAAATTGCTCATGCTTCTCCACACTGGACTTACTTATGGATGTCATTGGAAGAAACAACTACTTTCTAGATATTAATTTAATATACAACTATCATAAAATGGCCATATAAAGAGGTCTTCTGAATCTTGTTTTTGGTCATTCTTCGTATGCTAAACTGGTAATAGCTGGAGGATGTTCTTAAGTACAAGGGCATTAGTCAACATGCCATAAACATCATATGGAGAGAGCAAAGGGAACACACACTTTTTTTCTCCAGAATGCCATTTTCCAAATTAAGGTATAGGCAGTTTAGGAAAGAGAATCCACTTCTACTGGTCTCTGAATTCCTGCTATCCTCTATACTAGTTTTTCTTTGAAAAATACTTGAATGAGGAAATAGAATTTTGTCATTTTAGTGTTCTTTGACCTGGTCACATTTTACTTTTATTATGAAATTAGTGCCTCTTTCCACTCAAAGCAAAAATTCTCAATTTTCCAAGTTATTCAAACAGAATACATTTGTTATATGTCCATTTATTTGATTTAAATAATTCATGTCCAGCTAGGGATAAACTTTTATGTCAAGCTCCCTTTGCCTCCCTTAGTAATGCAGAAAAGAACAGAAGCTAATAATAGGTGTAGTCACATTTAATTACTAGAATTAACGGAAAGACTTTGTAATTACTTTCTATAAAGCTTTTTTTTTTTTTAATTCAATGAAAACAGGCCAGAAAAGCAGCTAATTTCAGAAATCCTGTGGCTGCTTGCCAAGGGTTTAAGCAACCAATGATAGTCAGGGTCATTGGCTCTTTGAAAAACTAGGGGTGCCGGCTAGTTGTAGGTTTCAGTAGCACCACTGGGAACTTTCAATTTAACTTGATACTTAAAGCGGCCAGTGGGAGTTTTCAATAAACTCAGTCAATGTTGAAAGCAAAGTGCTATTAAAAACATGGGTAAACATTGATTTTAGGCTTTAGGGCCATTCAGGAACTCTTCTTGGGAAGGTCTCTACCACCTCATTCCTACAGTAAGAAGTGACTGCTGTGGTAACACGTAAAATGCACTCAATAGTTGTCACATCACTTTCTTGTCTGTGTTCATGAATGATTGCATTTTTAAATCATGTAGTATTTTCTTAGAAACCATCTTAGGATGAGAAACTTCTTCAGATTTTGAGGACTCGTGCCGCATGCATATCTAATTTTCAATATGGCTGTAATTTTTGGCAGTGTGACAGGCAACAAATCTTGTATTTTGAGCGTTTCCATTAGTGTCACTTCTGAATCTATCACCATTCAACTTATGTCTCCTGAAATGTGTTTGGCTGATCTGGACATAAATGGGCTGTGAATCGTAGCTGCAGATGGCTCAAAAACATATTTTACAGTGAGCAAACCCTGGATGACTGAAAGAACATTGACAGAAATACTACAAGAAAAAAGTGTATGTCATTTCAATGACTGAGGGAATAAACTAAAATCAAAGCAACAAGAAGAATATGAAACTGCTCCCCAACAAAAATTGTCACAGCCCCCTGATGGATTAAAATGAATTTGGCCATTTCAAGCAAAAACCATAAGACTTTCCCATTCTCCTCAACATAGAGGATTTTCTGGTTGGGTATTGGGCTGCCAGGATATGAGAGGCCGTGAGCTCTCAGAAGTGACTCACTGTGGGGAAGGTCAGTGTCAAACTGAGCCAGAGTCCATGAGGGTAATGAGGAACCTGCTGAGTATACCCAGATGAATGCCAAGTCCAGAGGGACAGAACCTGATGATAAACAAGAGGCAACATCCTGGTTGGGAACCAGATTGCAGCTGAGGCAGATTGTGGAGAAATGAAGAGAAACAGGGCCAAGTGTTAGGAAGAGGTATTTAGCAGCATTATATTAATAACAATTGCTTAGAAAACTATTGAACTTATTTAAATGTTACTAAAAGCTACTTCCAACAATGTTTATAATTTATCATTTTAAAGTTTCCTGTAAGTGAACTACAGAAATATTTGATACCAGTTGGAATCTTCTCTTTATTTTGTTTGCTGTTGATCTTGGTTCTCTTTTGATTTTCTTATATTTGACTCTCCAGGAACTTAGTGGTCCTGTTCAATGTGGAAAATTATTTCAATATTTGGGGGCATAATTTGCTCATTTTAAGTTTTTCTTTTCATTTATTTTGTTAGTTGAATGTTATCTTCCCAATCAATCCTCTGTTTTTTTGACTGTTTTTTTTACTCCACACTCTTTTCCTCTTTGCCATTACTCCAACAAGACTGCATTTACTTATTCAAATTATATTTTTTAAATTTGCAAATTTCTTTTGCATTCTCTGCAATTTTTACAGCAAACTTTTCTTGTGTGTATTTTATGGCCTCAATAACTTATCAGACAACTCCGAGGATACAAACTTAAAATGTGTAAACATTTCTCCAGCTTTCTCCTTATCCAAAGTGCTGTTTTCTCAAAGATCTGGTGACTTTGGCTTTCTGTTAATATTTAAGAATAAAGAGTTAGTTTGGATCACAGCTTTTTCTATTTGGATACATTTCTCAATATGTGTGCCTTGTTATTCAATCTGTCAGAAATACTTTAATAGCATTTGCATGTTGATCACTGTATGTAGGTGTCTTGGGTTTCCTCTGTCATTATGTATTGAAACTTAGTTTCTCCAAAGCCCTGTTTCCTTGATTATAAGTCTGACGGGCAGTTAAAGATATTGGGGAGAGCTGTGGGACTTGCAGGCAAGCTTTGGTAACCGTATGTGGAAACCAGAAGCAGACCCACTGTTGCTCCTACCCCTCCTCTGCAAATCTCAAATGAGATGAAATAACTTTGAAGTCCTAACTTCATCTTAGAAAACTTCATTTTTCCCCAGCCATGCAATTTCTATAAACAGAGCTCCAGTATTTTCCTTGGGAAAAACGCCAGGTGCTAAAACCCTATATAAGCTGAATTGGGTGGGGGACGGAGGATGAGTCAGGCCAAATGACCCAGCAAATTTTACCACAGAAAGCCTTTCAATTAACCCATTTTCTGCCCCACTACTCATTCCCACTGTCAAAACTTAACCTGTCCCAAAGTCTAGGCTTTAAAAAAATATTACCTCCCATCTCTACTCTACCTTGTTTTTTTGTGCAAGATTGCAGCTGCTTCTATTCTGATTAATTTCTCATTTTGTATGTCTTGATTTTCAACCTGTCAGAAATATTTTTAATTGTGTTTGCATGTTAATGACCCATCTCTGCTATGAACACTGTACTCTTCACTATTACAGATTTTAATGTTTTGTACTTCATGGCAATAAGATTTAGGGGGAACTAGAGGGCAGATAAGGTTGCTCCTTCTGCTAACTTGAACTAAAATTTCTAATATGATTTTTTAAACTCAAAAAATGTATTAATTTTCTGTTGTTGCTGTAACAAATTACCACAAACTTAGTGGCTTACAGCAACACAAATATTATCTTATAACTTGGAGTTCAGAAGCCTAAAAATGGGTCTTATGGGACTAAAATCATAGCCTTAGTACCACTGAGTTCCTTCTGGAGATTCTAGGGAAGAATCTATTCCTTCCTTTTCCAGCTTCTGGAGGCTGCTCAGGTTCCTTGGCTAATGGCTGAATCACTCATTAAGCAAGATCTGCTTAATTGTCACATCTTCTCTGACTCTCCTGCATCCTTCTTGCTCTTGTAAAAGCCCTAGTGATTACATTGGGCCCACATGAATAATTCAGGATTATCTTCCTATCTCAAGATCATATGCAAAGTCCCCTTTGCCATGTAAGGTAACGTATTCACACATTCCAGGGATTAGGATATAGACAATTTTGAGGGGTAATTATTCTGCCTACCATAAACACGTACATGATATTATGTCACCAGTCAGCATCCTGGCACATTCTAACTAATTGCTACAGAGATATTCCATCAACTATATATCATAATTTATTTAACCAATATATCTGCTGGCATGTCTTCCACCTAACTGAGGGTACAGATATAAATGGGAAACTCCAGAACTCCTTACATTCTGTGTCAAAGTAGAGATAAAAATCTAAATTCTCTGAATGATGTACATTTTATAACAAAATGTGTCAATTACTTTTAATGCTTGTTCTTATGATAAATAGAGATTCCACCAATTTATACACCTATATTCGTCTTTAAGCAACTGGAAATCACAGTCTTTTTTTTTTTTTTTTTGCGGTACGCGGGCCTCTCACTGTTGTGGCCTCTCCTGTTGCGGAGCACAGGCTCCGGACGCGCAGGCTCAGCGGCCATGGCTCACATGCCTAGCCGCTTCGCGGCATGTGGGATCTTCCCGGTCTGGGGCACGAACCCATGTCCCTTGCATCGGCAGGTGGACTCTCAACCACTGCGCCACCAGGGAAGCCCAGAAAACACAGTCTTTTATGATTCTCAGTTATGGGGATGAGATTCATTACTTTAAATTGTTAGGTTACATTGCGTAGTAGTAACAAAGTGGTTAAAGGCAAGAAACTGTGACAAGAAAGTTGACAGTATTTAGACATATTCTGCAAACCACTCATCAACTCTAAAAATTAAGAACTCATGTAAATTTAGTTATCAGTACCTGCCTGAAACTGAAACTTCAGAGTTTCCAGAATTAGGCGAGAAACGTTGATACTTCCAAACATGTAGTCTTCGCCATCTATGAAACAATTTTGTCTAAAGAAGTGATAAAAGAGTGAGGAAGTCAGTTAAGAGAACTCTCATAGACTACTTAAGAGCTAGAATTAAAGCTGACATTTCCTTTATATTCTCTACATTACTGAGCCTAGTTTTGTGTTTGTTGGAGCTCAATGGGTACTTGCTGATAGATTAGTTGAATTATAATAAGCAGCCAGAAAAAAATCATTGAGAAGCTGAGCATAAGAATGTCCATCTCAGGTTCTAGGGTTAGTTTCTTACAGGATTCAATGACTTCAGAACGGTTTACCTTTGTGATGCCTCCTGAAAATGGCCTCTCTGAAACATAAAAAAACCCTTTCATTACTGGGACTTCAGTTTGAACACAGTTTTCTTGTAGAGAACAAAGACAAGACAGAATAACTGCTCCCTGAAGTTCTTAAAGGTAAAATACACCTTATAGCCACTGACTGTTGACACAGAAAAATATCTCGTATATGTACTGATTTATAAAGAAAAGAATATTGTCTTCACAACCAGATTGTTTATAGAAACTATGTTTGAAAAATAAAACTTCAGATTTTAGTCAAGACAGCCATATCATCAGCAATTTTCAGAGATCTGAAGTTGAGATCATTTTAATATTGAACAGACATTCTCCATCCTATGCCAATCATTATTTATGAGTGACTTCAATTGCTGAATTAAAGAACTGTGATACAGAACTGCAAAAATGTATCATTAAACCACTGAATATGAAAGAAGAAGGCTGTGAAACCCTGGGGTGCTACAAGCAGCAACACAATGTGCTGTGAAAACACATTAATTTTGGAAGGATCTGTCCCACCACCATCATTTGACCCTGAAACAAAACCAAAACAAAACAACACAAAACAAGAAACCAAACAAAGCCTGCACAGGTAAAGAATGTTTCATCTTTGAGCAGCACAACAGAAAATAACTAACACAGTTTGGCACTGAAAAGTACAAAATGCTTTCAAAGCTGGAGCAATTGACCATCCATTTTAGCCACTGTCCCTACAATAAAGGATAGGAGAGAGAGAGTGAAAAGTAATTGCTCACCACAGTGTTATTTTATCATCCTTTATAGCTGGCTTTTCTTGTTTCAGAGAGGAAATATTATTTGGAATGTGAATTAGAAAATTTCAGAAGTGTTTTCCTGATAGTATAAGAGGTATTTGTTCCTATTTGATTCTCTTTCTAAACTTTGAATTACTGAATTTTATCTTATTTCTCCTTGATTTTTTCTTATATTTACAGAGAAAAGCCGTATTTTTCTACTATTAGAAATAGACTGGAAGACACACCCATAAATTGTGTGTAGTTTTGCAAATATTTCTGTCTCAGGAAATGAATGAAGAAAAAAAATTCTGTTGTTTTATTTTGGCATAATAAGGGTTCCAGTAGCCAGAGAAGAACTCCCTCCAGAACTAACCATGGCAGGGAGATTTACCCCTGCAACAAACACTTTCTTTTCAATTTATACAGCAACCTAACACTAGCCAGTGTATTGCCATTTTTTTCTGACTGGCCTAATACTTTGTTTGGAGTAAACCTTGGCAGTGTACTACTCTAAGTGTAGGATGTCCATCTACACCATAGCAGATGCATCAATAATTAGTGGTCTAACCCATTAAAGCCAACCAAGGAATCTTCCCCTATGAACTTCAGTGCCTCACCATTTTAACTGCCTATGACATACAGACAGGAGTGCCTTTGATGGGAGTCACCAATCAACCTTTTTTATCCCAAGACCCAAACACACTTAGGTAGAAAGAATAGTGCTACTGGTGAAAAGGAGACTGTTAAAGCTGCCTTGTCATGTGTATGTGGAGGCTGCATATTCTGGGCAGCTGGGGCTGGTTACAAGAGCCTTTTGTGTTGTCCTGGGTCTTGTTTACATTTACATTTTTCCAGAGGATACCACCTTCAAGTGGGACTCTTGTACTGCTCATGCCATACTCAGGGCCATGGGTGGGGAAATGGTAGAATTAAAAGAAAGCTTGTAAAGAAATCCAGAAACAGGACTTGATTTGCCACAGTTGGTGTGCCACATGGGAAATGAAGGCACTGCTGAAGTAGATAAATATTACTGGTGTAGGTAAATAAGGCAATTGTCACAAATATTTATAGTAGGATTTATTCAGGGCATTGGTTATTTGCATAATCAATAGCTGGTGTCTGAAACACTTTGAGGTCCTCCAGAGATTTGCATTTCAGGTTATTGTTTAGCAAGACACTATTACCCTTAAGCTAGAGAGAAGCTGAGTGGAGACTGTCACTAGAGCCCTGGGGACAGTGGAACAAGTACACAGTGGACTTACCCAGTGGGAGCTGAAACCACAGAGAAGCAACAGCCTTGGCCAGAAAGCCTTCTAAGGCTGAAACTGTGACAGCAATATCCTGAATTCTGTCATCAATCCTCCAGTTTTCCACCAGTGTCTCCCAATGATAAATCCTAGTTTGCAACCAACAAATGACACTAGAGTTAGAAATACTAAGCTGGCACATGTCAGGTGCCTTGCAGTTCAGTGAAGATCAGGGGAAGGGTAAGGAATGGATATGAGGGCAGCCAAGGAGATCTGGGAATAATTTTCAAAGGATCACTGGTTCTTGTGATCTATCTTGGTCTTGTAACATAAAACCCTGGTCCTGTTTCTGGAGAAACGCTCTCCCCACCCATTGCTTACTACCAGCCCTTACTTCTAACCCCTTTTGCTATATAAACAGGCTGGTTAAAAAACATGATGAAAAATCTGTGAGCCCTTGTAAAAAGTAGTGATTTATCAATGAAGATTTAGAATAATGGATATAAAAGAGGTACTCACACATTCATTCTCCAATCTGTGGACATGAATATTCTTATTAGTATCTAGTACCATCTCTTCTTATTCAGTTCCAGGAATCATCCCTCTGCATTCTTTACTTGTAAATGTGTCGTATCTGGTTATTTTAGTCCATTTGGGCTGCTGTAACGAAAGTACCATATACTGGGTAGCTTAAACAATGAACATTTATTTCTTATAGTTCTGGAGGCTAGAAAATCCAAGATCAAGGCACCAGTAGATTCAGTGTCTGGTAAGAGCTCACTTCCTGGTTTATAGATGGCTGTATTCTCCCTGTGTCCTCACATGAATGAAGGGTGGAAGGAAAGCTCTTGGATTCCTAATAAGGGCACTAATTCCATTCACAAGGACTCCATCCTCATGACCTAATCACATCCCAAAAGTCCACTGCCAAACATCATCACCTTGGGGATTAGGTTTCAACCTATGAATTAGGCAGGAACACAAGTATTCTTCTACAGCACTGGCTAATTTTATATCTCTCATCACAAGAAAAAGAGACTCTGCTATTACTCACTGTTCCATTGCCCTATATTCAATACAGAATTTGTCTTTACTGAAACTATACAGACTTTTTGGCCTCTACATTTCCCTACTATTTACATAATTCTAGGGTTTCATCATTACTCATTATCTTGATCATCTGTCATGCTGCCCATGAAAGCTGGCTCCTGATGACTCTCTTAAAGATTGTTACTGTGCTTTGTTGATGGTAATCACAAATCAGTCCTACCCAGAATACACAGAAAATTGTGAACAATAATTCAGTTTTTGGTCATGTTAAACTGACTGTTTAGAATTTTATAGTGTTAACATAGAATAACACATCTTCCAAAAACAACACTCTGAAAAGTCTTTAGACCATAACCACTGCATTTCCAGGTTGGGACCTGTTCCAGTTTTGATGCACCCATGTCTTTTGAAGCTACCATCAGAAGGGACAATAAGAATGTTTGTCCCTTATCTGGAAGAACGTCCTAGAAGACCATCCTAGAAGACATAGGAAGTGACCACATTGATTGGAAGGGCTGGTTTGTACTGTGGAGTAACAGTCTTATATTCTCTCAGAGGAGATAGTTGTGGTCACTTGTATTAGTTTCATAGGGCTGCCATAACAAAATACTACAAACTATATGGATTAAGCAATGGAAATTTATTGTCTCACCTCTCTGGAGGCTAGGATTGCTTCCTTCCAATGACTATGAGGGAGGAACTGTTCCATGCCTGTCTCCTAGTTCCTGGTGGTTTGCTGGCAATCTTTGGTGTTCTTTGGCTTGTGGCATTGTAATTCAGATCCCCCCATGGCATCTTCTCTGTTTCTCAGTCTCTATGTCCAAATTTATCCTTTTTGGAAGGATACAGACATATTGGATTATGTCTGTATTATCATACAGACATACTGTATGATATCATATATTATCATATCCTAATGACTTCATCTTAACTTGATCATCTGCAAAGCCCCTGTTTCCAAATAAGGTCACAGTCACAGGTACCGGGCATTAGGACTTCAACACGATTTAGGGAGTCACAATTCAATCCAGAATACTGTTCTTGTCTGACTGCCTGATGTTTGACATAGAGCTTGCAGAAGGGGTGGGGTAACTGTACTTGGTGCCAATGATAGGCTACACATAGGGTAAAAGATGCCTAATACCACCCCCACTGCTCCTAAGTGTTGTGGAGGTGAGGTGGGCTGCATGGTTGAAATCAAATGGGAGAGAGCTATTTGAGCCCACACCTGTGGCTCAAGCCCAAGGGTTAGCAATGTGTTGTTGGAGAACATGAGTTCTAAATTAATCCTACCTCTGACATGAATGAGAGTTAACAAAAATCATAGCATTAGCACCATTCTGGCAGCTTAATATTACATGATCCTGTGAGAGAATCCTATTTCTCCCATTTCTTTGGTGGTATGGAAGTACTTTTTGATTTTTAATTTTCTATTTTTATTTCTTATTGCTTATTTCCATGGGAATCTCTATAGCGTTAGACATCACTTATCTAGAAGAAAAGAATAATACACCAATATACTTTCAATAGGAAATTAAAAATTAAAAAGTGCTTCTGGACAAATATACTGTTGATGATATAATGTATAGCCAAGTGACACATAAGTATGAAATGATTTTCTCAGTTTTACTTTATATCAAAATCTGTGGATTAAGCAGAAATTTGTTTTAGTTATTGAATCAAGTAATTAAAAGAACAGAAGACAAATTCCATTTACATTTAAGTTAATAAATTGGTTATCTTTCTTTTTTCAGGGTTTATGATGATCTTCTAAGTAATGGACTCTAGGAGCACATAACTTGACATTTTGGTCTCTAATTCAGGGATACATTGAAAAGAAAAGCAGCTAGGTAGAAATTATTAATGTCAATGATGTTAAAAATTCCTCACTGAAGAAAACTTAAATGGAAAAGTACTTTAAAACTATAATCTGTGACTTGAAGTACAAGTTAAAATATATTTTTAAAAGTTATCCTCAAAAGATGTGTTTTTCATTAAAAAGAAGATAGCTGAAACAATGTTCTAATCTCAAAGTACGTGAAATTTCAAATTCTAAAGAGGATACATGTACAACAATGTAATTATCTAAGTAGTTTTGAGGAGGAAAAAAGTTTTCTTTTAATAAAGACTTATTATTTCACTAAATGAATCATAGTTTGACTAAATTCAGTTTTTAATTCAGTGATAATTCAGCTTTTAAAAGTTAGGCTTTATCATAGTCTAGAGGAAACAGGGTGAGAAAAAAACATCTACAGCAGTGTTTTGTTACCTTATGACTTCATGAGACATTTATATCATGGGACCAGAGTCTGGTTCTCAGTACTTTTTAATCTGGATATTGATTCTTATCAGTCTACCTAGGGATGTTCATATGCTAGTATATTCATCCAAATAACAATGGATTAATTTAAAAGTCAGAAAGCAGTTTTATAACTGTGCATGGAGACATTCAAATGTTTAATCATGATCACCATTTACATGCTAACTCAATATTTTAGTAACTTCCTGCATTCTAAAGAATTAAGTTTAATATACTTATCTTGGCATGTGATATACAGTGACCTTATTCTGAACATATTTCTACACTTATCTGCGATTACTCCTCTCCATACCCGCTATATTCCAGAAATTTTTCCAGTTTCACCTTTTTCCTTTTATGAGTTAACTACATTATACCCTCCACTTTACGTGCCATTCCTCCTTTCAAGAGACGTTGACATCTTTACAGATTCAGCTCATGTTATCCCCTTCATGAAAGCTTCTCCTATTCTACTCTCTGCTTCCAAATGACAGATGAAGAATTATTAATTCTTTTCTATATCCTTTTACTTAATATTGTAGCTATGTTTTCATGGATTTATTTCCCCTATGATTACATACCTTTAAAGCAGCAAATAAGACATTGACATATTAATTATTGCATTCTCCGTAGCTTTATGCAAAATGTCTTCTACTTAGTATTTTCTCAATAAAATGATAATTTAATTAAGTATGCTGAGACTTTAAAAAACAGTTAAACAAAATATTTATACTGGTTAATCAGTTTGCAAATTTATTAAAAGATCTGATTGGAGGAAATTTGAGGATTTTAATTAGTAGCATTAATAAAATCTGGTAGTTTAATCCAACCCTTTATACAAAAGGACATATTTGCCAAGCAAATATAAACATTTATCTTCAGTGTTGTGATTGCTATTCTCTAAGTAAGAGCCAACATATTGCTAAATGCTTGGCCCATAAGTAGACACTCAAGAAATATTGCCTGAATGGATGCCAGTGTCAGATTCTAGTCTTTTGGCTCTCCATTTTTTCCCCCAGATTTCAGTCATGACTTAGCGTTCTGCTGACGTTACATAGAAGAAGTTACAATTAATTAGGTCACAGTTTATCTTATATTGGCTTTATCTGAGTCTCTTTAATGAGATTTGAGAAGCCCCCCTGTGTAATCATTCTCACATTTAGGAACCATCTGTTAGAATAGGTCACTTCTGCAGATGGTTATTCTCATTAATTTATGTTGAATCTTTCCAGCTTCAAGATCAGAGTGAAATTTTCCTACTAGTTCCCAATCTTTGGAGGAACACCTCATTTGGAGTCTTTAGCCATCTATGATCTGGAGAAAGAACTAAACGTACCTTAATTTATACACAAATTCCTTTTACAGTGAGAATGATTCACATGATATATAGTACAAGTTAAATTGACTCCACATTTATACAGCCTATTGTTACTCTCCATGGAGAGCCAGCATGCCATTTAGAAAGGTGGTAATTTGAGCCTTAATTACTATTGACTCAAATGGTGGCTCACGACAACTGTGTTCCTTCAGAAATGACACACAATGAATCCTACTGAATTCTTACATCTTCATTTAATCTTAACATTGGAGATAGCAGAGCTTGAACTCTGCATAAAAGTATGTCCAAAATTGTCTGTAAAGAGGAATATTTGGTCTGCACCTTTTCAGCTACTCTGTCTTTCTACACTGGTTGAACAGCAGTGTTATTGAAAACAGTTCTAAATTATATATTTTGCATTAATGACACTGACTACTTGTACCAATGGATAAAGTAAACATGAACACTCAATGATTTTAGAGAAAGGCAGAATAACCCCAATATCAGAACATGGCATTATCAAAATATGTATTCTGCTCATGAAAGCAGAAAATTACTATCATAAAATTGAATGCTTTTATTGAAGTGAAGTAGAGAGAGATTACTAAATGTTAGAATTGAAGGAACCTTAGTGACCTTCTTAATTATTTCACTTTTCAATAAGAAAATAACTACAGAAATCTGTTGTGACCAACATATAATCAAACAGCTAATTATGGAAAACAAGAACTAGAATTAGGTATCCAGGCTTTCAACACTGTGTGTGTGTGTTTAATAGAATATACATTTTTTTCTTTTGAGAAGATTTATGTTCACAGCAAAGTTGAGTGAAAGGTACAGAGAATTCCCATATGCCTCCTGCCCCCACATATATATAGCTTCCCCTTTTATCAACATCTCCCACCAGAGTGGTACATTTGTTACAATTGATGAACTTACACTGACAAGTCATAATCACCTAAAATCCATTGTTCATATTGGGGTTCACTCTTGGTGTTACATTCTATGTGATTGAACAAATGTATAATGACATATACCTACCTTTACAGTTCCACTGAATAGTTCCACTACACTACACTGAGTAGTTCCACTGATTTAAAATCCTCTGTACTCCATCTAATCATCCCTCCCTCTTCTGTAACCCTGGAAACCACTTTTTTTTTTTTTTTTTTACTGTCTCCATAGTTAGGCTTTTTCCAGAATAACATATAGTTGGATTCACAGTATGGAGCCAATTTTTCAAATTGGCTTCTTTCACTTAGTAATATGTATTTAAGATTTCTCCATGTCTTTTCTGTACTAAGTTCTTTTTAGCATTGAATAACATTCCATTGTCCTGATGTACCACAGTGTATTCATCCATTCACTTATTGAAAGGCATCTTGGTTCCTTCCAGTTTTGGCAATTATAAATAAGGCTGTTATAGACAAACTGTGTGCAGGTTTTTATGTAGACAAAAGTTGTCAACTCATTTGTGTAAACACCAAAAAGTGTAATTGCTGGATTGTATAGTAAGAATATGATTAGTTTTATAAGAAATCACCAAACAGTTCTCAAAGTGGCTGTATCATTTTACGTTGCCACCAGCAATGCATCCTAACTAGGATCTGGTGGTGGTAGTGTTCTGGATTTTGACTATCCTAATATGGGTGTAGTATATCTTTTGTTGTTTTTTTAATTTGTATTTCCCTGATGACATGTGATGTGGAACAACTTTTCATATGCTTATTTGCCAACTGTGTATTTTATTTAGCAAGGTGTCTGTTAAGACTTTGGCCCATTTTTTAATCAGTTGTTTGTTTTCTTACTCTTTTAAGAGCTTTTTAAAAAATATTTGAGATAATGGTCCTTTATCAGATATGTATTTGCAAATATTTTCTTCCAGTTCAGCTTGTGTTTTCATTCTCTTGCCAGTGTCTTTCACAAAGTAGAAATTATTACTTTTAATGAAGTCCAGCTTATCAATTATATCTTTCATGGATCATGATTTTGGTGTTGTATATAAAGACATTGCCGTATCCAAGGTTGTTCAGGTTTCTCCTATGTTATCTTCCAGGAATTTTATAGTTTGACATTTTACATTTAGATGTATAAGACATTTTGAGTTAATTTTTGTGAAGGGTGTAAAGTCTATGTCTAGATTGAATTTTTGCATGTGGATGTCCAGTTGTTCCAGCACCATTTGTTAGAAAAACTATCTTTGCTCCATTATATTTCTTTTGTACCTTTGTCAAAGATCTGTTGATGGTATTTGTTTGGGTATATTTCTATGCTCTCTGTTCTGTTCCCTTGATCTATTTGTCTATTCTTTTTTTTTTAAATAAATTTATTTATTTTTATTTTTATTTATTTTTGGCTGCATTAGGTCTACTGCTGCGCGAGGGCTTTCTCTAGTTGCGGCTAGCGGGGGATACTTTTCATTGTAGTGTGTGGGCTTTTCATTGCAGTGGCTTCTCTTGTTGTGGAGCACGGGCTCAAGGAGCATGGGCTTCAGTAGTTGTGACACGTGGGCTCAGTAGTTGTGACATGTGGGCTCTAGCAGGCTCTAGAGCACAGGCTGAGTAGTTGTGGCTCATGGGCTTAGTTGTTCCGTGGCATGTGGGATTTTCCCGGACCAGGGCTCAAACCCATGTCCCCTGCATTGGCAGGCAGATTCTTAACCATTGCACCACCAGGGAAGCCCTATTTGTCTGTTTTTTGCTAGTGCAAAACAGTCTTCATTACTGAAACTTTATAGTATGTCTTGAGCTGGGTTAGTGTCTGTCCAACTTTATTCTTCCCTTTTAATATTTTTTGGCTATTCTGGGTCTTTTGCCTCTCCATGTAATCTTTAGAATCAGTTTGTTGATATCCACACATAACTTCTGGGATTTTGATTGATTGAGATTGCAGTGAATCTACAGATCAAGTTGGGAAGAACTGACATCTTGACAATCTTGAGTCTTCCCGTTCATGAACATGGAATAGCTCTCCATTTATTTAGATCTTCTTTGCTTTCTTTTATCAGACTTTCATAATTTTCCTCATATAGATTTTGCAAATATTTTGTTAGTACATAATATAGATTTTGCAAATATTTTGTTAGTACATTTTGTTAGTACATAATTATATACCTAGGTATTTCATCTGTGGGGTTGTGAATGTAGATGCTATTTAAAAAAAAATTTATTTGGAGGACCTTCAAGATGGCAGAGGACAAAGACATGGAGATCACCTTCCTTCCCACAAATACATCAAAAATATATCTACATGTGGAATAACTCCTACAGAACACCTACTGAATGCTGGCAGAACACCTCAGACTTCCCAAAAAGCAAGAAACACCCACATATAACTGGGTAGGGCAAAAAAAAAAGAGAAGAAACAGAGACAAAAGAATAGGGACAGATCCTGCACCTCTGGGAGAGAGCTGTGAAGAAGGAAAAGGTTCCACACGTAAGGAAACCCCTTCGCTGGCGGAGACGGGGTGTGGATGGGGGGGAAGCATCGGAGCCACGGAAGAGAGTGCAGCAACAGGGGTGCAGAGGGCAAAGCAGAGAGATTCCTGCACAGAGGATCAGTACTGACCAGCACTCACCAGCCTGAGAGGCTTGTCTGCTCACCGGCCAGAGTGGGTGGGGCCTGGGAGCTGAGGCTCAGTCATTGGAGGTCAGATCCCAGGGAGAGGACTGGGGTTGGCTGTGTGAACACAGCCTGAAGGGGGTTAGTGTGCCACAGCTAGATGTGAAGGATGCCGGGGAAAACTCTGGACTTGCCTAAGAGGCAAGAGACCATTGTTTCGGGGTGCATGAGGGAGGAGATTCAGAGCACTGCCTATATGGGTTCTAGGGACAGGCACGAGCCGCAGCTATCAGCGCAGACACCAGAGACTGGCATGAAACGCTAAGGCTGCTGCTGCAGCCACGAAGAAGCCTGTGTGCAAGCACAGGTCACTATCCACACCTCCCCTCCATGGAGCCTGTGTAGCCTGCCACTGCCAGGGTCCCGTGATCCACAGACAACATCCCCGGGAGAACACACTGCACACCTCACGCTGTTGCAATGTCATGCAGGTCTCTGCCGGCCTGAGTAATTCAGAGCCCCCTAATAAGCCACTGCTTTAACACTGTACTATCTGGGCGAGAAACAGACTCCAGAGGGCAACCTACATGCAGAGCCGGGGCCAGATCCAAAGGTGAACCCAAGGAGCTGTGCAAACAAAGAAGAGAAAGGGAAATTTCTCAGTGCAGCCTCAGGAGCAGTGGATTAAACTATCACAATCAACTTGATGTACCCTGCATCTGTGGAACACCTGAGTAGACAACAAATCATGCAAAAATTGAAGCGGTGGACTTCAGGAACAACTGTAGACTTGGGGTTTGCTGTATGCGACTGACTAGTTTCTGATTAATATGTTTATATTAGTTTAGTTTTTAGTGCTTGTTACCATTGGTGGATTTGTTTATTGGTTTGCTTGCTCTCTTCTTTTAATTTTATTTTAATATTTTTAGTTTTAGTAATTTAATTTAATTTTATTTATATTTCTTTCTTTCTTTCTTTTCTACCTTTTCTTCTGAGCCGTGTGGCTGAGAGGGTCATGATGCTCTGGCCGGGTGTCAGGCCTGAGCCTCTCAGGTGGGAGAGCTGAGTTCAAGACATTGGACTGACAGAGACTTCCTGGCCCACTGTAATATCAATCAATGAGAGCTCTCTCAGAGATCTCTGTCTCAATGGTACACAGCTCCATTCAATGACCAGCAAGCTACAGTACTGGACAACCCATGCCAAACAACTTGCAAGACAGGAACACAACCCCACCCATTAGTGGACAGGCTGCCTAAAATCATAATAAGTTCACAGACACCCCAAAACAAACCTCCGGACATAGTCCTGCTCACTGGAAAGGCAAGATCTAGCCTCATCCACCTGAACACAGGCACCAGTCCCCTCCACCAGGAAACGTACATGACCCACTGAACCAACTTTACCCATTGGGGGCACACACCAAATAAAACGGAAACTATGAACCTGCATCCTGCAAAAAGAAGATCACAAACACAGTAAGTTAAGCAAAATGAGAAGACAGAGAAATACGCAGTAGATGAAGGAGCAAGGTAAAACCCCACCAGACCAAACAAATGAAGAGGAAGTAGGCAGTCTACCTGAAAAAGAATTCAGAGTAATGATAGTACAGATGATCCAAAATCTTGGAAACAAAATGGATAAAATAAAAGAAACATTTAACAAGGAACTAGAAGAACTAAGGAGCAAACAAACAATGATGAACAACACAATAAATGAAATTAAAAATTCTCTACAAGACATCAATAGCAGAATAACTGATTCAGAAGAACGGATAACTGACCTGGAAGATAAAATACTGGACATAACTACCACAGAGCAGAATAAAGAAAAAAGGAATGAAAAGAATTGAGGACAGTCACAGAGACCTCTGGGACAACATGTAACACACCGATATTCTAATTATAGGGGTCCCAGAAGAAGAGAAAAAGAAAGCGACTGAGAAAATATTTGAAGAGATTATACTTGAAAGCTTCCATAATATGAGAAAGGAAAAGTCAATCAAGTCCCTGAAGCACAGAGAGTCCCATACAGGATAAATCCAAGGGGGAAAATGCCAAGAAACATATTAATCAAAATATCAAAAATTAAATACAAAGAAAAAAATATTAAAAGCAGAAAGGGAAAAGCAGCAAATAACATACAAGGGAATCCCCGTAGGGATAAAAGCTGAAATTGAAATTGTGATTAAAAATCTTCCAACAAACAAAAGCCTAGGACCAGTTGGCTTCATGGGAAAATCCTATCTAGCATTCAGAGAAGAGCTAACACCTATCCTTCCCAAACTCTTCCAATATATAACAGAGGGAGGAACACTACCAAACTCATTTTATGAGGCCACCTGATACCAAAACCAGACAAAGATATCACACACACACAAAAAACCCTACAGGCCAATATCACTGATGAACAGAGATGCAAAAATCCTCAAAAAGGTACTAACAAACAGAATCCAGCAACACATCAAAAGGAATATACAGCATGATCAAGTGGGGCTTATCCCAGGAATACAAGGATTCTTCAGTATATGCAAATCAATCAATGTGATACACCATATTAACAAATGGAAGGATAAAAACCATGTGATCATCTCAATAGATGCAGAAAAAGCTTTTGACAAAATTCAACACACATTTGTGATAAAAACTCTCCAGAAAGTAGGCATAGAGGGAACTGACCTCAACATAATAAAGGCCATATATGACAAACCCCAGCCAACATCGTTCTCAATGGTGAAAAACTGAAGCCATTTCCACTAAGATCAGGAAAAAGACAAGGTTGCCCACTCTCACCACTGTTATTCAACATAGTTTTGTAAGTTTTAGCCATAGCAATCAGAGATGAAAAAGAAATGAAAGTATTCCAAATCAGAAAAGAAGAAGTAAAACTGTCACTGTTTGCAGATGACATGATACTATACATAGAGAATCCAAAAGATGCTACCAGAAAACTACTAGAGTTAATCAATGAATTTGGTAAAGGAGCAGGATCTAAAATTAATGCACAGAAATCTCTTGCATTCCTATACCCTAATGATGAAAAATCTGAAAGAGAAATTAAGGAAACACTCCCATTTACCATTGCAACAAAAAGAATAAAATACCTAGAAATAAAACTACCTAAGGAGACAAAAGACCTGTATGCAGAAAACTATAAGAGACAGATGAAAGAAATTAAAGATGATACAAACAGATGGAGAGATATACCATGTTCTTGGATTGGAAGAATCAACAATGTGAAAATGACCCTACTACCCAAAGCAATCTACAGATTCAATGGAATCCCTATCAAACTACCAATGGCATTTTTCACAAAACTAGAGCAATATATTTCACAATGTATATGGAAATACAAAAGACCCTGAATAGCCAAAGCAACTTGAGAAAGAAAAACGGAACTTGAGGAATCAGGCTCCCCGAGTTCAGACTATAGTACAAAGCTACAGTAATCAAGACAGTATGGTACAGGCACAAAAACAGAAATATAGATAAATGGAACAGATTAGAAAACCTAGAGTTAAACCCACATATGGCCACCTTATCTTTTATAAAGGAGGCAAGAATATACAATGGAGAAAAGACAGCCTCTTCGATAAGTGGTGCTGGGAAAACTAGACAGCTACCTGTAAAAGGATGAAAATAGAGCACTTCCTAACACCATGCACAAAAATAAACTCAAAATGGATTAAAGACCTAAATGTAAGGCCAGACACTATAAAACTCTTAGAGGAAAACATAGGCAGAAAACTCTATGACATAAATTACAGCAAGATCCTTTTTGACCCATGTTCTAGAGAAACGGAAATAAAAACAAAAATAAAAAAATGGGACCTAATGAAACTTAAAACTTTTGCAGAGCAAAGGAAACCATAAAAGAGACTAAAAGACAACCCTCAGAATGGAAGCAACTGACAAAGGATTAATCTCTGAAATAGACAAGCAGTTCATGCAGCTCAATATCAAGAAAACAACCCAATCCAAAAATGGACAGAAGATCTAAACAGACATTTCTCCAAAGAAGATATACAGATTGACAACAGGCACATGAAAGGATGTTCAACATCACTAATCATTAGAGAAATGCAAATCAAAACTACATTGAGGGCTTCCCTGGTGGCGCAGTGGTTGAGAGTCCACCTGCCATTGCACGGGATATGATTTCGTGCCCCAGTCTGGGAAGGTCCCACATGCCGCGGAGCGGCTGGGCCCGTGAGCCATGGCCACTGAGCCTGCGCATCCAGAAAAAAACAAAAAAACAAAAAAAAAACAAAAAAAAAAACTACATTGAGGTATCACCTCACACCAGTCAGAATGGCCATCATCAAAAAATCTACAAACAATGAACGCTGTCGAGGGTTTGGAGAAAAGGGAACCCTCTTGCACTGTTGGTGGGAATGTAAATTGATACAGCCACTATGGAGAACAATATGGAGGTTCCTTAGGAAAATAAAAATAGAACTACCATATGACCCAGCAATCCCAGTACTAGGCATATACCCTGAGAAAGCCATAATTCAAAAGAGTCATGTACCACAATGTTAATTGCAGCACTATTTATAGTAGCCTGGACATGGAACCAACCTAAGTGTCCATTGAGAGATGAATGGATAAGGAATATGTGGCTCATATATACAATGGAATATTACTCAGCCATAAAAATTAGTGAAATTGGGTTATTTGTCATGAGGTCGATGGACCTAGAGTCTGTCATACAGAGTGAAGTAAGTCAGAAAGAGAAAACAAATACTGTATGCTAACACATATATATGGAATCTATTAAAAAAAATGGTTCTGAAGAACCTAAGGGCAGGACAGGAATAAAGACACAGATGTAGGAAATAGATTTGAGGACACAGGGATGGGGAAGGGTAAGCTGGGACAAAGTGAGAGAGTGGCATTGACATATATACACTACCAAATGTAAAATAGAAAGCTAGTGGGAAGCAGCTGTATAGCACAGGGAGACCAGCTCTGTGCTT
This sequence comes from Monodon monoceros, assembly GCF_005190385.1. Taxonomy (NCBI): domain Eukaryota; kingdom Metazoa; phylum Chordata; class Mammalia; order Artiodactyla; family Monodontidae; genus Monodon; species Monodon monoceros. The sequence continues at coordinate 35,362,032 of NW_021703767.1, forward strand.
TGTCATCACCTAGAGGGATGGGATAGGGAGGGTGGGAGGAAGACGCGAGAGGGAGGGGGTATGGGGATGTATGTATACATATAGCTGATGCACTGTGTTATACAGCAACAGCTAACACAACATTTTAAGCAATTATACTCTAATAAAGATGTTTAAAAATAAAGAAAAAATATTTTATTGGAGTATAGTTGATTTAATATTTTGTTAGTTTCAGGTGCACAGCAGAGTGAATCAGTTATACATATACATATATCCACTGTTTTTTAGATTCTTTTTCCATATGGTCCATTACAGTGTATTGAGTAGAGTTCCCTGTGCTATACAGTATGTCCTTATTATTTATCTAATTTATGTATAGTAGGGTGTATATGTCAATCCCAATCTTCCAATTTATCTGTCTCCCACCCCACACTTACCCTCTGGTAACCATACTTTTTTTTTTTCTGCACCTGAAACTCTATTTCTGTTTTGTAGATAAGTTCATTTGTACCCTTCTTTTTTTGATTTCACATATAAGTGACATCATATGATATTTTTCTTTCTCTGACTTACTTCACTCAGTGTAATGATCTCTAGGTCCATCCGTGTTGCTGCAAATGGCCTTATAACGTTCTTTTTTGTGGACTAGTAATATTCCATTGTATACATCCAGAGAAAACCATAATTCGAAAAGATACATGCACCCCTATGTTCATTGCAGCACTATTTACAATAGCCAGGACATGGAGGCCACCTAAATGTCCATCAAGAGAGGAATGGATAAAGAAGATGTGGCACATATACACAATGGTAGTTTGTTTTTAATTTAAATTCCACTTGTTCATTGCAGGTATATAGGAAAGTGATTGACTTTTTTTTTGTGTGTGAAAATATGGTTTTTTTAATCTTACAAAAATAGAAAAAAATGGAACACTTCAAACATGAGTTTTAAAATGTGCTGGAATAAGTCATTAAAAACAATAACTAGAATGTATATTTTAAGGGATCTGCTACAATTTGAAAGTCAGGGTCCTACATTTATCTCTCTAATAGTGATAATGTATCCAAGTGACTTATTTTTTTAATTAATTTATTTTAATTTATTTATTTTTGGCTGCATTGGGTCTTCTTTGCTGCGCACAGACATTCTCTAGTTGTGGCGAGCGGGGGCTACTCTTGGTTGCAGTGCATGGGCTTTTCATTGTGGTGGCTTGTCTTGTTGAAGAGCACAGGCTCTAGGAGCGCAGGCTTCAGTAGTTGTGGTGCACAGGCTTAGTTGCTCCACGGAATGTGGGATCTTTCCGGACCAGGGCTCGAACCCATGTCCCCTGAATTGGCAGGTGGATTCTTAACCACTGTGCCACCAGGGAAGTCCCCCAGTGACTTTTTGGTAAGTATTTGACTCAAAATTATTTCTTTCACTCATTTATTTTGGGATAGTCATTCAGAAGTAACCAGGTTCCTATATCACCAAAATCTATTACTAGGCTAAGTCATTTCTTAACTAAATATGCAACAGTTAAAAAAAGAAGCATGCAAAAAATTTGGCAATCAAAAGGAAGTTGTTTTAACATTAAAAGGTGACCTGCAAGTTACTGGTTCCATTAAGCTTAATTTTTTAAAAGAAGGTGCTTGACTTTTGTATATTAACCTTGGCTTGTATCCTGTAACCTTGCTGTAATTGCTTTAGTTCCAGGAGTTTTTTTTTTTTTATCAATACCTTAGGATTTTCTGAATTAAATGGTATATTATCCATGAAAAAATACAGTTTTTTTTCTTCCTTCTCAATATGTAGTCCTATTAAATCTTTCCTCATCTTATTTCATTAGCTAAAAGACTTCTAGCACAATGTTGAAAAGCAGTGGTGAGAGGGGACAACCTTGCCTAGTTCCTGATCTTAGTGGAAAATTTTGAGTTTCTCACTAGTATTAGCTGTAGATGGTTTTGCAGGCATATTCTTTATCAAGTTGAGAAATTTCCTTTCTACTTCTAGTTACTGAGAGTTTTTATCATGGATGGGTGTTGGATTTTGCCAAATGACTTTTTTGTTATCTACTTATATGATCATGTGGCTCTTATTTTTTAGCGTGTTGATGTGTGAGATTACACTAATTGACTTCCAAGTGTTGAATCAGTGCCGTATACCTGGGATAAATCCTACCTGGATTCAATTTGCTAATATTTTGTTAAGGATTTTTGCATCTATGTTCAGTGAGATATTGGTCTGTAGTTTTCTTTTCTTATAATGCCTCTGTCTGATTTTGGTGTTAGGATAATGCTGACCTCATAGCATGAGTTAGGAAGTATTCCCTCTGCTTCTGTCCTCTAAAAAAGATGATAGAGAATTGGTACAAATTTTTTCTTGAACATTTGGTAGAATTCACCAGTGAGCCTATCTGGGCCTGGTGACTTCTGTTCATATTGTATATATTTTTTGTGTCTGTGAGTTTTGGAAGGTTGTTTCTTTCCATGAATTGGTCCATTTCATCTAGGTTATGAAGTTTGTTGGCATAGAGTTGTTCATAGTATTCCTTAATTATCCTTTTAATGCTCATGGGAGCTATCGTGGTGTCCCTTCTTTCCTTTCTGTTATTAATAATTTGTGTCCTCTCTCTGTGTGTATATGTTTTTTTCCCACTATTATATGATTTTCCTCATAAATTTATTGCCATAATTTATTATATACATCAGTCCTGTTGTTATTTTCTTAAAGCAGTTTCACCTAAAATTTCACAACTCAGTATTAATTATCTCTATTTTCTTAATTTTTGTATGGCTTAGAGACTGGGATTCCACAAATACATAGAGTACTCCTGGAAAAAATGTATTGCTTACAATATAAAAATCAATTTAAAAAAAATCAGGAACAGAATCTTTCCTGGTCTTATGTTACTGATCTTTGGTAACTAACTAATCAGCAATACTTCTGACTGTTCCATGTGGTAAATAATTTTCTTTTCCTAAGCTAAAATGGATAGAGAATGAGAAGGCCATTAGCGAAGAGTGAAGTTGATATCTTTATCATTTTGTGTGTTTGTATCAATGTACAGGAGAGACAGTTAACTGATTCAGATTTTGGAATTGGCCCTATGTAAGACATTGACAATCTGGGAGCAAACGGCACCGGACAATGGTGGAATAATTTTCTGGCTCTTGAAAGTTCTCTTTGGAAGGGCTATGTGTCATTCTGCTCACATTTTCTTGACTAAAGTAAATCACAGAGGCATTTCTGATTTCAGTGAAATGTGAAGCTAAACCCCCACAGAAAGAAACATTCAAATCACATGTCCAGGTCCAGTGAATGAGATGAGGATCAAATTTTCCCACAAATATGGGCAGCAAATATTTGAGAACAGTTATATAATCAGTTTTGGAATCCATGAAAAATTATCTATAAATAGTAGGTAATAAAGGTGAAAACTATTAAAGCATCAAGAATTCATTCCTATCAGTTTCCCAGTTAATTATGAAACCTACTGTTCCTGTTCTAAAGGTGTGTCTTATTGATGCCCAGCATTTGAAATTAGTTCTTCTTTGCCTTTTATTTAAAAACCTGATTGAATAATTGAATATGATAGAAAAAAAAGGAAAGAAAGAAGGAGAAAGAGAGAGAGGAAAGAAGAAGAAAAAGAAGAGGAAGAGGAAGGAGGAGGAGAAGGTAGAGGAGAATGGAAAAAGAAAGAAATAAAAGAAGAAAGATTAAAAAAATAAAAAGGAGAAGAAAGAAAATAGAAGAAACAGGAAGCAAATTTGCATATGTATAGTGACCAACTGTCCTGGTTTCTCCAGGACCAAAGGGTTTTCTTAGATGTGAAATATTCAGTGCTAAACCTGGGAAAGTCTAGGCAGACCAGGATGGATGGTCACTTAACTTGTACACAGCCTTCATAAAGAAAGACTCTGTATAGAGCAGCAGCATAGAGGAGTAGAAAGTATAAGTTTGCCTGCCATAATTTTCATGTATGTTGAAAGAAGACATGCCATTCCTGGGTGAGAGAAAAGACTCTCTTACTCACAGCAAAGGCAGACAGCATATAAGCATTTTCCTGTACTGTTCCCTGAGTCCTAATTGCCACAGGGTGATGTGGAAAGTGCAAGGATATACCTTTGCATACAGTGAGTTGTGTTCCAAGCAAGGAGCTTTGAGCTCAGGTAACCCAAATCTTTTAAATAGGCAATAAACCTGACATTTTTGTTCCACAGGGAAATATTATCTTCATTATACTAGACAGTAAGCATGCCTCTCTCATCCCTGGATGAAGGTATTATCTTTACCTTCCAAGGGATTTCACTTGGATTTCATACAAATATCCATGAAAATAATCTGGAATAAAGGTAGTCAATGTTTCTGGTGACAAGACATGCAAAAATGTGACAGACTTCTGGAAATTTGGCTCCTAACAATTTTTTCCAGATTCCTAAAACTGTTAATGGGATGCACTTTAGCATTCTAATGGGATATTGGGAGAGAAAATTTAATATTCTCTCATATATTTTAATTATAGGAATAGGTACTACAAAACTTTGGAATAAAGAATTTTTGTGCTGGGAATTAAGACGGGTCTAGGAAATTAAAGTTGTCTTTAGTCATACACACACATAAACAAGCATACATTATAACCATGAGTTCACAGACTATGGTCCATACAGACTGGTGGTCCACACAGTCAGGAGTGGCTGGAGGACAATGATGCTGTAGTTATACATATAAAAATAATGAAGACATCTTCCTAAGTTGTCTGCGTGTTGTTCATAACATGATAGTGAATCCTGTGAATACAGGTAGGTGTTATATTTTCTTTGCCTGAGAGGTGCTTCTGGGGAGTTGGGTTGCCCATTGTTTGGCTCATAGTAAAGTAGACTTAGCATCCTCTCCTGTGCCTTCTCTACCTACCAGGCTTCTCTGACTGTTCAATTTGCCTAAGACTGCATCTTCAGCAGCCCGAAGAATCTCTGATAGCCTTGGAATAAACAGCAATATTTCTGAGTACTGAGCCCCTGTTTTGTATCTTTGGCACCCTCAATAATTAACATCATTTTATATCTATCATCAGACATAGCATATTAATAGGCAGTGGTCCTCAACTGGGGGTTTTGCCCCCTATGACATTTGGCAATATCTGGAGACATTTTTGATTGTCACAATTTGGGTAGAAGATTGCTAACAGTGTCTAGTGAGTAGAGGTCAAAAAACAACAACAACAAAACACCCTACAATGCATAGTCTAGCCTACAATAAAGAATTATCTGTCCCAAAATATCAATAGTGCCAAGGTTGAGAAACTCTGCTATAGGATATTGTATATAGTTAGCCACTTTTAATTCGGTACTTAGCAAATAGTTATAATAATTCTATCTAGTGATTGTATATAATTATATTTATGTATTTCCTTTTGTCACTCTTTGCACTATCGATTTTATGTGTCTTTTGAAAGGAGCGTATCACAGGTTTCTTTAGTGTGAATTGTTGACCAGTAAATCAGGTAAAGAATGGCCATCTATCTGGAAGTGACTTAAAATATATGGGAGTACAAACTATTGTAAATTTGGCTATTAAAACCCTTTCACTACATCCATTCTGTAAGACCAAAGAGCTAAGCTTGAGTCAAGAAGACATTCATGAGGTGCTAAGTCTTAGTGGACTGTTAATTATTTAAAATGGACCTTTTAAAATAGTCCTGATTTCTCAATAACCCAGGGACTATTTCTCTTATTTATTTGCCACATCAAGTGCTTTATGGTCTGCATTGCAATTGTTAAGACTTTAATCGTTAAATGTTTCTCAGTTTATCATATTTTAACACGGAACATCAAAATCTTTAAAATGTATTCTATTCAGCATATATTTGGGCAATAAGTAACAGAAGAGCTATATTATTGGCAGAGAGATTCAACAGAAAGTATAACTAAGGAGAAAAAATTTTATTAATGGCTGAGGATGTTTTGACTGCTGTTCCAGCTGCCTAGAATCTACAGTTGTATGTCCTAGTGGTAAGTATTTGGACCAGGTAGGGAGGGGTTCAGAGTGTTAATCTACATAAACAACAATCTAATTGCTGCTCCTTCACTTGAAGCAATAAAGCTTCATTTGAATCTGACATTCCATCTGTTAATCTCCTTGAAATTTCAGATAAACAAACCCAAAGAAATCAATCACCATCCCACTGCATGTTCCATTAGTTTCAGGGATTCCCGGGAGGCTACAAAATTGAGTGTGATCACCAATCTAAAATTGGAGTTCAATTACAAGGTAGGAAGAGAATGGAAAGGACATGAATTATCCCTACTGAAACAAATATGGAGCCATTCGTAAATGAATTTCAAACCCTGCATTCAGTATCTTTAATTTTTTAAATTATGATACAATTTTGGAAGTTGTAGGCAGTTTCTTCCCTCATCTTACTATCATTGTCCTGAAACCTTATTTTAGAAAATTGATCAAGTAACATGCTGCATGTGGCTTATTCTGTATATCTCTAAGACCTTCTGCACAAACTTAGATAGAGTTAGTCAAATAAGGGAACATCTGGATTTTAAGTAGTTTTCTTTAGGAGCTATCAACATTTCGCTGTTGAAGTGTGGAGTTATGGAGTGTGTACTTAGAAGCTGCACTATTGCAAAACAGGTGCATTGTACACATCCACGTACTTGTACACTACTTTTTTGTACTTTTGATCCTGTACCAGAAACATATATTTTATTGTTACTTGCTTTTTAAACTTTGGTTTAGCCACTTAAAGAAAATCTGCTTAGGGCACAGTTTGCCTCAGATCCATTCCAAATTGTACATTTGTTCTCCAATAAGGATAAATTATAATGTATCTTTCCCCCCACATCTACCCAAATCCCATTAGAAGGGGTGCACCCATCCTTCAGTAGTGAGTGTTGGCCACTAACAACTCAACAGGTACTCTCTTCTCAAGAGGATCATTTTCAGGCAAAGGCAGACCTCCTTGCCTGGGAGCCTCCACTTTGAGCCTCCCATGTCCTCTGTGGCCATACATGACTCTCATAGAGGGACAAAAATTTGACCCTTTTGCGTCGAGGTGGGATTCTGTGGTGTAACTTGTGGATCAGTGCTCCCTGTGAGATCAAACCTAAGCTATTCTAGCAGATACCACATTACTTACCTCTATCCCCCAGCCCCCCTCACTGCTTTATCCTACTTTCTTCACTCCCTCTCCTGAGAGTGTTCCTCCAATTCATCTTCCTAAGAATCTTCCTAATTCATCTTCCTGAGAATCCCCATCTCAGGGTATGCTTCTTAAGACCTAAAAACACCTACTGATAGAATCAGGGATATTATTATTTATTTTGTTATTAATATAATTACCTGCCCTTCAGAAAATTACAGTATTGATAGTTAATACTGACTGGCATTTTAATCTAAGGCACTAAGCCAATTAGTTAAATATATCTTCTAAATTTATATTGCCTAAAACACTGTAAGTAGTTGTTGCTAAAACTTTTTTCAATTTTACAGTTGAATGAACTGAGGTAAACGGAAATTACTACTAAATAATTTGCAGAATAGATAGATAAATAAATGAATACATTTTGCATGCGTTGCAAGACTATATTTTATATTCTATTTGCAAAGAAAGAAATCTGAGACTTAAGTCAGTACTTAGCTGACATTTATTAAGATACCAGTTTATGATAACAGGGTAGGTGTTAAGTGTTATGAAGAAAAATAAAACAGGTTAAGGGAGATTGGAATACACATGTACTTGTGAGTGTGTTGCTGGTAGGGGTGTGGAGGATTGCTTGCTATATTTTGCAGTCCCCCCTGTTAAGATGACACTGAGGCATGAAACAAGTGAGAAAGGGAGTGGCTTATGCATATGTCTTGAGGAAAAGCATTCTAGGGATGGAACAGCAAATCCAAAGGCTCTGATAGGAGTGGGTTGAAATGGAGATGGTGCAAAAGGAGGCTACACTGACATGAGCAAGGGTGAAGTGGAAGAGAATAAATAAGAACAGAGAAAACATTTTCTTTTTTTCACTCTGTGTAAGGTAGGACACCAGTAACATCTTAGGCATAACAGGGACACAACCTATCTTCCAGTTCATAAGCATCCCTCAGGTTGCTGTGTGTGGCTTAGGGGCAAGAGTAGAAGCAAGCAAAGCAGTTAGGAAGTGTGTATAATTACCCAGAAGAGATGGAAGGGTTCCGACATGAATTCTAATGACTGTTTTTTTTTCCCCACAGTCAACTATTCTCCAACACCAGCAGGTGTCCCACAATTCACCTCAATTCTGACACTTTCTACCAGGAGATAACTTCAGATCCCACATGTTAAGGGCTCAGTCCTACAAGACTCCTTCCCACCCCTTTTCAGATGCCAATTGCAAGTCCAGATTGTGACCTGTGCTTCTGACCACTAGCTATATATAGATTGGAGTTTCCAAGGACGCCTTCCTGGGGTTTTTTAATTTGCCGGAGCAGTTCACAGAACTCAGAGAAACATTTTACTTCCTATATCACTGGTTTATTAAAAAGGGACATAACTCAGGAACTGTCAGGTGTAAGAGATGGGGAAAGGACCAGGAGCTTCCATGTTCTCTCCACATGCTCCATTCTCCCCAAATCTCCACGTGTTCATCAACTTAGAAGCTCTCTGAACCCCATCCTTTTGGGTTTTTATGGAGGCTTCATCACATAGCCATAATTAGTTAAAGCAGTGGCCATTTGAAGTTAAACTCAAGCTCTAACCCCTCCCCAGAGGTCAAGGGTCAGACTGAAAGTTCCAAACCACTAATCACATGGCTGGTTCTGCTGGCAATCAGCCCCCAACCTTAGGTGACCTAAGAGCTTCCCAAATGACCTCATTAACATATAAGCTACATCTTTATCACTTTCCTCACTTGGGAAATTCCGAGGGATTTAGGAGCTCTGTGCCAGGAACAGGGTACTAAGACCAAATATTGATATATATTTCTTATATATAAATCACAGTATCACAAATGTGGTGACACGGAAATTGTGAGAAGAGGTCAGATTTTAAATACATTTTGAATAAAATATTTGTTTATATAAAGAGTTAAAATTATTTTCCCCAATGAGTCACCCTGATAATTTCTCTTAGGGAGGCACCTGCCAATGTTGAGACTAAACCTTAATAACCTCTCTTGGCCTATTGGTTGAAATATAAAGCTCAGGTGATGACTGACTGCCAGGATTCCAGGCAAGATAGAAGGAACCCTGCATAACAAAATGAGAAGAATTAGGTCCTGGGACATGGGGCAGGAAGGGGTTTAAGAAAGAGACAGAGCAGGGGGAGCCAGATGACAGAATGCTGATTGCTACACCAGGGATTCCTCCCCAGTATTTCTGAAATCTTCAGTGTTCCTAGAAAAGTCTTGAGGTGATTGAATTTCTTGTGGAGAGGCAGCTGTTTCAAAACTACGTTGACACAGAGATATAGCTAGGCAACATCAGGGACAAAACAGTGGGGAGGCCTCCTACAGACCTGGGGTTATTAGAAATGTAAGGAACACTCAGTGAGCTGAGTTCATCAGTCACTTTGACAGACCACTCACCACCAAACCCCATACAAATCCCACAGAGTAATACAAACGTGCGGTTCTGTTGTTAATATCATAGAAAATTTACAAGGTTTCTAGTGGGTGTTTATAACTGAATGTTGTACAGTTCTAACCTTTATGACAGCAGTTTCAAACTGTGCTCACCACTCAATCTCTCTCTCTGCTTCTCCCCGCTTTCTCAGCAAGGGAAGGAACTCTGCAAACCAGTGGAAAAAGCTCACTATTGTCTTTTCTCTAAAATTGTTCTATATACTTGTAGGAAAAACCTGTGGCATGGAAAAATACCTGGACTACCAGGTGAAGCATGTTCCACCAAATTTACTGGAGTGAGGTATATTGTAGTCAAGAGACTTTCATACTAAAAATTCTAGAGAATGCTTATAAATGTCTAAACAATACATTTACAAACATAAAATTACTTCAGATTGTTTGTTTAATACTTCTCATTAAGATAGAAATTCAGGGGCTTCCCTGGTGGCACAGTGGTTGAGAGTCCGCCTGCCGATGCAGGGGACACAGGTTCATGCCCTGGTCCGGGACAATCCCACATGCCGCGGAACGGCTAGGTCCGTGAGCCATGGCCACTGAGCCTGCGCGTCTGGAGCCTGTGCTCCGCAACGGGAGAGGCCACAACCGTGAGAGGCCCGCGTACAGAAAAAAAAAAAAAAAAAAAAAGATAGAAATTCACAATAGGAAAAAAATGTTCAATTTAAGGGATAGACACCCAAGTATTTTATAACATGTACCTCTTTGTACTGCTCTAAAAGAAGTAGGTAATGTGAGGGAAACTGAAGTTTATAGCAAACACATGTCTAAATGTATAAACTTTTAGCTTGATACTTGAGCAAAAGCAATGATATATCTAGTTAATTTTTACCTGTGATTTGCTATAATGACATATACATTAATTTAATCAACTGCAATATACAGTGTAGTATATCTCATATAATCTTATGTATCTACAAAGCTAACAAGAGATCCTGATGGTAAGGAAAAAAGATTGCTTAAATTGTTTAATAACTGTTTCAGAAGTGCCTGATATTGGTTTATTTTTAAATGAAACAGCATACTCTAAGGGAATTTTTAGTTTTATGACATTTTAAAAACAACAGGGGTATAGAGTATACATAAATTCCAGTCATGTTTATGTTGATTATCTCAATGAAATCCAATATCACAATCACATCACCAAATAATGAGATTCAAGAAAGTATTATTGTTCAAGCAGGTAGCTCAGTGGGATCAAAATAAATGTAAAAGAGTACAACCATTGTTTTCCAATAATAGCAAGAATGTAACAACCTTTGCTGAAGGACAGAATGATATCTTTATAAATACTTTTAATTTAAAGTAATAAAAGTGTTTTCCCTATTACCTTTAAAATGATATATCACATTTTGAAAGTCTCAGCAGAAGCTTGAACCAACTTCAAAAAGAGAAGTATCATTTATTAGCTTACACATAGGAGGAGGAGCTTGGTGAGCAGTCTGAGACTGTTGCAGCAATTCTAAGTACTGTAACTTTTCTTCTTTTTATAGAAAGATGCCAATTTATTGCTTTATCACAAAAATCATATAAGTGGGTTCTATTTATAAATACAATATAGCTACTGTCTGGGGTGAACAAAATCTAGTTTTATTACAATGCTATTTAAAGAAAAAAGCAGAATAAAAAGTTCATAGTAAAATCTTATCTACTATTAATGCCTTTTTTTCCCATATGTATACTACATGATATGAATGTGTCTACACAACATTTGAACTTTCTAAATCTTATATTCAATTTTTCCATTGATTTTGTTTTCTTACAACAATCAAAATGCAGAATTTATGAGGTAATATAATACCCCTTACTTGAATAAATTTGGAGAATTATCAATATATTTTGTAGTGGTACAGACTAGTTTTACTTTATGGCAATTATAGTCTTATACTTGTTTCTAGTTTCCTTTATGCTCAGTGGCCTTAAATATGTAATTTTATTTTACTAAATGTTAAAGCATAACTAACAAAGCATTAAAAAAGATTTTTAAGTCCATTGAACAAAGCAATGGAAAAAGGTAAATACTGTAGAAAATTTTCATATTTAGAGTTTTTCCCCTGATAATTTAATTTATAGTTCATAATACATACCTGTAATACATTTACATCAGTACATTTTTTAATCTTCTGGGTTTGTCAGTCATGAGTATTTAATACTTAATTTTTTGTATTAAGTAACACCGCTAATCTAGAGAACATTAATACAAGCTAATTATGGAAACATGGAATTTCTAAAGGGAAGTTAGAACAAAGAGAAAGGAATAAGGCAAAAGGAAACTGAGTGAAGGGAAGGTTAGTTCAAACAAGATTATGATAACAGGTAAGAGAAGGATAAAAGGACAACAGTTTTAATAATTGGGTATAAATATCACATCCACTTATAAAACCATGTTCTGATTCTCTCCAAAAATCATAAGGCTTTTGTGCGTATTAATATACGGATATAGTTTTTTTTTCAGTAAATTTCTTTGTAAAACAATTGAATACAAGAATCGTATTAACCTGAAGTGTAGGCTATAGTGGTTCATTTCATTGCAATCCACATTCTACAAACTGCATTTTACTATTACAAAATAGTAAAGAGGAAGGACAGGCAGATGGCAAGAAGAAATTTAAAATGTCCAACTTACTGAATGAAATTTTATATTGGAGATAAGAAAAAGTGATGCATTTTAGATTTATTTTATAAAGGAGTGAAGTTTAAGGTCAAGGATAAGGTAAATTAATTATTGAGACAGAAGGATAATGACTTTAGTGATAGAAAATGAAAGAAGATACTTTAACACCTTACTGAGTTATTGCATGCCTGAGTTATTCCAGGGCAATATTCTGAAGTGAAGGTTGAAAAGATAAAAATAAGAAAGAAGAAAGACAAATTTGGGAATCAGCTGAAGACAAGTAAGTTACAAAAGGTAATTAGAATCTTAAAAGAAATGACTGCAAAGAATGTGGTACTCTAAAATATTCTAGGGAAGATTAATGAATAAAAACTTTGAAATGGAATAGAATACTCAGGGGTGAAGATATAAAATTGGGAGATGAAGCATCTGGAATTCAAGAGATAGGTTAGCCAACTGGAAGATGGATGTCTATTTTCTCCTGAAAAAACAATGCTTTAACTTGGCTTCAACTGAAGAGCAATAATGGACAAATGAATAGCTAAACTTTCAAACTGTATTGGTCTATTCTTTTAGTTATTGAATCTCAATATGCATTCACTTCAATATTAAAAAGAAAAACTTCAAAGAAAAAAATTATTTTGTGATTGGAAATCAGAAAAGGCCCTGAAGTATACAGTCCTCTATTAGATGTTGTAGATATAGTATTTCTTATCTGGTAGTTTATCAGTTCATAAAATGTGTTCAAGTTTGAAAAATAAAAATATTTTTAAAAAAGACTTGAATGCAGTACTATGCATACTTCTAAAAACTACAGGCTTTGCAGTGTTCACTGCTTGCTGATCATAACAGTCTCACAGCTGCTTCCAGTGGTGATGGTTCCCAGACACCTAACCATGGGTTCACAATATGTTCATCCTCCTCTCTATAAATGTGCAATCGTCATGACACTCTTGTCAGTGTGATATAATGTATTTTCTGCTGTTGTAATGCATCATGCTGCTGGGATGACAGAGAAGAAGAAATGTGGCATGTAAAGGGATTTCTGAATAGTGAATTTGCGAAAAGTAGGCAATGGTTTATTCTTTTTTTTGAGGGGGTAGAAAAATCTATTTATTAAAAATTTTTATTGGAGTATAGTTGATTTACAATGTTGTATTAGTTTCAGGTATACAGCAAAGTGAATTAGTTATACATATACATATATCTACTCTTTTGTAGATTCTTTTCCCATATAGGCCATTACAGATTATTTGAGTAGAGTTTGCTGTAATATACAGTAGGTCCTTTTTAGTTATTATATATATAGTAGTGTGTATATGTTGATCCCAGTCTCCCAATTTATCCCTCCCCTCCCTTACCCTCTGGTAATCATAAGTTTGTTTTCTACATCTGTAACTATATTTCTGTTTTGTAGATAAAGTTCATTTATACCTTTATTTTTAGATTCCACATATAAATGATATCATATAATATTTGTCTTTCTCTGTCTGACTTACCTCACTCAGTATGACAATCTCTAGGCCCATCCATGTTGCTGCAAATGGCATTATTTCATTCCTTTTTATGGCTGAGTAATATTCCATTGTATATATGCACCACATCTTCTTTACCTATTCCTCTGTTGATGGACATTTAGGTTGCTTCCATGTCCTGGCTATTGTAAATAGTGATGCAGTGAACACTGAGGTGCATGTAACTTCTCGAATTATGGTTTTCTCTGGGTATATGCCCAGGAGTGGGATTGCTGGATCATATGGTAACTCTATTTTTAGTTTTTAAAAGAGCCTCCATACTGTTCTCCATAGTGGCTGTACCAGTTTACATTCCCACCAACAGTGTAGGAGAGTTCCCTTTTCTCCACACCCTCTCCAGCATTTATTGTTTGTAGATTTTTTGATAATGGCCATGCTGACAGGTGTGAGGTGATGCTTCATTGTAGTTTTGATTTGCATTTCTCTGATAATTAGTGATGTTGAGCATCTTTTCATGTGCTTTTTGCCCACCTGTATGTCTGCTTTGGAGAAATGTCTACTTAGATCTTCCATCAATTTTTTGATTGGGTTGTTTGTTTTTGTGATATTGAGCTGCATAAGCTGTTTGTATATTTTGGAGATTAATCCTTTGTCAGTTGCTTCATTTGCAAATATTTTCTCCCATTTTGAGGGTTGTCTTTTCATTTTGTTTATGGTTTCCTTTGCCGTGCAAGAGCTTTTAAGTTTTGTTAGGTCCCATTTGTTTATTTTTGTTTTTATTTTCATAACTCTAGGAGGTGGATCAAAAAAGATCTTGCTGTGATTTGCATCAAAGAGTGTTCTGCCTATGTTTTCCTCTAAGAGTTTTATAGTATCAGGCCTTAAGTTTAGGTCTTTAATCTATTTAGAGTTTATTTTTGTGCTTTTTTTTTTTTTTTTGCATTACGCGGGCTTCTCACTGCTGTGGCCTTTCCCATTGCAGAGCACAGGCTCCCGACGCGCAGGCTCAGCAGCCGTGGCTCACGGGCCTAGACGCTCCGCGGCATGTGGGATCTTCCCGGACCAGGGCACGAAACCGTGTCCCCTGCATCGCCAGGTGGACTCTCAACCACCGCGCCACCAGGGAAACCCTATTTTTGTGCTTTTTATAGCAGGTAACATGTTACAGTTACCTAGGAGTGTCAAAAGGAAACAATAATGTAACTTTTAGTTCTCTGTTGCATGTACATTGCCAACACTATTTCTCTCCATAATCATTCTCACATATTCTATATCCACTGAATAGTACTTAATTCTGTAATACTGAATGCATTAAAAAAATCAAAACATTTAAGAAAACTAAAATTCAAGGGAATAAGATTTGTATCTATTTTACAATCATCTGCTGTTTACCCAGAGTTAACATTAGTATCATTAGTAATGAACTGTTAAAGTTGAAAGGGACTTGGGAGACCATTTACTCCAATTAACTTATTTTTAAATGAAATTATGTTTAAAAGTATTGAGAGCACTTACTCTATCCATTTACTCTTTGTGTGTGTGTGTGTGTGTGTGTGTGTGTGTGTGTGTGTAGAGAATGTCCTACTTTATTTGCATTAAAGATAAAATGAAAATCTCTGACCATGTGCAACTTAGGAATTAGATTTACTGATAACAAATAATTTGAAAGGAATACATGTACATAGATTTATATCAGGTACTACTGTCTGACTTTTGGAAGTAGACTTGAATATCTTTACCATGAAAGATGCTAGTCTGAGTCATCTTACTTACACTTCATCCCATTTTTTTCAAATTATGGTCTCTCCATTTACTCTTTACAGACAAAATATTTTTTTATTATCTTACTACTAAAATTATTGCTTCTTTCTTGTATCTGTGCATGTATTTGTCTGAGCTTATTTTACTCTTTAATCTATCCATCAATTTGTTTATGCCTCTAGGCTGTCAGCAAACATTTAATGAACTTCTACCGTATACCAGACTCTGTGCTTTATGATGTGTATTTAATTTTAGTGATAATATTAAAAAGATAATTTTAATAGACTCTATTTTGGTTCACAGCATAATTGAATAAAAAAGTACAGAGAACTCCCATGTAGCTCTTGACCCCCACATGCAGTCTCTCCCATTATCAACATCCTCCACCAGAGTGGTACATTTGCTACAATTGATGAACCTACATTGACACATCATGACCCAGAGTCCATAGTTCACATAATTCACTCTTGATATTGCACATTCTTCGGGTTTGGACAAATTTATAATGATACATATCCACTGAAAAATACTTTTTGAGATAATTTTTAAAATATTATTTATTTCCCATCCCTCTAGTCCTCTCACAACACTACCACTACATCAGTGATCCTGGGAACAGCCATAGAATTCTATAAGTGCTGATTTTGGGAGGTGACTGATATTGTTAAGAACCAAGTGTTAAAGAGCCTCTTGAAAATCGTAGCAGCATCAATAGCTTGGAAAGCCAAAGTGCTTTGGATTTGCAAAGGCCAGACTCTGTGAGACAAGTCCAAAAGCAATTTTTGATGATCAAACCAAAACCTGAACATTAAGTTTAACCCAAGAAATATAGAGGTGGAAAGAATGAAGAGATACATAAGGAGAGTTACCTGATTGGATTGGGTGAAAATCCTACAACTGGAAAGCTTTGAAGAACTGGAATGACTGAGAGTGTCATAGGCTTCATTTTTCATTACCAGAGCCACATGTTAGTATGCCTTGATTTTTAATCACCATCAGGTAGAAAGTTAGGAGATATGTAAGAAGGAAAATCCTGAATTGAATGGAACGGTTACTCAACAGACACAGCAATTTAAGCAAGAAGTGATTAAATATGTCATGAATATCATAAATGGAATTTAAACAGATTATTATAAACAATAAATAAACTTACATTTTTTCACAATAGTTAGCACATAAAATTAACAGTTGCTAACGATAAAATAGAAATAACTTTCTGGATGGAAATACATCTAAGAAATAGGAACCAAAAAGTTTGAATCCCTGATTAGTTTTTCTTTTTCTCTGCATAGTCTCACAGTAATAGTTTTTACTTCATCATACTTAATTTTTGACTCTCCTTTTATTGTCACTAGTCTTGTCAATGTCACCAGATATTCTTACCTTCTGATCTCTCACTCATGGGACCTAGCATCAAGTAGCAGGATTCTAATTCTAATTTTCTTAGAGAGACAATCTGATTGGCTTATCTTGATTCAGGTTTCTACCCTATCAGTTCTGGTTGGGTGATTGGATGTGGATTGATAAAAGGCAAGTGTATGTATTCGTTTATTTAAATATGGAGACTAGGACCAGTTTTGTTGGGTGATGGACAATTCTCAAAGAGGATGTCAGTTGAATGAGAGCTCATTGCAATTTTGCAATAATATTCCCTTCGTGGAATTTAAAAGTTTAAAGCATGGAACACATATACCAAAGAAAACTCAAATATCATATGCATTTTAAATCATATATGTAGCAGAAATATGTTTTCTTTCTTTCTCAGAAGGAAGAAACCTTTCTGAGCCCTAATGCCCAAAAGAAACATTATGAATTTAGTTTCTCTTGACAAATGAGAATTTTTTTTGCATTAATAGTGGGATTTAGCTTTTACACAACTGACTTTATTATTTAAACATTTAGTTATTCTAAATCACCAGCTAATTCAGACAAAAGTAGAGCTGGTTCAATTATTTGCATCACAAATGATAAAAAATATCAGTTTGGGTTTAAAATGCAAATGAATCTGAGATTCCATGAGCTAATATAGATGTTATGATTGTTATATGTGCAATAAACATGCAGTGTGCAACATGGAATAAAGATCTATATACAGAAATACAGATATTTTAAGTTTTAGCTTGAAGAGACTTTATTATTATGTAATCTATTTAGATAATAAATATGTAGATATATTTGAAATGATGTGATATTTAAAGTAACTACATTTCAAGTTTATATGGCTAATGGCTTTACAATGAGGGAAGCTAATAGAGCTTTGGAGATTATATGCTTTAACACATGAGTAAACTTATTAGGAAATGATGATGATAAGGATGAAGCACATATTTCTGTTCTTTTCTAACTTACTGATGAGTTTGATTTTTTAAAATCTAGAACTGCAAATGTTTTTTTTAATGCTCTTTTCAAACTTCTGTGAAGATCTCATCTATTAGTCTGCATATAATATTAAAAAAATTTTAAGAAGAGCCATATCTATATAAAGATAATTCTGAAGGTACATTGAGAAAGCATGTGGTTAGGACTAGGAGTCTCATTTGTGTATTTTTGTCCAATATCTGCAAGACTATCTTGCAAAATCTTCAAGAAAGAGGTAATTACCTACCTATCTCCACAATAAAGACAGCATTCAGTAGAATGAGTGATAGTAACCAGGGACATAAATGGGTTGTCAAACTCTGTCACCTTATCACTGAGGATTTCCTACATAAAAATGATAGGAAGGATATGTGATGGCCTTATACTTAAATGATAGTGGAGCAAAAAATAGAAAAGGATAATCATCTCTATACAGCAAATCTGATTCATTCCTCCGTGTGAGAAGGTGAGCTGTCTTACAAGTGTTCGAGGTATTGTTACAGACTCAGAATAGTAAAGATGGCACATTTGTATGTTGTATTGGTGGAGCATGATAATTATTTTTCCAGGAGAATATTAATGCTGCTCCTCTTCAAAAGGAAGCTTCAGAGCAGGAAGCAAGATTGTGGCAGCTACCCACATGCTATGAGTTGAGGGATGCCAATCTTTCAGTTCAACAAAACAAGTGGTTTTTGCCTTAACTTTATATCAGAAGATTAGTTCCTCTGGACAAAGCCATTGCAAATCCAGGAAAATGAACAGGCAAACACCCTGCTACAGGATTAAAATGCTGCCACTAAAGGATAGCAAATAATCTATTGTTATCTTTTTCAATTTAGCAGTAGATTAATTTATTACAATGTTTGCCCAAAGGGAGATAAACACAAAATAAACAGATATGAATAGAGGAATATTAGAATACGTCCAGCATATGGGGTCATATTGGTAAGAAGAGCAGTGATGTGTGGACAGAATATTTTCATGGATAAATGAATATATGTGGCTGTCCCACCTAAATTCTTTGGGTGCATGAAGCCTGTTTTGTCTTTAGAAAATCATAAACATTATTAATAAGATTAAAAAAAATAAAAATGTGAGAGTATCCCTACAGAAAAGCTTAGTTTTGCCAGAGTTTTTCCAAGGTCCAGTAGTAGAGTTGTGAAGATCATGCCTTAAATGCAGTCCATCTGTATATAGACAAGAAGTATTCATCTTTTCCTAAGGCCAGGAATTTACTCATTTTCAGCTATTCCTTCCAAGGTACTGACATATAATGGGCATTCTGAAAACAAAGTTAAAGATAAATAGTGGGTAAAAATCAAAAGTACTAAGTATAAATTATTATAACAAAATTGTATTTGTTTTATACTTGCTATTTTATAAATCTTGTTAGGCAGGTCGTTCCTTCTAGCTTAATTGGAAAATAAACATTGATTCAAATAAAAGTCATCAGGAAAGAAGCAAATTTATACAAATTTCATGACTCAGCTTTTCACAACTTCCCACTGTGAAATTTAACAAGTGTCAGAAAAATTCAATAACTTATAATACTCCAAACTCAACTATTATCCTAGAAATCCAATGTAGCTGATAAAGATACACATTTTAACCCTTTTTTTAAAAAAATTGGAGTATAATTGCTTTACAATGTTGTGTTAGTTTCTGCTGTACAATGAAGTGCATCAGCTATATGTATACCTGTATTTCCTCCCTCTTGAACCTCCCTCCCACCTGCCCCATTCCACCCATCTAGGTCATCACAGAACACCAAGTTGAGCTTCCTGTGCTTTATAGCATGTTCCTGCTAGCTATTTTTTTTTCATAAATTTATTTATTTATTTTATCTTTGGCTACGTTGGGTCTTCATTGCTGCACATGGGCTTTCTCTAGTTGAGGTGAGTGGGGGCTACTCTTCATTGTGGTGCGTGGGCTTCTCACTGCAGTGGCTTCTCTTGTAGTGGAGTATGGACTCTGCACACGTGGGCTTCAGTAGTTGTGAACTGGCTTATTGGCTCCGCGGCATGTGGGGTCTTCCCAGCCCAGGTATTGAACCTGTGTCGCCTGCATTGGCAGGCGGACTCTTAACCATTGTGCCACCAGGGAGGTTCTTTATGCCACATTTTAACTCTTGATGGAGAGCAAGAGTTACAGCTGGAAGGATATACTAAGGGAACAATGTAATCTTATCCATGATAAAAAGAAGTCCAAAGCAAAGTCTTTATCAATAGAAAAATGGAAAATTTCTTTTTAAGGTGACTAAGACCATTTTGACCCTCAGTGCCTTCCATTTCTACTTTCAGTTACCATAGATACCACATGCCCTTTGGCAGACAGGATCATGAAACATCCAGAGTTGCAAAGTTTGGATTAGGAAGTGGCTGGGTCACGAAAAGCCACAGAAGTGATACATTGTGTGGTTGACATATTTCATCCATGATTTTTCAATAAGGAATTGGCTAAAGACTACATAAGAATCTAATCTATTCACCACATTTTCTAAAAAAAAAAAAAAAGGCTGAAATACCAAGAATTTTTTTCTTCCATTCAGAAGTAAGAATACATTTTTGCTGGATGCCAGAAATTTGGCTAAAGCCTACATCCATTTATCTAGCTCAATTTAAATATCAGAAAAGATATCTTTTTATTCTGGTAAAATATACATAACATAAAATGTACCATTTTAACTATTTTTAAGTGTAGTCTAGTGGCATTAAGGACATTCACATTTTTCTTTTTTTTCTTTTTTTTCTTTTCTTTTGTGGTACATGGGCCTCTCACTGTTGTGGCCTCTCCTGTTGCGGAGCACAGGCTCCAGACGCACAGGCTCAGCGGCCATGGCTCATGGGCCCAGCTGCTCCACAGCTTGTGGGATCTTCCCACACTGGGGCACTAACCCGTGTCCCCTGCATCGGCAGGCGGACTCTCAACCACTGCGCCACCAGGGAAGCCCAACATTCACATTTTTGTACAACTATCACTACCATCCATCTCCAGAACTTTTTCATCTTTCCATGCTGAAACTCTGTATCCATTAAATAACAACTGCCATTCTCCCCTCCTCCCTAGCCCCTGGCCACCTCTATGAATTTGACTACTCTAGGCACTTCATATATGTGTAATCACTTAGCATAATGTCTTCAAGGTTCATATATGTTGTAGCATAATTGGAATTTCCTTCCTTTTTAAGGCTGAATAATATCTCACTGTATGCATATAGCACATTTTGCTCATTTGTTCATCCATGGATGGAGACATCCATGCTTCTTCCTTTTTAGGCTGAATAATATCTCATTGTATGTATATAGCACATTTTGCTTATCTGTTCATCCACAGATGGAGACATCTGTGCTTCGACCTTTTGGCTATTGTGAATAATGCTGCTAGGAACATGAATATACAAGTATCTCTTTGAGTCTCTGCTTTTAATATTTTTTGGTATATATCCAAAAAATATAGTTGCTGGATCATATGGTAATTCTATGTTTAATTATTTTAGGAACTGCCATACCATTTTCCACAGCAGCTATACCATTTTTACCTTCTCAGCTGCAATGCACAAGGGTTCCAATTTCTTTACATCTTCATCAACACTTGTTATTTTCTGTTTTGTTTGTTTGCTTTTTTTTCTGTGCATATCTACCCTAATGGGTGTAAAGCGATATATCACTGTGGTTTTTATTTATGTTTTTCTAATGATAAGTTATGTTGAGCATCTTCCCATATGCTCATTGGCCATTGTATATCTTCTTTGGAGAAATGCCTATTCAAGTCTTTTGTCCATTTTTAATCAGGTTGTTTATTTTTTTGCTGTTGAGTTGAATTGTTAGTATTTTGTATGTTTTATGATAGAAGCTACAATATGCATCCTTGCCTTACTGGAGGCTACATTAAATTTATACTTTGACCACTTCCAGGTTAATGTAATGACCTTATGACATCGATAAATGTTATTGATTTATGACGTTAATAAAAATAATTACAGATGACCATGACCACTATTAAAATTAAAAACTGGATGTGCAGAAGCAGGAAAAGAAGAAGGAAGAGAAAGAGAAGGAAGGGAAAGGGAAGGGTGAGGGAGGAAGAGAACAGGAAGACAAGAGTCAAATAAAAATATGTATGCAGCAAGAAAAGATAAAATTACAGAATGAAAGCAAAACATTTCAGTGATTTTCGTAAATGCAAATAAAAACTTCTGCAGTTTTCTGACTGGTAGGAAAAAAACATTCATATGCCACCATTGTGTACTTATATAGATTCTAATTTAAAAATGATATAATAAAACATTGTCATTTGAGAAGTAGGTTGGCCCCCTAGGATAGGAGCAAATGTAACATAATCCAGGGAATTTTCCTTGGTCTCACAGTCTCTAAGTGAGGCCAAGGACATGCAGTTGTCACACATCTGGAAATATCAATTGTTGCCATACCTCTTGGTACTTAAATTATGATTCTAGAAGAAGTTATATTAAACATCTAAGTACTTCCCTTTAAAGGATTGTTTATAAATATTGTCCTGTCCTGTTTCCTGAAAGAAATTTAGACACAATACGGCCACCTTATCTTCACAGAGGAAGAAGTAGAATCCATGGCTAGTTGATCATGAAAAAATATCTGTGCTTTCAGTTTTCCAAAATCCTGAAAGCACATTTCTTCACATCCTCCTATTCAATGACAAAGAGAATCAAAACAAAATAGAGAAAAATATGATAGATCTAAATCAAAGGGGCACAGATTTTAAAAGTCAAAAGTGAAACAAATGTATGCAGACATAAAGTAATAGATGAAAGAGTAACACTAGAGGAATTTAAAACAAAAATTCTTGCATGTTACAAAAATATTTTTATTTATTGAAAAAGATGTATTTAATAAAGAAAATATGAATTATAAACTCTTAATACTGAATAACATTATCAGGCTAATGAAAAATAATGGTAAGGAATAAAAGAAGAAATTTAGAGTGATCACATAGAAAAATTTAATTTTAATATAAATTTGAATCTTGGGCAAAAAGTAAGCAAAAGTAAAGATATAGCATACTGAATTATATAATATTAAAACTAACAAAGAATTGTTACAGGAATCAGTGTAATATTTAGAAACATAATGTACACAATAAAGTGAAAAATTGCCAGTTATAATCTCAACTAGAATTGCATGAATACATTTCTCACAACACTTTGACAATTTGAGAAATGAATAATAAATGTTCAAACAAAATAAATGAACACTTTGAGAAATATAGAAAGATATTTTGGGTAATAAATTGTAATATAAAGTTAATGAGGAGAAATAGTTGAAAATAATCAAATTTAAAGACATCAAGGCACTTGTTCTTCTATATAGTAAATATAAGATATAACTAGAATAATTTAAAAAATAAGCATCTCTAAGAAAAGGATAAGTTACACAGACAAAAATCTCCAGAAATGGGCATTACAAAGAACTTATATATGTGATAAAGTTTAGAATTAAATCTCTCACAAAGAAAGTCTATTTAATTAATGGTGCTGAGGCACATTTTTAAATTATTGGGGTAAAAATAAAGCAAGATCTCTAAAAATGCTATGTACAAAAAAATACAAATTAATTTTTAAAATGGAAAGGTGAATTGCAGGAAGAAAGGAAGAATAAAAGGAAGAAAAACTCAAAGTGATTATTTGAATAATCCTGGTTTTAGAGAGTGATTAAGTGTATAGCTATATGGGTATATTTTTTAATATATTATTAAGCATACATTTTTCCCAAAAGCTATATATTTCTTTTTATTTGTATAAATAATGAAAATATTTAAAAAATTGTTTGTAAATATGTGATAGCAAATTCCATAGGAGAAAGAGGTTGCAGTTGATTTTTGCAGAGTAATGTGTTGACCAGAAGTCCCAAGATATAAGTTAACTCTGCACTCTAGATCGTGTGTCTCCTGGGAGATGAAAAATTTAACTGACCCTGTGATTACAAAGAGATAGTAGAGTGTTCCAGTTTCCAGTTCCACATGTAAGTGGCTTGGAAGTTGCACTTCCATTTGAACAGATAAAATGCTGAACAAACTGAAAAGTCAACAACTCATTTTGGATCCATAAAAGAAGTGAGGATGTAGGACAAATTGCTGTCCTCAATACTGGAGAGATAGACAGGTGAGCATAGGGAGTCATAGGTTACCTGGAGCAGATACACACAAGTGGAAATTGGCAGGGGAACTAATGCCCAGTTGGGAAAACCTGAAATGTAATTGACATATTGCTGGAGGCTCAGTGCAGGCAAATCTGAGAGTTAAGAACTCCAGGGGGACCAAGTCATAGGGCAACCTTCACATTTTTTAGAATTTAAAAACAATTTTAGAATTCACAGATAGCTTGAAGAGAAAGGGCAAGCACCAGAATCAGACATGGCAGGGACGTTGGAAATATAGACTGGGTATTTAAAATAGCTATTATTAATATCCTAAGGGTTTTAATGAATAGGGGCTTCCCTGGTGGTGCAGTGGTTAAGAATCTGCCTGCCAGTGCAGGGGACATGGGTTCGAGTCCTGGTCCGGGAAGATCCCGAGCCTGTGCTCTGCAACAAAAGAAGCCACCACAATGAGAAGCACATGCACCACAACGAAGCTTAGGCCCCGCTTGCCGCAACTAGAGGAAGCCTGCGCACAACAGCAAAGACCCAACACAGCCAAAAAATATATATATATATATCCTAAGAGTTCTAATGAATAAGTTAGACAACCTTCAATAACACATGGACAAAGTAAGCAGGGAGTTAGAAATCCTAAGAAAAAAATAAAAAGAAATGCTCAAGATCAAAAACACGCTATAATTGAAATGAAGTATGACTTTGACTGACTTATTAGTGGACTGGACATGGCTTATGAAAGAATCTCTGAGCTTGAAGATATCTCAATGCAAACCTCCCAAACTAAAAAGTAAAGAGAACAAAGAATGTAAAAAAAAGAACAACATGTTCAAGAACTATCTTACAATTACAAAAGGTATAACACATGTAATGGAAATACCAGAAGGGAAAGAAAGAGGAAAAGGACAGAAGACATATTGAAAACAACAGTGACTAAGAATGTCACCAAATTAATGTCAGATGCCAATCCACAGATCCAAGAAGGTCAGAGAACACTAAACAGGATAAACACCCAAAACAACAACAACAAAACCTACACCTAGGAGCACAGGCTCCAGACGCGCAGGCTCAGCAGCCATGGCTCATGGGCCCAGCCGCTCCACGGCACGTGGGATCCCCCTGGACCGGGACACGAACTCGCGTCCCCTGCATTGGCAGGTGGACTCTCAACGACTGTGCCACCAGGGAAGCCCTAGGCATATCACTTTTAAACAATAAAAATCAAAGGCAAAAAAAAAAAAAAATCTTAAAAGAAGCCAGAGCAGGGGTGTGGGAAACACCTTACTTATAGAGAAACAAAGATAAGAATTACATCCGACTCCTCAGAAATCATGCAAGCGAGAAGAGAGTGGAGTGAAATACTTAACGTATTGTGAGAACAAAGCCATCAACCTAGAATTTTCTGTTCTCTGTGAAATTATCCTTTAAAACTGAAATAGAAATAAAGGCTCTCAGACACAGAAAAACTGAAGGAATTTGTTGCCAGGAGACCTGCCTTGAAAGAAATGTTAAATGAAATTCTCTAGCAAGAAGGAAAATAACATAGGTCAGAAACTTGGATCACCACAAAGAAAGGAAGAACATCAAAGAAGTATAACTGATATGATAAGAAAGGAGAAAAATATAATCATATAACAGACACCTCACCAAAGCAGATATCCAGATGGCAATACAATCATATGAAAAGATGTTCCACATCATATATTGTCAGGGAAGTACAATTTAAAATCACAATGCGATGCATCTTCTAGAATGGCCAAAGTCTAGAACACTGACAACACCAAGTGCTGGCTAAAATGTGGACAGTAGGAACACTCATACATTGCTGGTGGAAATGCGAAATGGAACAGCCACTTTGGAATACAGTTTGGTAGTTTCTTACAAAGCTAAACATGTTCTTACCTTACAGTCAAGCAACCATGCTCCTTGGTGTTTACCCAAAGGAAATAGCCAAGGAAAAACATGTACTTGAATATTTATATCTGCCTTATTTATAATTGCCAGAACTTGAAAGCAACCAAGATGTTCTTCCATTGGTAAGTGGATAAATGAACTGTGGTGCATCCAGACAATGGGATATTGTTCAATACTGAAATGAAATCAAAAGACATAGAACCTTAAATGCATATTAGTAAATGAAAGAGGTCAATCTGAAAAGGCCACATACTGTATGATTCCAACTATTTGACATTCTGGAAAAGGCAAAACTATGGAGACAGTAAAAAAAAAAAAAATCAGTGGTTGATAGGGATTTATGGGGGTGGGGAAGAGGAGGGATGAATAAGTAGAGCACAGAGAATTTTTAGGACAGTGAAAATACTCTGTATTATATCATAATGATGGGTACTGGTCATTATACATTTGTGCAAACCCATAGAATGTACAATATCAAAAGTAAATTCTAACATAAATGGACTTTGGATATTTATAATGTGTCAATTTAGGTTCATCAATTCTAACAAATGTACCTCTCTGGTAGGAGATGTTGATAATGGAGACCCATACGTGTGCTGGGCTGGGGTATACAGAAAATCTTTTCCTCTCAATTTCACTGAGAAACTAAATCTTTTCTAAAATAATAAAGTCTTAAAAAAAATAGTAGTAGGTATCACGTTAGGACAAGATGTCAGTAAGGACTTTGAGGTAGGGAAGTGAGGAAGAGCATGAGAAGAAGTTATTTCTATTGCTAAAAGCTGGATTTATTATTTTGACAAAATATTTTTGGTTATAAATTTGTGAAACAAGAAATTTCAAGTTGGAATGAAATTAAATTTGCATCTCATCTTTGAATTTTAATATTGGAGATAGGCTCACTAAATGTGTGTTGGCCAAGACAAAGTATGTTTAGTTTGCTACTAGTGATTTGGGGTCTTTGTTTAGTTGTAGATTACAAGTTTCAGGTTAAAATGTCAGTAAGAGGTAAAGACACAGAAGAAAGGTACATAAAGACTTGAAAAGTACTTGCCTAAGTATATTTTTCATATGCCTCGATATTAAGTGTCAAAATTAATTTAAAACACCAATGACAAATTAGAAATAAATATTTGAAACACATAATCTCTATTAAAATGATTTTATATATCAATAAAACAGGGAAAATTCTCCAATGGAAATAAGGCCAAAAAATTAACAAATTACTTTTTAGAAATGCAAAATTTTTGTACACCTATTTAAAATTCATGTTCCACTTGAATTAAGAAATGCAAACATACGTTGTGAAACAGGGACTGGTAAAACCACTTTTCCTAATCTGTGGGTGACTTTATATTGGTGTATACATTTTATACAGGAATTTGACAATATTCATAAAAAAGTTTAGAAATGTCCATGGCCTTCAACTTGAACATTTTTTTCCCTTGGCTATATACTAAAAAAATAGTCAGAAACTATAAGAATATTTATGGCAAGATTTTTTTCAACAACCAAAAAAAAGGAAAAAAAAATAAAGAGCTCAAGTCTTTCACAAAGTATATATATGTATATATTTATTAAATTATAGCAAAATGATACTTTTTAACAAAATTATAGCACAAAATTAAATTATAGTATTAATTAATAATCAAATATGTTTTAAAAATGTGTGATAACATAGGAAAATAAATTGGCATAAAGTGTTAAATGACATTCTAGGATAATAATATGATACACACATCATGGTGTGATTTTAAGAAATATGCTTAAAAAATGACAAATTCATGAAGGCCTCAATCTATGGGTCAATTCATATTCTCTCTCTCTCTCTTGCACTCACTCTCACTGCCATTTCAAAGGATTTCAATGTCTATTATTTAATATGTATTTGTTAAAGTCCAGATCTTAAAAATATGGATAGGCTAAAATATATGGGCACAGTGGTCAGATTGAGGAAGATATCATAAGGCCAGTAATCTTTCTTTCTGACTCATTCCTTAAAGGGAATACTGATGAGGAGAAAAAAATAAAAACAAAAACATTTCTTCAAGAGCAGCAGTTGTAGGTGACCACTGAAAATGCACTTATGGTGAAAGCTAGGAAACAATGAACAGGCAGAGAACGGGAAAAAGGGAAGAGATGAAACTTTTTTCTCTCTTTTTTTTTTTCTTTTATAACATGTGTTGATTGCTATGTTTAGCATTCTACTTCTGAACTCTCTTTTAATCCTCTCAATACTCAGCCCTGAGACTCAGAGCTGGGATTTAAAGCTGGGTTTGTGAGACTCCAAAAAGTAGATGAGACATCTGGGGATGAGGGTGTCTTATATACTATACTGCTTCCTATAGTAACTGGCACCCTTGGCATAATCTTAGAAGAATGTCCTTCAATAACCTGTTCATCTTCAGCACTGATTTACAATAAAAATAATTTAACATTGGATATCTGATCCGGAAAATATTCTGTATATATTTTATAAGGATGATTCAAATCAGTTCTAGTTAACATGTATCCTAAGTATAGAGATTTCTAAATATCTACATCTTAAAAGAATTTTAGCATTCAAGCAATATAGTATACATTTTACAGATATGGAAACTGAATCACAGAGATGAGCATTCTTTAATCCCACCTCAGCACCTGTCAGTTCCCCTGGTCCTTTATTTTTTTTTTTACAAATACTTTACTGAAAATCATAGAAATATGATAAAAGATGTTAAAGACAGAACAGTATTCTCATGCCAGAATAATGTTTTAAAATAATTTCTTTTCCTGAAACAACATAGACTACTTTTTGAAGCTCTCAGCTTGGTCCTAGACTGAACTCTATGCTGTGATTTAGACTTATTAGGTAGGAGGAATCAGGTATTACATTCTTAGCCTGCTATGCTGGAAGTGTGGAAAGCTGCATGCACAAGAGATATATTAGACAAATTCTGGTTGCCTATGGGCATAGGGAAGGGGTGGGAGTAGAATATTTCTGGACTATATAATTATAAAATTAATGCCTAGGAATTATAGAAAGGCCTTTTTTTATTTAAACAGGAAAATACATATATATTTTAAATGCATGTATATTTAAAAAAAAAGAATACCTCTATAAGCATAAAGTCCATGCTGACCACAGACAGGTTTTTCTTTTTCTTCCTTATTTCTCAAATTCCCTTTTCATATGGTGTATTTCCTCCTTATGAAAGTCCTGCAGCAAAAGTAACCTGAGGCTGTTTGTTACCTAGGGAGGAATCAGCTTACAGTGCCTTCTGCTTTACGGCTTCACTAACCTTTGTCCACTGTAAGCATCTGGAAGAGTTACATTAATACTAACTGTGGCTTAAGAGATCCGGGGGGAACATGGAAATGGAGTAGGAAAGGTCACATGTCAGGTATTTGCTCTCTGCCAAATGGTTTGGTGGCTTCTGATCTCCCTAAGTGAGAAGTATAGAAAGTGATATTTTGCTCCAGAGAGAACACGGAAGAGTGTTGATCAGTTGGTCATCTCTGCAACTGTGGGAAACATATAGTTCAGAGAATACAGAATACAACAGCTAAGAATTAAATGTAGACCAAGATGAAGGGGTGCTGTACACTGTCTCATTGAGGGAATTGCGTTCAGGGCTCCCAGACCTGGTTTTTCTCCTTACTGCTGAGGTCCTTTTAATAGAGTAATAGATAAGAATCTTATTAATGCTCCATGTCATGATTTAAAAAAAGAATGGTATAGGGAATTCCCTGGTGGTCCAGTGGTTAGGACTCTGTGCTTTCACTGCCAAGGGCCCGGGTTTGATCGCTGGTGGGAGAACTAAGATCCCACAAGGTATGGCATGGAAAAAAAAATGGTATAAAAACATCAACCAACAAAGACCCCACAGGTCTTCTTGAGAAAATGCCATGAGACTTTACATAGTGATGAAAATAATTCTCTAGTGTGAT
Source organism: Monodon monoceros (assembly GCF_005190385.1). Taxonomy (NCBI): domain Eukaryota; kingdom Metazoa; phylum Chordata; class Mammalia; order Artiodactyla; family Monodontidae; genus Monodon; species Monodon monoceros. The sequence continues at coordinate 35,391,782 of NW_021703767.1, forward strand.
CTCAGAGTTAAAAAATAAAAAAACAAAATCAATAAGTATGTAATCTTGGGAAGTATGGACACATTTTTTCTTAAAGAAACAACTAAGAAAGGCTAAAATCTTGGTTGTATTGAGTGAAACTATTGGGCAGCCTAGTCATATCCAACCCCCTCCTTTGGTAATGAAGAAAGAGGGTCAGAGTAGGAGATGCTGATGGAGGTCATGCTGTGAGTTGGCAGCAAAGTAGCAAATGACTGATTATAATGCGTGTCATTCACCAATCCCAGAGATGGGAGGTGTTTCAAGGTCAACATGAAGTAACCTAAGAAATGATATTACTATTCTATTTTGCTTTAAAAAGATATTTCTTGTGAAGAATATGTGCTATAAGAATATATAGTGTTAGAATTCTGCTTTATTAATGAGTGACAAAAGATTAGCTAAAAGTAACTACTCACCAAAGGGGGATATTTATAAGCCCTGAATCTGACTGGTTTTATGAGATATACTACATAGCGGGAGCCACAAATTTGGGAGAAATGTGGAAGCAAAGGTAGAATAGAAGTAGGGAAACTGGCTTTATTGTCACATGTTCTAGCTTTCACAAATAGAAGCAAAATATCAGAGGCATGCCTGGAGATTCTCAATCTGACTAATGCTCACAATAAAGACCATCTAATGGTCCATGAATGGATTAGAACTGAATTGCTCTCAAGTCTGTGCACAATGAGCTGGTTTTACCATCAAGTGTTTCCTGCTCTGTGGAATCCAAGCTGCTTTAGCATGACCATCTAGGGGGGATATAGAAGATGGGGGCAATGGATAGTATTTACAATCATACTTAAATTGTGATACATGTAATCCACTCTTAAACCCTTCACCTCCTTTAGGACAAAATCGTGTCTACCTCTCCTCTTTTCTCATGCAATACTCAAGGCTGTTTGTTCTTTCTTCAGAATGACCGCCATCATTTTGAACTGCTTGTGTCTTTTTTATGGGTGGTAGGTATGGGAAGCACACACAATATGTTGAGACTAGCAGAACTTGGAGACAGCATGGGTGGAGAATATAGGAAAGTGAAAAGTAGTCTGAAGATTAAGGAAGTGAATATAACAGATTGAATGGTTTCAGTTTTGTGACAGAGTCAGATGAGTACATAGCTCTAAGTACTCTAAGTTTGCCTAGAAAACTGACTGAAAAAGATAGCTATAAATATTAGAGTAGGAAAGTTAAGTCTAAAAGTGTGAAGAGGGGCTGAGATTTTATCCCACTTTCAAGCTAACAAGTTAGTCTAACACAGTTTCTCTCTCTCTCTTTCACACACACACACACACACACACACACACACACACACAGAAACCCCCTGGATCAGAAAACAGAGTCTTTATTTATTCACACACCAATCTTAGCAGCAGCGCTGGATGCCTATACTCCAGTTCCCCATGGAGAGAGACAACAAGAGACAGATGTTATCTGCATGTGCAGTGGGAATTGCGCCACAGGAGAGGAATCACAAAATAAAGGAGACTCAGAGCATACATAGGGTGGCTGTCACAACTACCCTCCTCCCCTTCAGGAAGGGAGAGAGAGATGCTCTGGAATGTTGAAAAAAATAATTCTCTCTGAGGAAGATAGGGAAGGTCTCTACTCTGCATTGTAAGCAAATGACTCCAGAGCAATACCAACCTCTAACTTTCAAATCATGCTTGCCATTTAATTATTCAGCCTTGATCATCCAGAAACATGAAGATATTCATGGAGAGCAGAGTTGTTTCAAAACAATGAGAATTTGCTTGGCAGCCTGATTTGAAATGGGTTGGGTCACATGTAAGGGGAAACCAAGAAATAAAACCAGGTAATAAACTCTTTGAGGATAGGGATGGTTTCTATATTTATTATCTCTCTTATAACCCAGCATTGTTTTAGAAGTTGACAATATTGAAATACAGAATATAACATATCAGAGAGGCCATATTTCATCTTTTCACTGAACTCTATTATAACATATTTTGAGCAAATATAGCTCATGTGATTCAAGCACAAAGCAATTTTACTTTGTCTTCCAATATTCCTTTAAAGCTTATTTATTTTAAATAGTGGGATATCTACTCATACCCTCTGAGGAAAAACTCATGATTTCTGTGTTTTTTCTCCTAGCATTCTTAAGCAAAAATTTTAAGTTTAATAAAAATTAATAATAAACTGTAAGTTACAAGTGACAATTTGAACTGCCTATTTAAAATATTCAATTCCCTGTAATCATCAAAGTGTCCAGCTTTATTCAAAGTTATAGTTATTCCCTCTCCTCTCATGTAAAAAGTTAAACACAGCCATGAGGTGGCCAGGAAAGGGAAATAATTGTCTGCCTGCTTTCTTCCTTATTCACCTTCTCTAAAATGTATCAACTATGTTATTTCTCCAAAGTTGAAGCTGGGGAAGAGAACAAAAGTAAGTGAAATAGCAAATATTTTGCTTTATCAGATGGTTTTACAATGCTGGGTCTGGCAGTTAGTTAAAGCTGAATTTATCTTAAGTGGCACTTTTTTTGTGTGTAGGCGTAAGAGATTCTTTGCAGATATATTGTTAACTAAAGATCTCTTAACTGCATCCATCAGACATGCCCCCTTAATTTAACTGGTTGCTTACTGCTTCCACAATGCCTAGAAAACGTTGAAATTGACTTAGCTATTGCCTGTTGTATAACTGCCTTGGGTGGTCCTAAGATGATCCCATGCCAAGGTGTTCTTTTGTGTGGCACATCTTCAATTTTTGAACAGTAATGCAAAGTTTGATGCATGAAATTCTTGGAGTGCAGGAAAGATCCCATTGTGCCACTTCTTGATCCATCTCTCAACATCCAACTAGCAACACATCTTGTTCTCAGACATTTCAGGCAGAAGTTAGAAACCAGGCTGCCCTGGGTCTCCTCTGCTTCCACAGACTGAATAAAGCAAATAGTAAACTCTAATTAACTAGCATAAGGCCTTTTTTGTTTTTCAATATAAGGTGAAAAAAAAACATTTGTTCTCTCCCAGTTGATGGAGCAGAGTCACAGGATTTTCTGCCAAAAAATCCTCCTTAAAATTTCTCCCATTTTTCAACATTCCATCCCATCTTTAACATGAGTAATGGGTTTAAGACAGAAACCCATTGGCTACTTCCATTAGGACATTTTTTAAGATAGTCTTTGGAATGTAGAATGTGCTGTCCCATGCTTCCTGCCTAAACTAAGCCAGGAAGTGTCCTATTTAACTTCCTGTTACCATACCAGCTTCTTAAAGACAGTAATTAGCTCTTGTATTTCTTTTTTATACCACAATATACTGGGTTTGCAGATGATAACTAAAACTGTTGTATGAACTAACAAGACCATCATTTCAAATGTACTTAAACAATTTTATATTAAAAAATTCAATTTGTAGACATATGTCCAGGATTTCCTCTGTATGGAAAAGCACACTGGCTTGGGAGTAAATATTGTGGTTCTTCCTTAATTTTGTGTCAGCATAGGTACATTACTTAACATCTCTCTCTGAGTCTTAATGTTTTTATATATAGAGCTGGGATGAAACTATTTCACAGTGTCTTTGTGAGAATTTCACACAGTATATGTAAAGTTGATAGGACTTGTCACATGCAAGCAGTTAAATATTGCATATTTTGCTACTATTGTTTCCCACCAAATTGAAATTCCGATATAGCTTGCAAAATCTAGTTAGAAATTTGTCTGCTTTTTTGTTTTGCTATCTTTTTTTTTTTTTTTTTTAGCGGTACTCGGGCCTCTCACTGCTGTGGCCTCTCCCGTTGCAGAGCACAGGCTCCGGACGCGCAAGCTCAGCGGCCATGGCTCACGGGCCCAGCCGCTCTGCGGCATGTGGGATCTTCCCGGACTGGGGCACGAACCCGTGTCCCCTGCATCGGCAGGCGGACTCTCAACCACTGTGCCACCAGGGAAGCCCTGTTTTGCTAATTTTTCAGTGCAGATACTAATAAAGGTGAAAATCAAGATAGAAGGAGAGGCAGAACATGAAATGGAATGGATAGTTCTCCTACCAGATTATCTATGCTCCAAGTAATTTATTATTGGTTGCATTCCTGTGATTATGATTTTGAAAAACATTGCATAAAAAGGCTCATAATGAACATAGCCTTGAGTAAGTATAAACTGAATTAAAAAAAAATTTAATACTTGGGGAAATGAAAATTCTCAAAACTAGTATTTCATAAAGCACAGATTTTAAAAATATGATTTTAAAATATCATATTAGAATATTAACATATGAAATATCTAGTTATTATCCCTTTTACTAAACACAGGAAAAGCAAAAAAAAAAACCCTTTAAGCTGTAAAAGGAAAATTCTTTATAATCAATACTATTTTATTATTTTATTTTAATTTTATTGGAGTATAGTTGATTCATAATGTTGTGCTAGTTTCAGGTGTACAGCAAAGTGATTCAGTTATATGTATACGTATTTTCGTTCTTTTTTAGATTCTTTTCTCATGTAGGTTTATCACAGAATATTGAGTAGAGTTCCCTGTGCTATACAGTAGGTCCTTGTTGGTTATCTATCGTATATATAATAGTGTGTGTATATTCATCCTAAGCTCCTGATTTATCCCTCTCCCAAATGTTTCCCCTTTGGTAATCATAAGTTTATTTTTGATATCTATAAGTCTGTTCCTGTTTTGTAAATAAGTTCATTTGTGTCAGTTATATTCCTCATATAAGTGGTATCATATATTTGTCTTTGACTTACTTCACTTAGTATGATAATCTCTAGGTTCATCCATGTTGCTGCAAATGGCATTATTTTGTTCTTTTTTATGGCTGAGTAATATTTCATTGTATATATGTACCACATCTTCTTTATCCATTCCTCTGTCGATGGACATTTAGGTTGCTTCCATGTCTTAGCCATTGTAGATAGTGCTGCAGTGAACATTGGGGTGAATGTATCTTCTCAAATTATGGTTTTCTCTGGGTGTATGCCCAGGAGTGGGATTGCTGCATCATACGGTAGTTCTAATTTTAGTTTTTTAAGGAACCTCCATACTGTTCTCCATAGTAGTTGTACAAATTTACATTCCCACCAACAGTGTTCGAGGGTTCCCTTTTCTCTACACCCTGTCCAGCATTTATTGTTTGTAAACTTTTTGATGATGGTCATTCTGACCTGTGTGAAGTGATACTTCTTTGTAGTTTTGATTTGCATTTCTCTGATAATTAGTGATGCTGAGCATCTATTTATGTGCTTTTTGGCCATCTATACATCTTCTTTGGAGCAATGTCTATTTAGATCATACGCCCAGTATTTGATTGGGTAGTTTGTTTATTTGATATTAAACTGTATGAGCTGTTTGTGTATTTTGGAGATTATTTCCTTGGTTGCTTCATTTGCAAATATTTTCTCATGTTCTGAGGGTTGTCTTTTCATTTTGTTTATGGTTTCCTTTGCTGTGCAGAAGCTTTTAAGCTTAATTAGGTTCCATTTGTTTATTTTTGTTTTAATTTTCATAACTCTAGGATGTGGATCAAAAAAGATCTTGCTGCAATTTATGTCAAAGAGTGTTCTGCCTATGTTTTCCTCTAAGAGTTTTATAGTGTCTGGACTTATATTTAGGTCTTTGATCCATTTTGAGTTTATTTTTGTGTATGGTATTACAGAATGTTCTAATTTCATTCTTTTACATGTAGCTGTGCAGTTTTCCCAGCACAACTTATTGAAGAGAATGACTTTTCTCCATTGTATATTCTTGCCTCCTTTGTCATAGATTAATTGACCATAGTGCGTGAGGTTATTTCTGGTCTTTTTATACTGTTCTATTGATCTATATTTCTGTTTTTGTGCCAGTATCATACTGTCTTGATTACTGTGGCTTTTTAATATAGTCTGAATTCAGGGAATCTGATTCTGCCAGCTCCATTTTTCTTTCTCAGGATTGCTTTGGCTATTTGGGCTCTTTTGTATTTCCATATAAATTAAAAATATTTTTTTTGTTCTAGTTCTGTGAAAAATGCCCTTGGTTATTTGATAGGGATTGCATTGAATCTGTAGATTGCCTTGGGTAGTATAGTATATTTTAAAGAATAATTTTCATAGAAATGAAAATCTGGTATCTGGATAATAATTGTGCTCATTCTGAGACTTAATAGATTATTATTATAATATCAGAAAAAATGATAATTAGTTTTTTAGGAAATAGTATGTCACTTATTAACATGTGTGTAAATTAATAATAATTAACATTCAAATAGAGATAACTGAATACATTTTGCTATGCATGTAAATAGGAGCCAGAAACCAAATCTATAGCAGTAAAATAGGAAAAAATGATCTCAGATGTTACTTTATTCTCTAGTAAAGCTATAAAGCCTTTTATTTATGGCTAAAAACATTCTACTTTAACTGGCTTTTATCATGTGGAAATAACTGAAAAACATTTATTTATTTATTTATGTATTTAAATTCAGACTGTCATGAGAGCCAACAGCTTTTTAACACAGAGGCCGTAACTTAAATACTGAAAGATAAAGTTTTTGAGACTCTGAGGACTTATTTTTTTCAAAGACAGAGAGAGAGGTGCTAATATTTCCAAAGTGTGATTTGATATACTGAATTCTGCTAATGAATACAGATATTTTATAGATATATTTATACAGCATAACAAAACTACTTTTGAAAATGCTTTCTTATTATTTCTTAAAATTATTTGAGAAAATTCTTCACTCTGAATTAGTTTCATTGCCTATACCAAGGATACATTAAATTTTTAACAATTGGACAGTAATATAAATTAATATATGATATTATATATAAAAAATATATTCCAGGGCTTCCCTCTTGGCGCAGTGGTTGAGAGTCCGCCTGCCGTTGCGGGTTCGTGCCCCGGTCCGGGAGGATCCCACATGCCGCGGAGCGGCTGGGCCCGTGAGCCATGGCCGCTGAGCCTGCGCATCCGGAGCCTGTGCTCCACAACGGGAGAGGCCATAACAGTGAGAGGCCCGCATACCGCAAAAAAAAAAAAAATATATATATATATATATATGTATATATATATATATATTCCATTTAGTCTTTAAATCATTGCTGTCTAAGAAAACTGTTTTCAATGATGGAAATGTTTCTTCACTGTACAATACGGTAGCCATTCTCATTTGTGGCTATTAAACATTTGAAATGTAGCTAATGTGTCTGAAGAATTTAATTTTATTTAATTCTAATTCATTTAAATTAAAATTTAACTCACCATATGTGATTGGTGCCTTCCATATTAGACAACACACCTTTAAAAAAAATGAACTACAGGGCTTCCTTGGTGGCGCAGTGGTTGAGAGTCCGCCTGCCGATGCAGTGCACACGGGTTCGTGCCCCGGTCCGGGAAGATCCCACATGCCATGCACGCTGAGCCTGCGCGTCCGGAGCCTGTGCTCCGCAAAGGGAGAGGCCGCAAGAGTGAGAGGCCTGCGTACCGCAAAAAAAAAAAAAAAAAAAGAAAAGAAAAAAGAACTACATATATCAAAATCTGATTATCAAAGGTATACATTGTAATGAAAATCACTCATCAGATCCTTCTCATAATTTCCAAATCATTTTTGATTTTTCAAAATTGTATGAAATGACATCACTAGGTAAAACATGCCCTTATCTGGTCTCCAGTCTGATAAAAGGAATTGCATAATAAAAACCTATCCTCTGATTTTCCCAGCTTCTGGTCTTTGCTGCAGCCAGGGGGCATCCAGGTGCTCCGCCACCTGTCCTGGATGGTACATACTTTGCATACTTCATGTGAGTGCTTCCCACAATGACTGGTCTCAGAAAGGCCTTGGTGACTGCTGATAATACTTCCAAAAATGCTGCCTGCTTTGTCATCTGCTCCATTGCCCCCATGAAGTTGAGCTCCCTTGGAACCATGGGTAGACACAGCACATGCCTTCAACTGTGCCACCTGTCACCTTAATGCACTTGATGATCACTGGTAGCATCTCTGCCAAGCCCCATTAACTGCCACTGTGGCCAACACTAGTGCAAATCAATCAGTATAGAAATATTTGAATCTTTTGACAATTGGTTCAACTTTTGTTGATCATAATCACTGTACAGTCTTAGGAGATAAAGGGTTTTGTTCCTTGTGTGCTTTTTCTAGCATTTGTTTACTGCCTTAGGTATTAGCAGGGACTCAGAATGTAGTTTTGTATTTATCACTTAGAAAATTCATACATTATAAGGAGCTGCATGTGTTTAAGAAACGATTGAAAAAGAAAGGAAAGGAAATCATGTTTACCCAGTTGAAACAACACCTTTTTACTTTATGTCTGGATTACTTCTGTTTAGTTGATTTATCAATACATTTTGATCTTTTCGGGTGTAGTTTAACATCTGTTCAATTATCATATTCTTAACACACATTTCCTCAGCATGTTTTCTGCTCGATCTCCCCTTTGTTCTCTTGTGGATTGTATGTATTAATATACCTCCAAAAAGGAGCAGCCTTGCCCTTCTCAACGACTGGAGTTAGTTTCCATATTGTACAGTGTCACTTTATAAGTTAATGAATGAATATTAATTATCTCTATGATTACCTGTAAGTCAGGCCAATCCTATGAATACTATTGAACCCAAAGTATGTTATCAGTATACTCCAAATACAGACTTAGTGTTCTTGCTCTTTCAAAACAACCTGAATTTTAAAATGCCATCATGAGCTTGTGTGTGTGCTTAAGGAATCTTCCTGAAGTAATTCCTCTTCAAATTTCTTTCAATATGTATCAGACTCACTTATGCATTTACTGATTGCTTGATTGATTACAAGAGAAACCACACATATATATGTTGAAAAAATACCATCCTGATGATTAAATTTTTAATGTATTTGTTTTATTTTTCATAGAAATTTTACTTTCAAAATTTTTTCAATTTAACTGTACAGCATGAGTTAAGTTTCAATATTGATTAAGTATATAAGTAACAGCTTTCAGCCAAACTGCCCTGGCCATACTTAGCAGTCTGAAACTGCTAAAACAGAAACCATATTCTTAACAAAATAGAATACTTACAAGAACATTTAATTAAGATATTTTCAAATAATATGTATAATGCTTTAATGGAAAGTCTTCTTAAGTGTATTTTATACCTGGAACTTCTAAATAAAATTTGGATAATGTGAGGCAAAAATCTGAATAGCTAAACCTGGAATATGTATGAGAGACTTCACCTCAAATATGAGTTCTTTATTTGAAGTAAAGTAATAAAAATAAAATGTAAAGGGTATTATTTATTCAGTTTCTTCAAGATTTAGTCATTTAACTCAATGGAAAAAAATTGAGGTTTTATTGTGAGCAAGATGTTATGTAAGTGCTTTTCCCACATTGTGATATCTAAATAGAACACGAAATTATTTCTAATACATGCAAAAAGGGTTTTGGCTTTGAGATTCCAGAACGTCTTGAAAATTGGAGAGAATCAATGAATGTTGCTAATTCATAACTCAAATAGTTTTATTTTACATATCTATTGCCACCACAAGAACTGAAGAAGTGCTTGGTCAACATGATATTTTGAGCATAGAATTTAGAATTAAGCATTGAGAAAGAGTGTGTTTGTAAATGATTTTTAAAAACAAATTGACCCCAGTAGACTTGAGAAATTTAATAAGAGGTGTCAGATTTCTAGGACAAAAGAAAAATGGAGTAAAACTTTACTGGTTGAACTTACTCACTGATTTATTTCTTCAACCAAAATTTATTATACATCTACTTAACATATGCTACATACTGGCTTAGGGATTGAGCATGCACCCATGAACAAGACATTGTTCTTCCACTCAGACTTTATAAATTTGTGAGTAATATTTATATAAATAAAAATGATAATAGAACACAATATATTCTGTATTAATATATGCCTAAGGAGCTATAGAAACACAGAGAGATTCTACCTCAGCCGACAGATGTTGTAGGTAGGAGAAAATTACCAAGAAATAATGACATTTATGTTGAGTTTTGGAAGTCAGTAAGGAATACCAGGGGAGGCAATTATATGACAGAGTTTAAAGAACCAGGAAACAACTTACCATGATATTTCTAGAAAATTTCAAGCATAGGATGTTTGTAGAATCCTTATGGAACATGAATTTTGAGATATTAACAAGGGGCATTTGTAGTTTCCATCATGATCATCATTATTATTTTATTGGACATAAATCAAGAAAACACTGTACTTACAGTTGTTTTGTGGGTTTTTGTTTGTATTTTCTTGAATCTATAGTTTTAAATGTTATTTGGACTACTTATAACCAATATTCACTGTTCTAAAGAGTGCTAGGTAACATACTAAGTTGATTTTAAGTTGGGAAATGATAACTGTGACTGCAGTATGTGGGTTACATTGGAAGGTACCAGGCTGAAGACAAGAAACACTTTAAAAGTTTCATGAGAGTGCAGAACTTTGCTAATTTTTTTCACTACTGTGTGTACAGCACTAGAACAGCAGCTGGTATGTAGTGGACACACAATAAATACTTATTAAAGAAAAAAGTGTATCACAGTATTGCAGTCCCTGAGTTTAAGTAAGGCCATTGCAACTAGAAGAAAGCAGAAAGAATCTGTGTGGCAGACTTTTAGGAAATGGAATCATGAAGGAAAATTTAACAAATATATTTGGTTGGGTATGGAGAGGAAAATAGATACGTAGAGGATGGTTCCCAGGTTTTTGACTTGGGCTTCTGAGTGAAATGGTTGTGCTATTAATTGAGATAGCAAATACAGGGAGAAAAATCTTTGGCTCTTCAAGTTTTCCCAGCAGTTAATGATTAAACATCATTTCGCTTACCTATGAATTCCACAGGTAAGATACATTTTGACTGAAAATTTACCTGCAGAAAAGCTATGCGCACCCATTCGATCTTTCACATAGGTTAGCTTTTACTTTTAAAAGAATATTCTCAACAGAATATAATTCTTGACAGAAAAGACAAGAAGAAAATGAAGGCTATACAGCTACTCTTTCTATCATCTGGCAATTTAACTCTCTATGATATAAGCTTTGGGTAAATCAATTTCTTGTTCCTTTTTACATTTTAAAATTTGTTTAAATAGTAGATTACACCCTATCTTTTCATATTGTGATAATTTTGTCATTGATTCATTTAAGTGCCTCTTCCTCCTTCTTTATTTTACATTTGTTGGTAATTTGCTAAGAGAAAGGTAGTGGGGAACAGAGGAAGCATTTTGTATATTAAATTGGCAGTGCTTGTAACTGATTGAAAGAAGTAAGGCAGTGAGATTCAGAGAAAGAAGGCTTCTTTAAGCAGTAGAACTGAGGTTTGAGTTAGAAATAAAGGAACAGAGAGGCTTTCTTGGTTTTTTGTTTGTTTGTTTGTTTAATTTTGGTCAAGCTATTTGTACTCCTTTCATATAGTAAATGAAATCTTTTACTTTGAACAAGAAAAAAAAGCAAAAACATATCTTTTGTATGATACAATGCAATGGTTTCTTCCCAATGACTTTGGAAATAGCTCTGAAGAGGAGAGATGGTTTTGTTGCCATGTTTTATGAGACATCACCATTATATTTAATCTTTTGTGACATTGTTGTAATAGAAGTTAGAAGCCCTCTCGTTGCCATATATTTAAATGATTTGAGGATGCTGCTTGTGGCTATTTCCCCAAAATGACTGGTCCACCTGTTATTCTCCCTGACCATAGGTATTTACAACATGCTCTCTGTTTTACTTGTACCTCAGTTGACATAATGTTTTTCAATAAGTTCATGTGTTACTTTTAAAGTAACTTAATTCTACTCTTGTAGACATAAAGAAACATTTCCTTTCTGTGGACATTCAGGATGAGATGGTGGCACCAGAGGTCTCAGTTACACCACTTCAGGGAAATATTTCTAGGATCTAACACATTTGGCAGAGAAAAGGAAGATGAGAAACTGGCCTTTTTCTGAAAATGTGATAAAAGCAACATCATACCAGAAGAAAACTAACAGTGAATGGAGGTAGATCCACCTACCGAGACCTGGAGGTCAACACATATTCAAGGGCAGATCAGAGAATGAGCTTCCCTGAAAGAGGAAGCAGGAGATCTGAAGGAGAAATATTTTCATAGAAAGCATGTGATCTATTTAACAGAGCTTGACTTCAATATCACTCAATTCAGGCGGCTCTACACAGAGGAAGCATCTCAACCCAGTGTCCAAAGAGAGCAGGCACTTCGTGGACTTTTAAGCAAACATGCCAAGAGCTCATTTTAAAACAGCTACTCTTGCTTGGATGTACCTGAGTCATCCCACTAGGGAAAATTTCTTGTTCTGAAGGAAAATTAGAGTCATTTTAAATATTTTTAAAAACCAACAAATGAAGTCCGATTGTAAAATAGGCATCAAGGGTATGTTCCTTTTAACTGAAAAAAATCACAATAATTTATGCAGAACAGAAGACATATTCTTATGGTGGAAGGTCACTTTGAGCAGCCAAGTGATTATTAATGCAAAGAAAATCCAACATTGCCTTTCAAGGTGGTAAAAATTTTGGAAATAGACTCTTAAGGGGGAAAAAAGCTGTAAAACTACAGGTGTCAGAAGAGAATGTAAGATCAAGCCAATAATCCTGCTGTGATGGAGCTATAGGGAAGCCAAAAACTACTAAAACCTGTCAGAGTTCTGTAATTAAAAGCTACTAGTGACACCTAAATATGCTAAAATATATATTATTATATACTTAAATATGATCTTCAAAGTAAAAGGGTTCTAACCCAAAAGTGATTTGAAAAGTAAAACATGTTTTTCTTAAAAATGCATTAAGTGGTATTTTATCCATAGGCTAATCCAAAAAGTCCTATTTGACCTAAAGTATAGCTGGAATTAAAGTAATTCATATATTTTTGTTCTAACCAGCTTATTTTCCTTGTGTTATAGTGTTCTCCACCTCATTCTTTTGTTTCTCCTTTCAATGTTTTTTTTTATTTTCCAGTTAAAGAGGCTTTTGTGGCATCTTATTAGCAGAAAGGCATGGCCCTAGAACTGGGATATAGCTTCTGTTTTAACTTCTATCCTATGGAGATGAAAATTTTAGATTCTAGTTAAAAAGAGATGAAGCAGTTAAGAGAGAACTTCCAATTTTAGAACTATGGAAGTTCCTGTCCAAAAGGTCATGATGAAATATTAGGTAATTTTAGGTAAGGTCATTTATAAGTGGATTTTTGGTTATAAGTCAAAGAAGAACGTGGATTTTTGATTTTTGTGATTCATAGAAGAATCAAGTCATAACCGAATGTCATACATAGAAGAATGTGGATTTTTTTTTCTGTTTATAACAGAATCAGCGATCAAAAAAATGTCAAAGATGTGCTAGAGAATTGAATGTAACAAAATTAAGTTTAAGAGAAATAATTGATTATCCAACTTGGGTCCAAAAATTCTATCTGTACAGTACAGTATGTGAGAGACCAATGTATATAAATAACATTTTGAGGCTTTCTAACTGGGAAGTAAATGTGAGCCAGCAGTGAGATCTAGTTGTCAAATTGATACAATCTTAGGCTTCATTATTAGTAATAATTGGTGGGAAGTGATAGTCCCACTCCACCTTGCACAATCTGTTGTCAGACCACAAATGGAACTCTCTGTTCAGTTTTGTTGTATGGCAGTTTAAAAGTCAAAAGCATGATGCATATTCAGAGGCGAGTAGCCAGCCCTTTGAATGGACTTGTAACAGTGGCATATGAGGAATGATTAAAAGGGGTAGGAGCATTTAATATGAAAAGTGGAAAATTATGGGGTAGCAAATATGTTCACACTATGAACCTCAGAGGCCCCAAGCACTTAATGGAATGATCAACTCTCATCTATCATAATTCAAAATATATCAGCTCTGAAATACGAAAGGTATGAATAGAAGTCTAAACTGATTGTATTTTTATATTACTATTAATAATATCTTTAACACATAAGCACTTTGAATTATTTCAGAAAATATTATCAAATTTTTTGATCCTATTTTGCTGATGCCCTAAGCTCATACTCCAGAGCATTCTGAAGATATAGTGAACTCCTTGACAAGGTAGAGTGTTTCCAGATACTAGAACTATTCAAACTGCAAAGGTAATATATTCAGTATTCAAGTATTCAAAGTGTAGTTGATCCAGAAGACTGCCAAAGTTTCATTTAAATTAAATAGTACTATTTTTGTTCCTAAATAATGATTTCTTTCCTATTAATTCACATTCATATATAAATTGAATCTATTACATAGAAAGTTTCAGATGAAATAAAACTGAGATAAAATAGGTTAATATATGTTAGTTTCTATATTTAACTAAGCTTTTTACTTAACAGAAATTTATTAAGTCAGCTTTTCAATTCTGCGTTAACCTTGTCAGAGCCTTCACGGTATTGCTTTGGCACTTCGTTCAGAGTTTGCTTTTGAAGATTGTTGGTAGATCACACAAAACAAGATACAAATTTTCCATTTGAACACAGGAGATTTTTTTATCTATTTTCTATTGTAATTTGATAGGTATGTAGTCTCATTTTCAGTAGAAATAGTTGTTTCATGTGCCCACACAAAAATATACAGACTTCATTTTGTTTAGAATGGCTTAAATAAATATATTTGGGTCCAAAAGTACAAAAGTTGTATTTTTTATTCTTATGGAGAAAGTCTACGCTTTTGAAAAATATCAGTAGTTTTAGGTCTTATTTCAGACATCATTTGCTTCAGGAACAATAGAGAAATCTCCCATAGGAGATTACAATGACCAAAAAGAATGAATAAGTTAAGGATTCCCGCCCGCCCCCCATATCTTGGATGATTAAATTTGGATTTAAAAAAATGCATGTCCTGATTCCTATTTTCATTTAGCCACTTTGTTGCAAGCCATTATGGCATGCCATTCCCTTCCTTGTGCATTCCCTAATTAGTTTCATTCCAAAATCAGTTTGAATATATATATGTTCCTTAAAAATAAATGATCCCTAATCAAAATATGAAAAAAGCAAATACTACATTTTTGCTATTGTCTTCTTCATATTACAGTGAAGAAACTGAAGCTCAGTGAGGTTATGTGATATGTTCATACTTATCCTATAGAAATATTCTTTTGTGGTCTCATATTATTTTGTGTTTTAGAAATGGGTATTTTTCTTAAAATAAAAGGAACATACAATAAAATACGCAGACTATTCAGCTTGATGAGATGAGTGTATCAGTAGTTCATTCTTTTTATTGCTGACTAGTATTCCATTGTATTGATATACCATAATTTGTTTATTAAGTTTTCTGTTGAACATCTGTTTTTATTTTTTCAGTTTTTATCTGTTATGAATAAAGAGGCTATAAACATTTTTGTACAGCTCTTTTTGTTAATATGTGCTTGTGTTTCTCTTGAATAAATAGGATTGGAATGATTTTTTATAAGAAACTCCCAAACCAATTCTTCAAATTGTTTGTTACTGATTTACATTCCCATCAGCAATGTATGAGGCTTCCAGTTGCTTCATATCCTATTCAATGGTTGGTATTGTCAAGTTTTGTTTTTCCATTATAGTGACTATGAAATGTAACTTCGTTGTAGCTTTAATCAGCATTTCCTCAATGGAAAATGATGATTAGCAGCTTTTCATGTGCTTACTGGCCATTTGTGTATTTTATTTAGTGTTAATAATATATATTAAATAACTTAAGGAATTATCTCTCACACTATCTGCCCATTATCTCATCAATATTTTAGTCTTTTGAGTCATTTGATTCTTAAGTGTGCTGCAATAGAAGAGGCATTCATTTTATCTCATTATTTCATTATGGAAATAAGCCTCACAGAGGTTACATGACTTGACCAAGGTCATTTGTCTTGTAAGATCCAAAGCTAGGAATCACTCTGGACTTGATTTGCAGTGTTTTCCCACTAAATGCTCTTCTTTAAAAAAAAAGTCTGTGTGTGTGTGTGTGTGTGTGTGTACCATGTAAATAGGGATTTGCTATAAAGGGAACACCCAATTGTTTCTGGATCACAGGAGTTTGTTTGTTAACACAATGCCCATGCACTAATGTAGCAGTTATATATGATCTATAATAAAGAATGTCTTCATGTGCTTACTGAGTTTTGATAAAATTTTATTCACCAGTAATTTTTTTAAAGGTTGGAAATGCCAAGCAAGGGTGTAATATGGTTCACAGATTTCTCTAATAATAAAGAAAAAAAAATTCTTCTGTTTTTCTTTCTTTGTGGAGACTCACAGATCATCAAATCTATAATTGAAAAATGTGGACTATGCAAGCAGATATCCTTCACATTCACTTAGGAGAGAAATAAAATATTCTAAGTAGATCACGTTCAGATAAATAGAATATTAATTCTTCCTGGTTGTACAGAAAGAAAACCATCATTTCAGAAAGTGACATAAAATGAATTTTTTAAAAGGCTGCAAAGCAAAATATTGAAATCACAATGTCGAAAACCCATTCGTGATTGCAATATTTATGAAAAGAGTCAGAATTCCTAGGACATATAGGATCATTTGGGAGTAGAGCAAAATAAGTTTACTTCAAATTTGTAAAACATGCTGCTGTAGTCCAATAGGGCGTTATTTTTTTTGAAACTCAAATTTAATTGTATTTAAACTACTTAAATGAGATTTTATGAAACTAAGGCTGATTTCCTGACTTACTACTTGATATTTCACTTGGATAACTAACAGATAATTCAAATTTAACCTGGTGAGAATGTAAAAAATTCAGATTACTCCTCTGTTCAAAATTTTTAATTTCCCCAATAATATATAAAATTCTAACTCGAGTATATTTACTATTACTTCTATACTTGAATCCAACTTTGTGCACCTTTCTGAGCTTGTAACGTCCTACTAATCGGCTACTTAAAGCTGATACATCATTCATAGAGGGAAAACAACAACAACAGCAGCAGCAGCATAATAAAGTAAGAAAATATTTGGTCCTAAAATCCTACAGGTTTTTTGGGGTAAAAAAGAGATTTCCAAAATTAGAAGGCACTAACTTTTCTGTAGAGAACTATAGTGATGTCATTTAGATGTCAAACTCAAGCTAAAAAAAAAATCACTTTTGAATGTAAAGTAAGTCTTTATTAAGGACAGAATTTAATATACTATAAGTAGTCTCCATTTAAATTCTTCTGACTGTTTTGACTTGAAATTTCTCTAGCTATAATCTCTTCTCATACCTAGGATTAAAAAAAAATGTTCTGACTCTATAGGTGGGCTAAATGCTGATGATATAATTGCGGAGTTTTAATTGCTAACTTAAAAATAAACTTTTATAAATCTTTAATTATTTTGTAAAGTCATTAGAAATCTCCCTGGAAAATACAGATTTTTTAGAATTTAATACATTGGTTCTTATCATAATCAGAAGGTTTGGGGACAATGACACATAGGAGTTTCTCTTTGTTTTATAATAAGTGATATATGCAGCACATTTTTGTATAATACTTTGACAATTCTTTTTATAATGGTTTACATTTTGGGTAAATTAGCAGTGGAATTAGAATCCATATGCTGATTAACAAGCAATGAATTACCTCTGAAATGTAATTCTTATTTCCAGTGAAGAGTCATGCAAGGAAAAAAAAGTAAAGATGTGCCTTTTTTGTTGTCTATGGAAAGTTCATGTTCAATTAGAAAACACTAGAAATAAAATTTAAAATGATATTAGAGAGTTCAGCTCTGAAAGTTGGAGGACAGAGAGGGATTTATTGCCCCTACTCTTTTGCAGGAGTAAAATTTTGAAGCTACAGAAAACCTTTAATATAAAAACAGTTCCATTTTATTTTTGTCACTAGTTATTTTGCTTTCATTGTTAAACTCAGTGATGAGAAAGTATAAACAAATGATAGTCTTCAAAAATTCATTAGAGTAACTCATTTCATTGAAAATAATCTATCAAATATCATCTCCCTTTTATAAATCATATTTTCCAGATACCCCTAAGAAAACATCACTGTTCTAACACATGCCATTTTGAGTTGTCTATCATATCATACTAGCAGTAATATGAAGTTACTAAGTGAACCAGATATTGAACCTGAAATTTTTGACAGGGTAAATACAGGGCTGTCATCTTAAATATGTGGCACTCAGGGTTCAGCAAACTATTCAGGTTATGGAAACCACATGCAGTCACATATGTAGCCAAGGTCCCACTATGCCAGGAGATGAGATGTCTATTGATTTTCTAGTTAACAGCACTGCTGGCATGCCTGCATTTCCTTCCTAGGTGGAATTTAGTATCTTCTTCTCCTAAGATCAATAATTCCTTTGGTCATCAAAAGAAGTTCATTCTCTTTAATAGTTATGAGATAGTAAAAACAAACTAGTATATAATAAAACACTAACATAAGAGGGGGAAAAGATTATTATGATAAACATTGATGTTGATAATAATTATTGTTTCTGGGATGTTGTGGGGAAACTTAAAATGTTTATAAGCCTATAACATTATTCTGTCATTTGTTCACTTTGTGGTCACTTACTACTTTATTCACATTGTTAGTACATAACCTTTTGTGACTTTTGAACCAGTTTTGTGTAGGTCTGTCTCCCTCCTAGCTCATGACCTCCCTAATTGAACCAATATTCTTATTTGTCTCAGTAACTCTTCTAAACCAAGAAGCCACCACAAACTAGGTGTTCAATATGTTTGTTGAATTAATTATCAAAAGAATAAGTATTAAAAATATTTACTGCATACCTCTTTTCTTTCCTTCAGAAATTGAGACATTAATTTACTGTCACAGGAATCAAAATAGGAGTATCGGAAAGGTATAGCTATTCAAGAAATAGAGAATTTGTTAGAGCGTTGTATCAGATACTTAAATATTTCTGCATGGATTATTTTCTTGATGGTTTATTAATAAAGAGAATATTTTAAACCATCTTCTAGTATTTTCCTACCTACTACAGAAGGATGTTTAGCCTGTAGATACTGGTATATGTTTAATGATTATGTACAGACACTATCTTTCTGATTGATTCATGTCCACTGTACTGCAGCAGCCATGGATACATGTTTGCCCATTATCAGATGTGATATACACAACGATTACAAACTAATTTATTGTTAATCAAAATAGAACACCATTAACAATTTCAATCTGTTTTTTAAATAATGCAATTAAATACAAGGTTTAGGGTAGGATTACATATAGAATGTCCCACTTCCTTCCTTCATCAGTGTTAAATAATAGAAGCTGATTTTTTTTTTTTTTTACTATGAAATGAAGAAAATATACATCTGGTTAAATAGGGGTCCTGAGTAGAGGGCAGTGTGTAGTAATACATAGGAGTTTATGGGTCAGCCTCCTTGAGATGGTAAAATTGTGAAAGATTTGGAGGTGAGGGGGTTAACCAAGTGGTTACATGGAGGGAGAATATCCCAGCAGAGAGAAAAGCTAGAGCGAAGTACCTGAGGTGAAATATCTGCTGCCATGATATAGGAACAGGAAGAAGAAGAAGGTCAGAGTGTAATAAGACAGAAGAAAGAGGTCTAGATCATGTAGGAATTTGGCAGAACATTGTATGGACTTGGTTATTCTTGTGAGTCAAATCAAGAGAGGTTTTGCAGAAAGAAATTCTAGATGCAATTTAGATATTTTGAAGGCTTTCCTTGTCTTGAGAAGGGCAAGGATAGCTGCATAGAGTGATGTATGGAGCTTATTTTTATAATTAGGCTAGAGATGATGCTGCTTTGGACCAAGGTGGTAGCAATGGAGGTAGTGTGAATTGGTTGTATTATAGATATATTTTAAATATAGATTCAATAGCGTTTCCTGGTAGACTGAGTATGAAATGTAAGAGAAGAAAATATTTCAAGGATAGCTTTAGGCTCTCTCACTTGAGCAACTGAAATGATGGGATTTTATATAAGTCAACTTATATGGGAAGATTGTGGATGCAGGAGATTTTTTTGTGGGGGAAGATCACGAATTCATTTTGATATCTGATATAATATTAGATATCCAAAAACATTAATTTGTTTGCAGAAGTAACAAATGATCCTGATAGAAGATACAAAAACATAGAAGGAAATAAAATTCTCTATATTTCTGTCACCCAGGAATTATAGTGAAGAACGTCCTGTGAGTGAGAAAGTGTGTGTTTTTGTGTATCACCAATATAATTGTAAGTTTAAAAGTACATTGTGTGGGAGGAGTGACATCAGAAAGGGGCAGATTAGGTAGTCCCAGTTATTGTTCCCCAATCCTGACTGAAGAGGTACTGACTTAAGAACAATGTGTGGAACAAAATACCTTTAGGGGAACTCCAGAAATCAATTAAGAAGTTGCAATACCCACAGGTACATGCAAAGCTGAGAATAGCCTCATTAAAACAGATTTTAAAAAACTTTTTCTTTTTACCTATTATTGCCCCAACCCTAAGCTGGTACTGTTCAGTTCAAGTTGTAGCTTTTCCCTTGAGGAGGAAAGAGAAGAGTGGAATGTGTGTTCAACATTCTGAGTGACCAAGGGATCAGTTTCTGTTCACCTAACTTGGAATGTGAATGGAACCGGCATAGTTTTGAATGTCAGAAACAGGGGAGAGCACAGGTGGTTTTCTGTGGCACCAGAGGGCCCTCTGTACCACAGACAGATGTTGGCATAGCTCAGTGAGATTGTGAGAAGGCACTAACTTGTAGCTTGTATCGTAAGAGTGAGAAAAGGGGAGCATGTCTCGTGTTATTGCTTTTTGGAGAGCTGCTGAAGGGACTGGTATCTGTCTCAACTGACTCAGATTACAGCACATAGCCAGCATACTTTCAATGCCTGGGGTGACCTGAAATCAAAGAAGAATGGGGTGGCTTGCTGCTGTAGCACCAAAGAAACTGCAATACTGCAGACAGACACCAGTGAAAGGAAAAGATTATATGCTCTTAAAAAAGAAACCAGCAAGCCTCTGTAAGTGGAAAATTACATGTATAAGCCCAGACAGGTTTCATTTCCCACAAAAGGTTTCAGATGCTCTTAGAATCTCCAGCCAGATTGATTGGTGAAGGTCCCCCTATACAAAGCCAGTTCATAAAGAATGAGAGAGGTTGCTATTTTTTCAAATACATAGAATTCAGAAAAAAAAAAAAAAATCACAAGGCACACAAAGAAACAGAAACATGGCCAAAATTTAGAACTTTAGAAACCAACCCCAATGAAATGGAGATCTATGACCTGACGAAGAATTAAAAATAATTGTCTAAAATAAGCTCAATGATTTAAAAGAGAACACAGACAGAAAACTAAAATACATCAGAAAACAATGCATGAGCAAAATGAAAGTATTAACAAAGAGATAAAACCCATTAAAAATAACCAGTAGAAATTCTGGAGACAAAAAATACATTAACTAAATTGAAAAATTTCATTTGAGGTTTTACATCAGACTTGATGAAGCAGAAATTTAATCAGTGAACTTGAAGACAGGTTATTTGAAATTATTGTCAGAGGAGTGAAAAAAATATATATAAGTGAAGAAAAATAAGGGGACTTATAGGACAGCATCAAGCAAAACAAAGTACATATTATGAAAGTTCCAGAAGGAGAAGAGAGAGAAAGGGACAGAGAGCTTACATGAAGAAATAATGACTGAAAATTTCCCAAATCTGAAGAAATGGACATCCAAATCAAGAAGGCTAAAAGATCCAACTAAGATGAACTCAAAGAGACCCATGCCAAGACACATTGTAATCAAACTCTCAAAAGACAAACACAAAAAGAGAATCTTGAAAACAGGAAGAAAAAAGCAATACATCACATGCAAGGGAATTAGCATAAGATTATTAGTGGATTTCTTAGCAGAAACCTTACAAGCCAGAGGTAATGGGATGATATACTCAAAATGCTGAAATAAAAAACTGCCAACCAAGAATACTATATCTGGCAAAATTGTCCTTCAAAACTGAAGGAGAAATAAAGATTTTCATAGATTAACAAATATAAAAGAGAGTTAAATACCACTAGACTTGTCATAAATGCTAAGTTCTTCCAGTTTAAATAAAAAGAAGCTAGATAACAACACAAAAACATATGAAAATATAAAGCTTCCTGGCAAAGGTAAATATATAGAAAAATACAGAATACTGTAATACTGTAATGGTAGTGCATAAAGCACTTTTTAAAAAAAAATTAATAAACCAACAATAAACTTTATTTGTAAAGCACTTTAATTCTGGTATAAAATTTAAACATAAAAAACATAAAAATAACTATAACTATAAAACTATGTTAATGGATACATAATATAAAGGATGTAATTTGTGATATCAATAACATAGTGTGGGAGTGGAGTGATGTGATATTTTAGAGTTTTTGCATATAATTAAAATTATGTTCTTAACAGTTTATGATATATTAACTCTAAGGTGTTATACTTACAATAGATTGTTATAACTCTAAGATCTAAGCTAAGTAGTAACCACAAAGAAATATAAATAGATTAAAATAAAAGAAAGAAATCAAAGCATGTCAATACATAAAATTAATAAAACAAAAAGAAAAGAAGCAAGAGAGTAAAAGAGAGATTAAAAAGCTCAAAGACAGACAAAATATATCAATAAAATGACAATAGTAAGTCATTTTTTACAAGAAATTACTTTAAATGTAAATGGATTAATCCCCCAATCAAAAGACAGTGTAGCTGAATGAATAAAAAAAAATGCAACATATGTTGTCTACAAGAGACTCACCTTAGATATAAAGACATATGTCACAGAGGACATGATTTTATATGTTGAAAACTCCAAAGCTTTCACAAAAAAATTGTTAGAACTAATAAATTCAGCAAAGTTGCAAGAAACAAAATTGATACACATGACTCAATTGTGTTTCTATGCACTATCAATGTCCAATCTGCGAAAACAATTAAGAAAATTCCATTTATGGGAGTGTCACAAAAAATGAAATACTTAGGAATTAACCAAACCAAGGAAGTGAAATACTTGGGCAGAAAAAATTGTAAAACATTGCATAAGGAAATTAAAGACACAAATAAATTGAAAGAAAACCCATGTTCATGGATTGGAAAGGTTAATATTCTTAAGCTGTCCATACTACCCACAGTGATCTACATATTCAATGAAATGTGTATTAAAATCCCGAAGACAATTTTTTCAGAACTAGAAAAAAATTCTAAAATTCATATGGAATTTCAAAGGACACCCCCCCCCCCCAGTAGCCAAGCCAATCTTGAACTGGAAGAACAAAACTGGAGGCCTCACACTTCCTGATTTCAAAATTTATTGCAAGGCTACAATATTCAAAACAGTATGGTATTGGCATAAAGACAGTTATCTAGATCTGTGGGACAGAATGGAAACCAGAAATAAACCCTCACATATATGGTCAAATGTTTTTGCAGAAGACTGCCAAGATTGCACCATGGGGAAAAGGATAGACTCTTTAACTAATGGTGTTGGGAAACTGAATATCTTCATGTAAAAGAATGAAGACTAGCCCTTATTTTACACCATATATAAAAACTAACTCAAAATATATTAAAGACCTAAACATACAATCTTTACCTATAAAATTCCTAGAATAAAACAGGGAAAAAATTTTATCACATTGGAATGGGCAATAATTTCTTATACATGACATCAAAAGCACAGATAACAAAAGTGAAACAGACAAATGGGAGTATATAGAACTTGAAAACTTCTTCACAGCAAAGAAAATAATAGAGTGAAGAAGCAAACTATGGAATCAGAGAAAATATTTGCAAACCATATTTGATAAGGGATTGCTATCCAGGATATATAAAGAACACCTGTAAATCAATAATAAAACAACCAAAAACCTGATTTTAAAAATGAGCTAAGGAATTGAGAAGATTTTTTTTCTCCAAAAAAAATATGTAAAGGGCCAAAAAGCATATGAAAAAGTACTCAACATGACTAATCATCAGGGAAATGCATATCAAAACCACAATGAGATGTCACTTCATATCCATTAGGGTAAGCAATATTCAAAAAACAAAAAAAAAATAAGAAAATAACAAGTGCTGGTGAGGAAGTGGAGAAATTGGGACACTTGTGCACTGTTGGTGGGATTGTAAAATGGTGAAGCTGCTATGGACAACTATATGGAGGTTCCTCAAAAAATTAAAAGTAAAACTATCATATGAGCCAGCAATCCCACTCTGGGTATATAACCAAAATAATTGAAAACAGAATTTTGAAGAAATACTTGCACATGCATGTTCATTGCAGAATTATTCACAGTAACCAAGAAATGAAAGCATCCTACATGTACATGGAGGAATTGATAAGGAAAATGTGGTGTATGCATAGAATTGAATATTATTAAAGCACAAAAAAGAAGGAAATCTTGTGCTACAACAATGGATGAACCTTGGGGACAATATGCTAAGTGAAATAAGTCAGTGACATTAAGAAAAATATTGTGTGATTCCACTTATATGAATTATCTAAGTTAATCAAACTCAGAGAGAGAATAGAATGTTGGTTTCTATGGGCTGGACAAAGGGGGAAATGGTGAATTGTTTTTCAAAGGGTATAGAATTTCAGTCATGCAAGAAGAAAAAGTTCTAGAGATCTCTTATATAACAATGTGTATATAGTTAACAATACTGTAAAGTATTTAAAAAATTTTAAAAAGTACATTATGTATATAATTCCAAGTCTTTAAATATATTTCCACAACTGTATTTGGATGGACAGTTTATCCCATTATATGGACATGCCATATTTTATTTATACATGCTTTAAATATTGAAGTTTTTCTTACTCTCTAATGTTTGCAATTAAAAATAAAACTGTAATAATTCTTTTACTTAATGATTTTTATCTCTGACACTTTTGTTAGTGTACTTGCTTACAATTCTATCAGTCCCCAAACTCTTTTAAGTGTAATATATTTCACAGTGCCTCCTTTGTTATCCTGAAATGAAATTCACACATACTGTAAGAAAACTGTACAAGCAATTTTAAAAAATCTGTATAATATCATGTTCAAATATAATAGATAAATAAAGGGAAGATAAGTTTTACTGAAATAATATACATTTAAATATGTAAATTCTTGAGAATGATACACTAGAACATAGGTGTATAAACTTTTTCGATAAAGGGTCAGTTACCTAATAATTTTTGATTTTTGTCAGCCACATAATCTCTTTTGTAACTATACAACTCTGGCACTGTAGCACAAAAGAAAGCCATAGACAATATGAAAATGAATGAGCACTACCATGTTCCAATAAAACTTCATTTGCAAATTTAGATGGAAGGCTTGATTTGGCCCAGAATCTTAGCTTGCCAATCTCTGCACAAAAGATACAAAAATGAACATTCAAATGTTTGCATTCAAATATGAAATGATTGCAAATTCAAGAACTTTAAATAAAAATTAATAAAAGTGTGTGTGTGTGTGTGTGTGTGTGTGTGTGTTGGCAACTTAAATAATGTTAGCAGCATTGCTGATGATGACCTGATATATATATTTTAAATTTTATTTTTTTAAATTTAATTTTCTTTATTTTTTTATACATCAGGTTCTTATTAGTTAGATGACCTGATATTTTGAAATTGGAATACTTGGTAAAATTCTGAACTAAAGTATAAATTATATGCATAGTCTTTTTAGCCACATGAATACTTAGTAAAATTATTTGAAACTTCTGGAGCCATACCAATTGTTGTGCCAACTAAAAATAATTCTACACATTTCCAAAATGCTCCCTCCATAGTAGTATCACTCCACGGGAACCATAGTAGTATCGCCCCACGGGAACTGTCTTTTTGATTAAATTGTTGAAAATGGAAACTCTGTATCAAAAAATGAATAGCAGGTTTTTTATTATACTTTCTTTACTTATCACTCTTTTTGAGCTAGAGAATGAGATTACAACTTTCTTAAGAATTTGTACTAATTTATCTCACACAACACTTACTTAACTGCCAGATTTGGTACTTAACCATCATATAAATTTATAAAAATATGTATTACTTTATTCATCATTAATATTTTGGATAAAAAGCCATTTTATTTATATGAGTGTAAATCTAATTTTTATAAATATAGCTATATTCCTAATAAAAGATACAATTATTTATATTATATATCTCAAACAGAAATAAGCACTAATAAATATTCCATCTCTTCTCACCTATTATAATTTACTATTAGGATATTGTCATAAATAAATTCTGGAAATTAATATATTTCTACTGAAATGGTTCAATGTGTGATATAATTATTAGGTGAATCAAGATGACCAGGATTATAATGCATTAAAGGGCTTGTAAAATATCATTGCAAAACAGAACAAGCTGTGAACCTGTTTATAATGACATCAAAGCCTTGATACTTAACTGTGGGTATGCTCAGTTCGTGCCTACTTTAATTGAAATTTGCTACAAAAATGGTTATTTCTAAGAAAGTTTTACTCATTATGAATTAATTTCTACTTAAAGTTTTTGAGCTTTGTGCTTATAGATAAATTTGATGAATCAAGGACTAAAACCCTCAATCTTGTCATTTTGTATGATACTGCCATTTTTGAAGATTGCATGCCATCATTTTGTATATGTCCCTCAATTTGTGTTTTTCAGATTTATTATCATCAGCAGTCAGACTTGAACTGCAACAGGGCATAACTTTCATTATGTTTATTTTTGTTGGTATGGTACTACACTATTGATTTGACTCTAAATGTAATACCATACTTTTATTTTTAAGTTTTCAATTTCATTTTTTATTTTCCTCAAGCAATTTTCCTCTGCTCTTCCCAACACTCCTCATAATATGGGCTCCAATAGGGTAGATATTTTGACCATCTTGACTAGCATTTTATCTCCTAGACAAATGACTACATATATTTCCTCATGACTAGAGTCAGACCAAATATTTTTGACAGGAATAAATGATGTTTCTCAGTGCATCACATTCAAAACACACATTTTGTCAATTCACCCCCTTATTCTTGATGTTAATTTTGATTACTCGGTCAAATTGGCTCACCAGATTTTACACTATAATATTATCATTTTTCTCTTTGCAATTAATATGTAATGTGTGGGGAATGCTTCTAGACTTTGTAAATATCGTGTTTCTCTTTAAATTTTTACCCAAATGGTTTATTAACAGTTTATGGGTTTTGCTTGAGTCGATACTCTGAGAACCACAAAATGATGATTTTATAACTCTGTTTTTATCTACTTTTATAAGTTGAAATTCTAATGTAATAAAGTTCTTTCCCTCCCTTCTTACTTATTCATGAATTCTTATATTTTCAGTAGTAATATAATCCCTTACTGTCATTTTAATGAGACATTTCCACTAAATACAATGTGTGATATTTTATTGAATGAGTGAGTGAAATTACCATAAAAAACATTTATAACAATTATATAAATTGAATATTCATAAAATTATTGTACCAGTGTTATATTTCTGTAATTATATAAGAGCATGCCCTTATATTCTGTTTAGATTTTAGAAAAAAATTCAGAATTATAGATAAAGTGATGTGATATCTACAGCTAATTCAGTAACTCAGTAATGTGTGTGTGTGTGTGTGTGTGTGTGTGTGTGTATACAGAGAGAGAGAACAGTGAAAGGGGGTGAAAACACCATAAGAAGTATTCCTGCAAAAATGAACTACCTAAATATAAATGCAGCCATGATGAAACATTAGATAAGCTCAAATCAAATTATGAGATATTCCACAAAACAACTCACCTGTAATCCTTAAAAATGTCAATATTATGAAAGACAGCCAGAGGGGAGGGGAAGAGAAAGAGAGGGAATGTAGTAAAATATTAATGATTGTTGAATTAATTTGGGTGAAGGGTCTATGGAGTTCTTTGTACTATTTGCATGACTTTTCTGAAAATTTGAAATTATTTCAAAATAAAAAGTTAAAATTTAGTTATTAAAGAAATAATGTCAACACATCAGAAATGCCACAATTCTTAAAATTTTGATCTGCCTTACGATGTAGAAACCGTTATTCTACAAATGTTTTTATTAAACTTTGTAATTTTATTGGCCTCTAGCTTCCTATGTGTTCTACTATACATTTCAAATATGATTCATTTGTCCAACAATTGAACTGATGAAGTAAAATACCTCCCCAAGCCAAGATACTGTTTTGTTGCAAAGGCTGATTTTAAAATATCAGTGACACCCCAAAAATATTGATAAAGTGCTTTTTGCCTATAACGACAATACGTACTCACCATTCCATCCACTCGTTTTCTTTCGATCCTAATCAAGTGAATGTATTCTTTTTCTGTTCCTTTCTATTCCATTCTGTTTTGTTTCATTAAGGATTTCATACATCCTTACATGGCCTTTTAATTTTTTTCCAATATATAAAACCAGGCTATCAGGCTTATCTCTCAGTAATTTTGCCCATAGATCAAAGTCAGTACAGAAGACAATATTCTTCCAGACTATGCACCATAAGTAAGAGAGTCACCTCCTATACAAAAGGCCCAGTTGCACATAAAGGGTATGTTTCTGAAAAAGAGTGCCAAGACAGAGAAGGCCGTAGTTTGGGTAAGGAGAACAGAAAACTACCTTGACTTTTGATAGAAAAGAAGAGTTCAGACCCTTCTGCGATGAGAAAAATAACTTTTGTTATGAGTTGCT
The DNA here is from genome assembly GCF_005190385.1 of Monodon monoceros. NCBI lineage: Eukaryota > Metazoa > Chordata > Mammalia > Artiodactyla > Monodontidae > Monodon > Monodon monoceros. Next base: position 35,420,400 of record NW_021703767.1, read on the forward strand.
GCCTGGGCATTTTACAATATGATGATCTTGCTCACACCCAGAGTCTAGACACTTAGATAAGAACTTGAGTCTAGTGTTCCTGCCATCAGTTCAGGCTTTGCTTTTCCCAGGGCACCTCTTAAATTAACCACTTAGATTTAAGGCCTCAAAAACCACCACCCCAGTCACCTTATAAGTAGTAGGTGATTGCTACCCTGCTCTCTAACTCCTGATCACTTGATTGCCTTTCCCCTAGCTCATCGTGCCCAACCTTCCACCCTCATCCCTTTCTGGGATCTGTAAGTAAAAATCTGTGATTACTTCCTTTGTGTGGCTGTATGAAAACTGAAGCTTCAATCAAAACAACCCCATGGGTTTCACTTCCCCAGAGTAGGTGCTCAGATACTGGGGAAGCTACCTGCCCATTCTGTGTGGGTGGCTTGTGCCCCCTCATTCAGCAGGTTCATAATCTGCATATTCTTAATTTAATACACCAGCCATGGACCCTGCAACACACCTTCTTATGAGAAGTAAAAAGAGAGTGCAGTACCTTGGGTTGGCTAGATACCCACAGGATGAGCTGGAGTGGGAAATATTGAATTTAGGTTTAGGATAGTTAGAGAGATTTCTACTCATCAAGTTTGGAGGAGAAGAAAAGAATTTCCACTCACATTGCCTCTCCACCCACCCCTCCTTCTCTCCTAGATTCATATACATATATTTGTACATATATGTATATTTGTGAATATATGTACCTATATATGTATAGGAAACATAAATAAAATAATAGATTCAGTCTGATACTTTGGAACTCTTCATCTTTTCAAGTGATCTTTCTAGTTTTAGGTGAGCAGTGCCCAGCAGCAGGGTAGGGGGAGAAAGGTAGTAATTGCCTTCTATACTGGGTTACATTTTGGTTTAGTAGTAGTTCTTGGTTCAGATGATTTTGTGACAGTTTCCTTTGTATATTTACCTACATAAAAGTAAATTATTTCTTTAGACCTTAGCTAAGTCAGTTCATAAATTAAGGCTGCCTATAATATGTTAATGATATATATCAGGGTGCGCATGCCGGAGCTGATCTCCAGTGGCCTTGGCCTGCAGTGGCTTGAAGCAGGGTTTCGGTTCCGGTCAGAGATTGAGGTCAGGTCGCGGCAGTGAGAGCACCAAATCCTAGCCGCTAGGCCAGTGGTGAGTGACAAGGCCCTGGACCTTCAGCTTTGCAGAAAAGAATTCTTACAAAGATGAAAGTAGAAACAAGTAAAGTATTTATTAGGAGAAAAAAGAGTACAATACGTGTGGATGGACACACGGGTGGACTCAGAGAGAGGGTCGCACCCGCATGGAAGTTTGAATCACTTTTATGGGACATTTCTTCCAGGTTTCCTTTGGCCAATCATTTTGATTTGCCTGGTTCAGAATCCGTATTTGGTATATCTCAGGATACTCCCATGTGTGCATGTGCATTTCTCAGCCAAGATGGCTTACACCGAAGAAGCCTATGGGTAGTTGACATCACTTATTATGAGGTGACGCCCCCTCCCTTTAGACCTCCAAGGGGCTTTCTAGTCGGAAACGTTTCCTTGACTCCAAAAATGAGAAATATGTGGTCTGTTATCTTCTATTTGGGCAGAGTCCAGCCTCCTTTCTCAATTGTCCTGCTATTTTCATCTTGCAGTATTGGGCCCCAGGGAACGAATCTCCAATTGCTTACCCTGGGGGGGGCCCATCTACCTCCTACCTCAGAGCCAACTCATAGACAACTAAGAATGATCTTTTTTTTAAGGATAAAATCATGTTAGACAATCTATGTGGTGATGCACCTGTTCTGGCATTCTCAACAGTCTGATTTGTCCCTGCATAGAGAATATATGTCATTTGTGTTTTTACTTTGTTAGAATGGTATCAAAATTTGTATAATTGTCTCTGAATGTAATACCATACACTGATTTCCACTATTCATTTTTATTTTTATTCATTTTTATTTTATATTTTAGCAACTTTCTTCAATTCTTCCCATGCTTACTCACCATGTGGGCTCCACAATACAGAGATTTTTTTTCTGCCTTGTTTATCATTATATTCCTAAGACCAATCCCTGCACAAAGGAGGTACTTAAATATTTTTAATGAAGTAAATGAATGGGTAAATGATTGGATATCTTTTGCATGCCAATAACTTTGCTAATTTTGTGTTAAAACTTATCAAAAAACATTCTGTGGGAAATAATACTAAACTTTAGCTTTGTCATAAAAGTTAGAGTTATCCAGTTACCATGGAGTTGTCTTCTCTGTATAAACAGTTTGCACAGTACAATTTAGAATGTTGGGTGGATATTCTTGAACACACTTATAGAATTTAATGATGTGAGGGACATTAATGTTATAAAATGATCTATACATGTTTAAGTAGAATTTTAAGGGATCATTGATTGTGGTTGGAGAGGTGAGGAAAACAAAAAATATATATATATATTTTTTATAATGTAACCCTCATGGATTGAAATTTTTGCCTTTTTTCCCCAGACAAATGACTTTCTCTGGATGACTGCCATTTCTCCAGCAGCTGAAACTAAAGGTAATGGCCAGTTTGGGAACTATGCATTATGAAATTTGAAATTATTGCTGGTTAAGATCTCTGACATCAGAATTCTTTTGAAATATTTCTCTTACATTGTCCTCTACCAACTGGTCTGAGTTGATACAATGTATTTACTAACATTACTTTGGGGTTGTGTTTCATGAAAGTCAGTATGGCATAATACTGAAGAATGTAGGCTCTGGGGACTCAAACCAAGTCCCAACTAGCTGAGGGATGGTGAGCAATTTGTTCAGTCTCTTTGAGCCTCATCTGTAAATAGGGTTAATAATTAGTTTGTTGTGAATAATTAGTTTGTAATGCATATCAAGTACCAGAACCATGCCCAGCACTTCAGAAGTACTTACTAATACTGCAAATTGTTAGTATAGGGAAAGAGTATATGAAGAATATTAGTGTATGGAGAGAATTACTGTATGGAGAGAGAGAGATTAGTATTAATATAGTATGATGCCCTGTGGACGCCAACTAGGATAAAAGTGTCTATGAGGGATCACTGGAAAAGTTGATAGCACAGTGCCTATGTGGGTTTAGGGTTGTTTCATTTTCCTACCCAGTGGAAGAGTGTATCAGGCTTTCAGGTCACTGGATAAATCCCCATACCATTAGCTGATGATATGGTTTCTTATCTCAGTTTTTAGATAATTCAGGGTAAACTTTTTTACTTGCAACTTCTAAGTTTTATGACTGAATGTCAGAGTGTTCTGAATGTAATATTATTCTACTGAAATAATAGTTTTTCTAATTCTGAGTATCTAGGACTAAAGACCCTGAGTGTAAGAATGACACCAAAACCTCACAAAACAAACTTCTAGTAGCTTTGTACCCCAAACAGCAACACTGGACAAATTACCTCAGCACGGCACCTCTACTTCTATCATTTTTCCAGATGAAGTGTTGAGGTCAAGTCACTCCCAGATGCATTGTGTAGCCTGTGGTCCACTTTTAATCCCATCATTTTCTATTTAACTTGATATCTTCAATCCCTCTCCTCTCCGATATTATTAGAATGAAAAAAGTGCCTTAAGCCTTATACATTAGCTGAAAGAAGAGCTTTTGCAAAAATCAGAGACATCTACAATAAAAAGTTAACTTTTTGATCAACAAAAAGTGAGTGTCACTATGAGAGAAAAAAAGTCAGAATTTTTTTTAAAAAGCTCATAACACAAATGTGTATAAAATTATGGCGTATGATATGTGATATTTGTGAGATTGTAGAGAAAATGTTTTCATTTTCTGCACAGTTAGGGCTTTCTGAACAAAATTAAAACAAAAACTTGGGGCCTGAATTAAAGGACAATCCTTTACTTGAAAGATGGTTGAATAGATAGTAAGGGATTTTTACACTAGTGAAAGTCATTTTTAAATGTCAAAGGGGGATTAATCCAGAAACATTCCAAGGGTTGAAACACTGAAACACCTGTCTTATCTTTCCCTAGAGAGATTTACTCACATTCCAAGAGTTAGAACCAGAGTCCTTCCCCATTTTTCCCCAAGGGCAATTTGTTTTCATCAAGGAGATTGAGTTTCTCTTCCTTCTTTAGAAGAAAAGGGAGATAATGCATATATAAACTCACAGGTGCATATTTTTTAGGGTTCCTTCCTTTCAGTTTAGACAATTTTATATACATAGCCCTGTCCATCAAGCTCTCTTCGCTTTGACCCAGAAAGGAGAAAGGAAGAAAAGGAATCATTGTGGTTATAAATCATGTGTTTACTTTTAAGACAATATGAGTATGGATATTAAAAACTGTAGAAATGGAAAAAGATCAAAGCATTTATTTACAATTATTTCTTACAAATCACTGATGACACAAGAACTGTTTGCATTGTTGCCTCTCCTAAGTTAACTCATTTGTTTGAACTGTTAAATATGTTTTCTAATGGGAGTAAAACATGGGGACAAGTTGGATGCAAGCAGCTGAAGATAAACATTTGTTATTAAAATGTGGGTTAGGGATTGTTTTGGGGAAGAATTAGTTTAATTCTGTTCTTTGGTAGAAGAAAGATGGTTCTACACCCTCTTCCTGACCCAGCTCTGGTCAATATAAATTTTGAAACTCTGTTAAATGACTTCATCATTTATTTCCATGCTTCTTGTCTGCAAAATTTTCCTCAGCTTTGATCATAAAGATCTCTTCTTTTAGTATGCTATTCTTTCAATGTTGTGTCTAACTTGATTTTTTCCATCTCTTTGTCTTATATCATACTTAAGTATAAAAAATTTAGGGGAACTAAAGAGAATAACCTACCTGATCCTCTTTCATCCGTGTAATTTCTCCTGTTCCTATAAAATAGAACAGAACAGGAAGTTATCACCTTATTCCAACACCCATGTAAAGCCTGATTATGAAAGACATTCATTCTGCTAAGCTCTTCTCTGTTTATTGTGATCAGTTCAGACACCTTTCAGAGAAAGACACTAGATGTTCGATTCTTTATGAAATAAATGGAAAATCTCGGCCATATGAGGATCTACCTTTACATTTGGATCTAACAAGGATTACATTGTTATAGTTTTTCTTTTTTCTTCTTCTTATCCTTAGCTGATAAGTCTAAATTGTAAACAGTTGTATTCTCAGGCAAGATACAAAACTCATTGGCATTTTCAGTTCATTGAAGTTTTCAAAATATATTCAAAATATAAGTACTTGTTAATAACTTTTAAAAGCTGGAGTATTTCTTGATTTATACACGGGCATGGGGTTTATATATAAGGGAGAAGAGAGAAAGAAGATAGTTGAAAATAAGGAAAATAAGAAGAAAAGAAAATTTGAAAATAAAGGAATAGAGAAATAGAGGGTAGAAAATGAGAAAGGAAAGAAATGAAAACCTGAAGTATTTATTCAAGTATCACAGAAATATATTATTGCATCAAACTACATTAGTTTGAACAATAATAGTGTTCTTTTAGTTTTGATTCCTTTATCATGTTTTCAGTAAAATAATATTCAGATTAAAGTATGCTTAACTTTTATATATTGCTACAGAAGAATTTTAGTGATAACTAATGATGATTATTTAGTTAACATTTATTGAGAGTTTACCACGTTACAGATACACTGGTTCTGTAAGTATATTAAATTCCTTATCTTACCAATATCCTATGAGGTATGTACTGTTCTATGCTCCACTTTTGAGATAAAAACTGAGACTTAGCATCTTACAACTGTGAACATCGCAAATCTGATAAAAATGGCAGATTCGAACTCATGTTGTCTCTTTTCAGAACCTGAGTTTATAAACACTTTGTAAAACAGGATTTTTATGGAGTCATTTTGTTCTGGCAGAAACAACATCATGTTCAAGTGGAATTTTCCACTGAAACCCAAGGACAGAGTAAATTTTCTTGGCACTAGCAGTACATGCAAAAAAGATGGTGGAAACCTAATGTTGTCATGTTTAAATCTCCTCATCCACATCAAGCATATAAATTGTGGGGACATTGGAGGAATTTGTTTTGTTTTGTTTTGTTTTTTAAGTGGAGTTTTAGTGAGAGCTAAATCTTGCTGTAAGTGTGGGCTTGTTTCCCTGTATACAAAATTCAAGAGACAATTTGACCTTTATGGGGACAATTCAGAAAGTTTCAAAATTGTCTTCTGCAATTTAAGGCTGGTGTTTAATTCATGCCTGAAAACAAAACAGGGCAGGAAGATTTGCATACTCAGAGCATTTCTTGGCCAAGAATGCATGACTATATCTTGAGGAGAAATTGTGGATTGCACATACTAAGGAGGCTGTGCAGACCATCCTCAGTTGCTCTCCAAGAGTGCAGCTTCCATGGCAAATGGACCTCAGCAAAAAGAAGCTACATCTGACTCTAGATTCTTAGTGCCTAAGGAAAGAATGAGTGACCATTCACAATAGACAATGGAACTACAAATGAGAGATCATGGCAAAAGAAAAACTCACAAATAATTTCTAATATTAAGCCAGCTTTCAAAAATGGTCAACCCAGAGAAGGTGACATTGTACCCCTACAATTTTAAACAAGTTGGAACTTTTTTGCCCACCTCTCTCTCCCATTCCTCCCTGCCTCCCCCCCCATGAATATTTTGTCTTCTTGTTCCCTGTCTATCTTGGGGAGGCATATAAAATAGAAGTTGGTAAGCTAAGGAATGAGCATAGATGTGGAAAGTGGAAAGAGAAAAGCAGTCAATTTCCACTCAACTCCACTCCACTATACACAGTAAGGCTTATCAAGTCTGCCTTGGGGGAGTGGGAAAGTTTTGCTTTGAAAATGAAGTTCAAAATATTTGTTATTTTGTAATAATGGACATTGTTAATTTTAATAGTTTTTATTTTAGAGCAGTTTTAGGTTCACAGTAAAACTGAGCAGAGAATGTGGAGAGTTCCCTACCTCCACACACCTACAACCTCCTCCACTATCAATGTCCTGCACTAGAGTGGTACATTTGTTACAATTCATGGACCTGCATGGACACATCATTATCACCCAAAGTCCATAAGTTACATTAGTATTCATTCTTGGTGCTGTATATTCTATGGGTTTTGACAAATGTATAATGACATGTATCCACCATTATAGTATCATAAAGAATAGTTTCACTGCCATAAAAATCCTCTGTGCTATTCATCCCTCCCTCCTCCTAACCGTTGTCAACCACTGATCTTCCTGTTGTCTTTACAGTTTTACCTTTTTCAGAATGTCAAATAATTGTAATCATATAGGAGGTATACTTTTCAAACTGGCTTCTTTCACTTAGTGACATGCACTTAAGGTTCTTTCATGTCTTTTCATGGCTTGCTAGCTCATTTTATTTTAATGTTCAGTAATAATGTGGTCTGAAAGACAGCATGGTTGCTTCCAAGTTTGTGATATGAATAAAACTTCTATAAACATCAAAATACTTGTTTTTGTATGGATATAAATTTTCAGTTCATTTGGGTACATACCAGGAAGTACAACTGCTGATCCTGTGGAAAAAGTACATTTAGTTTTTTAAGAAATTGTCAAATTGTTTTCCAAAGTGGCTGTGCCATTTTGTATTCCCACCAGCAATGAATAAGAGTTATGGTTGCTGCACATCCTCACCAGAATTTGGTAATGCCAGTGTTTTGGAGACATATTCATTATTGATCAGAGGCCTATTGTATCACAAGGAAGTGATTAGAAACTCAGGAATCTCCCCCAAAATTTCTTCTAGAAGTATTCAAGAATTAGCCCCACAAATTAATGAAGAAGAAAAAGAGAGTTAATAGTAGTTCCTGAATATTATCACAAGGATGATGCTTATACACTGTATTACAAAATTAAGATGTCTCTAGTATACATAATTCAAATTGCTTTAAATTCAATGCTGTCACCCTATATATGTTTTCGTGGAGATTTGCAAGCTGAATTCAGCTTTTCATTTCATGAATTTGGGAAGATCTAAAAGCATTCATTTAAGGTGGTCTTATGAACATTAATTAGTTTTATCCTTTGATTTAATATTTACTAAGTACCTTACCTAGAATATGCCAGGCATTATGCTAAAACTTGGGATACATGTATAAATAAAACATGTCTCTTGTCCTTAAATAATGTATTAGTCAGAGTTGTTTTGGTTAAATGTGACAGAAGCACCACTCATACTACTTAAACATAAACGAGAATTTATAGTTCATATAACTGAGAAGTCCAGTAGTAAAGCTAACTTTAAGACTTCTGGGTTTTTTACATGCTTTTCTCTGTTTCTGTCTCTTTGTCTCATTGTCTCTTTCCTTCAGAATTTATCATTTCTTTGTATATTGTCCTAATCACCCTTTGCCTTGCTATAGATAAATTCTATCAAGATGATAAAGGTGAGAGCACTGCTGCAAAACTATTCTGGAAATACATCATTCCTATTTACAATCCCAGAGAAGAGAGCTTTTCTCTCTCTTACCATGTCCTTAAAAATCTGATTGGAATTTTGGGATGATATGTTCTTCAGTGTTATTTTTGAAGATTATTATACCTTGAGTTAAGAGATGGAATTAAAGAGAGCAATGACTGTACCTGTACAAGTAAATGAAAGGACTCACAAGAGTCCACAAGGTGTACTTATGTAGGACTTTTATCAAGATAAAAGTATAATATATTAGGAGAAAGGAAGCACTGGCAAGAATTACAGACCCCTAGGTTTCTAGGTGTAGATACCCAGGATCATTTAATAATTGCACAGAAAGTGCTTCATCTCTGGATTTGTACCACCAAGATATGTGCAAGGAATCTTGTTTTAAAGAGACATGGAGAAAAGTACCCTGTGAGGTCTTTTATGCCCCACTGATTAGGGAACCAAGCCAAACTGTGAAGCAGTTAAAACAGGAATAAGCCACCGGTTTTTACATCCTCAAACTGACTCTCAGTGCCACTAGGGCAATTCTGAACTTTAAACAGCAGTTTATATATTTTTACCTAACTCCATTATTCTTATCTTGACCAAGAGTCAGAACTAGACTTACAGATATCCCCAAAGATAAGCATAGAACTCTCCCAGGTCAACTGAGAGAGTTCACTTTATTTCACACAATGTCTATGTTATTTCACACAAAGGGTACAAGGAGGATAACGTATGGTGGGGAAATTTGAACAATTTATGCTATTTTGAAAAATGTCTAACCTTGTTCTGGGGGAGAAACGATAAGAAAAATGTCAGACTTGTGAAAAGCGCTTGTTATTCTGAGTATGCAACCAGAGACGTTCAAGAAAGAAGTGAATTCCAGAAGAGAAAGATGGTTTATCCCTCGTTGTATTCTAGAACGGTTCTCTTTGCTTTCTTTCAGAGGAGGCTGAGTTGTGAGTAGGTAGATCTGTCTGTCAAAAAGCCTCCATCTGATTCAGTCTTTATATGTATAGATTAGCATATAAATATTTATACATCATGACTTGAAGGTAGCAGTGAGAAGTTAAATGATAGATGGGCTTGAGTCATCATTCTGATGGATCATTCTGTTCCCACTTATAACATACATGGTACACAGGGGACCCAGAAAGTCCTGGTGTTTCCCAATAAAGAAACATGGAGGTGCTTGGACTAGAATGAATGCAGAAGTTTGGGGTTGGAAAGAAGAGGCAGAGGTCTGAGACCTATGGAAAAGTGAGGGACTTTACAGAGAGCACAGGGCAGTGACAAATCCATGGAGCTGACCAGTCTACTTACTCTAAAGAAGAGCCCACCAGGGGTCCAGAGAACAGCACATAGCTCCCTGCAGTCATGAGGATACAGTAAGTCCTCTTCAAACAACCATTTGCCATCTTGAGGAAGAGAAAAGGAATATTGCAAATTTGAAAAACTCATGATTTTCTTATAAACAAAGTCATGCAAATGCATTATTTAAAAGGGTATTAGAGCTGTTAAACTAAATATTTAAAATGAAAACTGAAAGGAAATATGTTTGAATCAAGAAAGAGTGCTATTTAGCAAGTATAGCTTGCCTCCACATCTTGAACAATGAAGTGGGAGAAAAGATTCTGTGTCTTAGCAGAATAATTGTGCTTTATGTTGATTTATCATGTCCTCAGTTATTCTCACTTTTGAAAGAGCTAAAGTTCTTTATAATCATATTAATTCTATGATTACTTTTTAAATTTTATGGTCACTTTGATTGAATAGATAACCAAAGGCTATTTCTTGATAAACTATAATCTTCTCTGCAGTACATTGAATAGTGGACCCCAAAAGTTCGTGTCCACCTGGAACCTTAGAATGTGAACTTATTTTGAAATAGGATCTTTGAAGATAATTAGTTAAGAGGCAGTCATACTGGATTGGGGTGGGCCCTGAATACAATTACCTATAAACTTAGAAAAGAGGAGAGGACACACAGAGGAACATACAGGAAGGCAATGTGAATAAGGAGGTGGAGATTGGGATGACTTGTCTACAAGCTAAGAAATGCCACAGGTAGTGGAGAGCCATCAGAACCTAGAAAGAGACAAGTAAGGATCCTTCACTAAAAGCCTTCAGAGATAGTATGGCCCTGTAGATACCTTGACTTCTGGGATAGCTGAGCAATATCCCAGACTTTTGTGTTCTGAGAAAATTCAAATTGCAAAGGACTCCCTGCATATTCTAAGCACACCACCTGCACCCTGTCTTCACCATTCTTCATGATTCTCATAAATTACCTGCCTATACCTCTTCATTTTACTTATCTATGTAACATCTCAGGCTCCTTTCCTTCTCTTTGAAATATTTCTTGTTAATGAAACTCTCTCTATTGCAATAACCTTAATAAAATAATTTCCTTAATTGCCAAGGCATTTTTATTTCTCATCACCTAGACTAAGAAACATTTTGATATAAAAGTGTCAGAGTATAGAATCTGAGTTTCTTAAAAAAAAGAGAGAGAAAAAAAGGAAGCTGCAAAATGATTTCCTGAACTCAGATAGTGAGCAATTTATTTTTTATTTTTTGTCAGAAAAGCTCTGTACTTATCTCTCCATGAAACAAAATGGTGTTATAAGAAAAAAAAATCACTTGTATTAAAACTCAACAGCTTGTCCCAGGTTGCTACGCAGACTATTGGGAAATTACCCTGAATTCAATTGGGTAAAATATAGCAGAGCCAAGAAGATAGGTTTATATTATCTTTGGGCTTTCTGTAAGATGCAAAAGCAGAGGTTTTGGGTCACAAAGGCTCCAATGACTCATTAATATCAATGATAGATATTTATTTGATTTGGAGGAAAAATGATGTATTTTCTATACATTAAATGTTTTCTAAAGAAAATATATATTTTATAAAACCTCATCTTCTTTTTAAATTCTTGAATAGTTTCAATAACATTAAGAAAGGAAAAAGAAATGAGTTGATGTGAATGATTAAATAATTTTAGCAGAGCCTTAGCAAATGGAATGAAGTAATAGAAACAACTACAATTTTACAACATATGGATTCAGCCATTGGTTTTTTGAAATGCATATTTTAATGAACTGTTTGGATTCTAGAGAGCAAGGATAAATTTAATTAAATGGCAATCCCCAAAGCAGTGTGATACAATCATTCCTTTAACCCTGTCATGTCTCATTTTCATGATAAAAAACAAGAGACAACTTTAGATTGAGACCTTCTGTTTTGGTTTTACATCCCAGGTTTCAAATATTGTCTCCACTGAGGTAACTAGCTGCTTTAGACAAATTGAGATCAAATCAATTTTTCAGAGTAGACTTATGATCTTTTCTTTACCAAATATAATTTAGCACTTTCAAAAAGTCACAGGATTGTAGCTCCATATAATTCCAGTTGTTGCTGATAGGAACTGTATTGATCAGTTTCACAGTATGTGTAACCTTTGGATAAGATGAAGAAATCTAAGTATGATGGGTAACAACAAGTAACCTAAGACAGTACAGACATGAGAGGCAATTTTTTCAACATCAACAGTAACCTGCCAGTTACTCTAAATGTATGTTTGAAGATAATGATCTTACAATATAGATAAATATACTTTTAAAACTCAGCTGCCTAAACTGATAGTTTAGGCAGTTATAGTTATAGTTAAGTAATAGGTTAGTTGTTTATTTGATAAAAGTCAAACAACCAAGCAGACTACTTCTGATGTTTCAAGCATGGGTCTTGATGCATCACTGGATATTACTGCTCATGGCTCAATATTCTGTTCTCCTTTCATTGAGGAGACATATGATAAAATGGTAAAGGGCTTACATCAAGTAGCTTACCTGCTATATTTATCTGAATGCCATCAGGTATGAATTTGGGTGTTAACAAAATAAAAATAAAAGAGATGAGATCAGACTCACGTAAATAAAATAACACAAAGATACACTGGGTATTTAGAAAGGCTATTTAATTGGGATGCTAATTATGTAAGTTGGAACTTAAACTTCCCTAATGTTAAATTTCCAGAGAAATGCATGTTCTCTTCTTTGTCATATTCAAGGAATAAGCAAGCAGCACTTAGAAAACCTGTTTTGAATATTGGGAAGGGAAGACACAAGGTTAGCTTCTGTATTGTTATATCAAGCAAAACATTTATCACTTAAACCAAGCAAAGTTTCTAAATGTCAATTTGAAAACCATGAAAAGTCTTCAACAAATATATTACAATCAAGAAGAGTGGGCTAAATATGTTTTCACATCATTTACCACTGATTGTTGTAAATGTACTTCCACCTTAATTAATAAAAGATGATTTCAAAATGAATAAATCACAATGGATTTCCTTCCAGCACTTGGCCTAATGATGAATAAATGAAGACAAGAGAATTCTATTGGAACATAAAGACTTTTTTTTTCCCTTAAAGGTGAGCTAAAGTGGCTTTTGAAACACACAAAGAAAATGTGCTTTATTGAAAAGAAAAATCTTCATTCACTGTATTTGACATTAAAGCTAAGAGGAATCTGTAGAAATAAAGTCTCTTCAAAGAACTCTTTATTTGCAAGCACTCTGATTAACTAATTCAGAACAGGACAATAATATTTTTCCTCTTCAGATTAAAAAAAAAGTTAAAAATAAATGCAGTTAATACAACTGCAACAAAGGAGTCAGTCAAGTGAAGTAGTCCATGTTATAGAACAGTAAAAGCAATAATCACAACAAAAGAAGTTTTAAAACAGTGAAAGAAGTAAAAAATGCAATTTATTGTTGTGTTAATGGGGAATATTTTATATGCTTATGAAGGAAAATATCCCAGCATATTTTAAGCATCCATGTATATTTCCATGTTGAGGGCAACTATTTAGTTAAAGGGAATATTTTAAGGGATTGGAATGTTCTTGCCACCTTATTAATATTCAGTGTTATGATTAAGCAAAGGTGAAGAGAACATTATACTTGGAATACTGAGGTCAAGTTCTAGTCTCTGTCTGGAGCTCCAGTTTCTGTCTTGGTGCTCTTGTGCAAGTCATTCACATCTCAAAGCTTTAGGGTAAAAAAAAAAAAAAAAAAAAAGATGGCAGTTAAAGAGATCTTCAGTCCTCCTACTAGCACTAATTTTTAACTTAAAAAAAAAAACCCTGTAGCATGACATCAAATAACAGAAACAAAGAAAGCTCTACAGATCATAAGAAACCCATATAGCCTTATACAGCATCAATTAGTTATAGCAGCTTTGCACTGCAACAATTACAGGAAGATCGTCAAAACAAAATAAAGCAAAACAACACTTGTCTACTTTTTTTAAACATAGAAAAAAGGAATGAGCAAGCACAGCAGAAGTGCTTTCATTCTATTTAGCTGAGTTACATTTTCTAATAGAAATAAGGAAGTGATGTGAGTTGAGAAGAACTGCTGATAAAAAGCTATCATCCAGCTTAGGATGGAATGTCACAAAGAAAATCACAAACTTGGTATCAAAGTCAGACAAACTCAAACTCAATATCACAGTTGAACTTTCTACATCAATTTTCAAAGACTAAGGAAACATAAATTAGAATACTGTAAACATTTTTCACGAGGCATGGATTGAAAAGACTTTTGAAGGTTAATTAGCTACTTCATCTTTCTCTATTTCAATGACACCAGTTCCTCACAAAAATAAAAGATTTCAGGTATTCAATATCAAGTCTTCACTTTTTGGTTCATTGTATTTAGAAAGTTGTATATAAGAACAAAATTTCAGAATCTGGAAGAAGTTCTCAGCCTGCTAGCTTTACATGTATAATTTAAACACTCTACCTAGATGTGAAAACCCAAATTTATCACATAATTCTTCCTCACATGGTACATTCAAGAATTGCTTTGGGGGCAAAAGTGCGAATTAAAAAAAAAAAAAAAAACTCCTTTTTTTTCTTTTATCCACCTTTCTCCCATTCTGAAATATAATCTTAATAAATCTCTTGGGTCGCTGACATAAGTTGTTGAAAACTAATAGAATAGAGTTGGTGGATACTTTTCAACACCTTTCACCTTTTCAACACAATCTGCAGTGTCATATTAAACCTGTTGAAAAACTTCCCTAAATAGAAACTAAATTAATCCGTCTAATGAGACAAATACAGATTCAGGCTTTGAAAGGTCTCTAATTTTTGGTATGTGCAACAAGTTCACAATTAGGAATTACAAGGAAAACAGTATCTTAGCTTCCAGTTTACTCTGTCTAGTATTAACTAATTAAACAACACTGTTGATAGAAGTTTTTGTTGAAATTTAGAATATAATTTATTTCTAGCCACATGTTAAACTTTGAACAACGTTGCATTATAGAATTACTTAAGTAAAATAGATAATAGCACATAAAATTAATGGAGATCTAGGAGGATCCAGTAGTAAACATTTTAGCATCACAGTGGTAAACATTTTAGCATCATTACACAATGATTATTGAAGCAAAATTTCTAGAACAATGCTGCAGCTTATTACCATATCTATTTCTAATCCAAGCATGAGTTTTCCTATAGTCCAGAAATGCATGTGATTTCTTGAACCAGGATGGGTTTACCTTTAATTTAATTCTGGGCTTTCATTTTGGGAATTTTTTATGCAATTACAATCTGCTTTTTGGCTTCTCTCAAAAAATAGTCTTTAACTTTCTATAAATAGGCATACTGGGAAATCATCAGGAAGAATTCATCAGAAGTACTTGCAGGGGAAACAGAGTTTATTAGATTTGACTTTTCTTTGAAAACTGAAATTTCTAAATGAAATCTTCTGAACAAAATATTCTAAAATAATATGAACTCAAATAATAAGCTACAGAATTCTGGGGGCTTTTAGCAGAAATGCAATCATATACTGAAGCATTAACACTCTTCTTCCATTTTCTATTATTTGTTTGTTTTCCAATTTTCTGTTGCTTTATCTTTCCTTAAAATACTTGTTTGGCACCCAGATACTTCCATTAAAAATCAAATATATGATGTTGTGTAATAATTTATGTAGCTCTTTTTTTTTCCATACAAATTAACTCACACGACAGTCTTCTTGATTTCTTGCTTGCCTGGCTAACTTCCTGTCTCCTTGCCTTGGTGCAAAATACTGTAGTGTTTCTTTCCTAAAGAAAAAAAAGAGCAGAAGATATTACAAATAAATAGCAAAATATCAGATGAGAGAAAATGTGGTAGAAAATACTTGACTGGAATATAAGCTCCATGAAAGTCAGGGTTTCAATTTTTACAGCAGTTTTATGCCCATTGAACCATTTATATTGAACGTATTCAATAGATGTTTTAAGAATAAATTAATTGATGTGTTGATTCTTTTCCACATTTCCTGAGACCTCCAGATTGTCTAGAAATATTTAAGGGAAACATTGAGTGTACTTACCAAATTTTTAGGGAATTTTTGACCAAATATCAGAGGAGAATTCTATTTTCTACTTCACAAAATAATTGGTAGATTCTTTTTTATAAGACAGTGCATTAAAAATAATCAGAGGTCTTAAGTGATAGACATCATTTAGAAGGGTTTTTCCCCAATGTCCTTTTATTTTCTACTCATGATAATAATAAATATTAATTCACTCTTTGCTGGGAAGCTTCCTCTCCTGAACTGCTTCATGGGTCTGACAAATGCTGCAGACCTTCCTCTTCCTTCCATGTCCACTTAAAAAGGGGATAAATAAAATATGTCATCTATGGTCAAGCTCCATGAATAGCAACTGTTCAGTACTTCTTTAATGTTTGGGATGACTTGCATCCCTTATTTATATTTAAGAATTGATGAAAATGACACAATGATAGTGTTTTCTTTCTTATTCATATACAAAGTTGTAGGCTTCCTCTATTGTCTAATTGAATTATTACAAAATAGCACGCTTATAAAATTTTTCATGACATAGTTAAAATACATTAAAAATTCTGTTCTCTTTCTCTTTTTATAAATTTTATCTCATGAGAATTGAATAGCCTTGCATCATGTTTTCCTCGTAAGAGTTCTCAGATTCCATATGTTCAGAGGTAAATAAAACATTGCCAAATGGTAAATGGCAAAAAAGGCCTATTGGGCCTGCTGAAACAGGATTTGCCAAATGTCCCTTGGCACATCAACTGTTGTGCATGTACCACCCAGTTTTGCCCCAGTCTACCAAAAGTGCTTTGTTCCTTCAACTTATAACAAGTGTTACAAAATTCTAATTTTGGATTATGGTTCTGCTCCATAGAGACCAGCTAATTGGGTAGCAGAAAACAGTTAGATCTAGGAACTTAAAGATAATGATCTCTAATGGTAGGAAGACTTCATGATATTAGGAAGTAGCATATTTAAATAATAATTTCCTGATCACCAATTAGTGTGGCCATTAACAAACATTGCTTTGTATGTATGAACATGACATATGGTCTCTCCTAGACCTAGTAACATATCTCTTTTGGTGGTACCTGGTAATTAAAAAATTACATGTTATTTTGTTGTTCTACTAATTCTATATGGAATGTAACTCAAGACTCTGCTAGCACATAGTTTTGTATAAACATATAAAAACCAACCGAAAAATGTATTAAGGGATATATACATTTTATAAGGTTTGGGTATAAAAAAACAAGAGGTTTGTGAATATTCTCAAACTGATTCAAAAATTTATGTGGAGAGGCAAAAAACCCAGAATAGTCAAAATAATGCAAAGGAGAAGAACAAAATTGGAATACTGACACCCTCCCAAATTCAAGACTTACTATATAGCCCTAGTAATCAAGGCAGTGTAGTATTGGCAAAAGAATTTGTCAATATGAAAGTGAATCTAGACACAGATCTTACACCCTTCACAAAAATGAAGTCAAAATAGATCACAGACCTAAATGTAAGATGAAAAACCATAAAATCCTTAAAAGGTAACATAGTAGAAAACCTAGATGACCTGGGATATAGCCTTGGCTTTTTAGATACAACACCAAAGGCATGATACATGAAAGATCCATAATTGGAAGCTGAAATTCATTAAAATTAAAAATTCCTGCTCTGTGAAAGATACTGTCAAGAGAATGAGAAGACAAGCCATAGACTGGGAGAAAATATTTGCAAAAGACACTTCTGATAAAAGACTGCTATCCAAAATACAAAAGAACAAAAAAATCTTAAAACTCAACAATAAGAAAACAAAACCCAATTTAAAAAATGATCCAAAGTCCTTAACAGATACCTCACCAAAGACATATACAGATGGCAAGTAAGCATGTGAAAAGATGCTCCACATCTTATGTCTTCAGAAAAATGCAAATTAAATAACAATGAGGGGCTTCCCTGGTGGCACAGTGGTTGAGAGTCCGCCTGCTGATACAGGGGACACGGGTTCGTGTCCCGGTCTGGGAAGATCCCACATGCCGTGGAGTGGCTAGGCCCATGAGCCATGGCCGCTGAGCCTGCGTGTCCGGAGCCTGTGCTCTGCAACGGGAGAGGCCACAGCAGTGAGAGGCTCGTGTACCGCAAAAAAAAAAAAAAAAAACAAAATAAATAAAAAATAAAAAAAATAACAATGAGATACCACTATTTATAATGGTCAAAATCAGGAAAACTGAAAACACCAAATCCTGATAAAGATGTGGTGAGATGAGAACTCTCACTCATTGCTGGTGGGAATGCAAAATGGCACAGCCACACTGGAAGAATGTTTGGCAGTTTCTTATAAAATTGAACATACTCTTACCATATGCTCCAGCAATTATGCTTTCTGGTATTTACTCAAAAGATCTGAAAACTTATGATCACACAAAAACCTGTCCATGGATGTTTATAGCAGGTTTAATCACAATTGCCCAGACTTGGAACCAATCAAAATGTCCTTCAGTAGGTGAATGGATAAACAAACTCTGGTACATCCAGACAATAGAATATTATTCAATGCTTAAAATAAATAAGCCATTAAACCATGACGAGACATAGAAGAACCTTAAATGCACATTACTAAGTGAAATAAACCAATTGGAAAATAGTATACACTGTGTGATTCCAACTATATGGCATTCTGTAAAAGACAAAGCTATGAAGATAGTATAAAAACTAGTCATGGCCAAGTGTTTAAGGAGGTAAGGAGGGATGAATAGATAGAGAACACAGGATTTTTATGCAGTGAAAATATTTTGCAAAATACTAAAATAATGGATACATGTCATCATATATTTGTCCAAACTCATAGAATGTACACCAAGCTTGAAAACCAAGAGTGAACTATAATGTAAACTATAGACATTTGGTAATTATGATGGAGGTTCATCAATTGTAACAAATGTACCACTTTGGTGGGGGACATTGATAATGAGGGAGGCTGTACATTTGTGAGAGCAGGGGGATCATGGGAAATTTCTGTACCTCTTTTCACTTTGCTATGAACTTAAAACTGCTCTAAAAAACGTCTTTAAAAAAAAAATCAAAGGATTTGTTTGGAAGTAAAGTCAGATGGAAATTTCATTTTAAAAAAGAGGCTATATACAGGAAAAATATTAAAAAGAGAGCTATTTTGCAGGGGTCATTTTTGGGTTAGAATAGTACTGGTTACAGGCAAAACCAGTTATGGCCAATAAAATGTCCACTAGCAATGTGGCCTGCAATTTCTCCATAGAGCTACGTTAAGTATGGTTTGAATTGGGTGATTAATCTCAGCATCCTAATTCAGGGAATCTTGTCTTCTCAAAAAAAAAAAAAAATCTATTGGACTACTTGGGGTGGTGGGGGAGAGGAAGTTGTACTACTCAAAAATGCTACTTTTAGCTACTACTCAAAAATGCATACATTGACAAATCATAGCAAGGATCTTGGTGCAGACCCAGACTAAATAAGTGGAAGGGACCGTAAATGGCCACAGCAGCCATTATTACTAGCCAAGAGCATGTCATGCTTACTTCATAGCTTGAATTAAAGCTTTCTTAGGAAAGCTTCCCTAACTCAGTCTGTCCAAGGGCAAACTGCACTCCTTGATGACTTCCAACCAGTCAGTTCACTCAGAGGAAAAATAAAACAAAATGAAACAAAGCAGGACCTATTTCCACAGAATATCTGTGCATAAGCCTTTTAAACCTTTTGTTGTTTTTTCAATGAGACAATTTACACAATTGACCTTCATATATGAGTAAACTACAACTGCACACTGTTTTATGTCAGAGTAATTCTCTGAGTAATCCTCTGAGTTATTATACGAAAATATTAATCTCTGAGTCATTCTCTGAGCAATTCTTTGATTCTCTCTCTCATATATATATGTGCGTGTATACACACACACACACATATATATATATATATTTTTTTTTCTTTGCTTAAAAGTGGACCACAAGGAGAGAAAAATAAACTCACTAAGAAATGAATCTTTTGGAGTTGGGGATTCTAGGAACATGGTTGGGAAATATCTTGAAGAGTAATTGCTGTATAAGGAGATGGGCAATTCTCCCTGTTGTAACACATATAAATAATAACTTCTACCTTTTCATGAAGTTGGACTGTCTGTGCCTATCAGGTAGGCATGTCTGAAGATGACAAAAATCAGAAAACAGCATGTCTAGTAACACAGTCAGGCAGTTATTTAAGGAAGCCTGGCTTTATTTTTAAGATAACCACTGAAGCCCATAACTATCCATATGTATTTCCAATTTAATGAGAAGTGTTCATATAAATTGAAACTATGTTTATGGGCAGTATGGTTAGTGGAAATAGACTGTCTTGAACAAGCAGATTTGAATTTAAATCCTGGCTTAATTTTTAACTTGCTGTATGATCTTGGGAAAGTAACATATTTCTTTGAGCCTCAGTTTCCTCATGTGTGAAAGAAAAGAGTGAAAACTTACCCATTGATTTATGCTAATGATAGGAGACAATGTATCTAAATGACAGTGCAACTGTGCTCAATATACAATCATCTTCATTATTATATCTTTAAAATACTTTTCTCTAAAATATACTTTTAAAGTAATTATAATGCATATTATTTTTCTGTATTACATTATTCAAGTTAGGGATTCTGTATTAAAAGTACTAACCTGTGTAATTATTTAAGCAATAATCACTTTAGATTTTAATTTTTATTTCTACTATTACCTGCACATATTAGCATAAGGTGCATTTCTGATAGTATTCCATCACCTGCTTATTGCATTATCACCACAACTTCCATGAAGCCTAACTAATCTTTCCAGTCTTTTTATCCTTTTTTGCTAATGCTGACACATCTAATGAAGGTCATATTCTGTAGCAATTTGAATGGCAAACCCTAAAACGGAAAGAAAAATACTAACTGGGTCAGCAAAAATAAATAACATCTACCCAGCATTGTCTTTTCCCTTGCATATAATTCTGTCAAAGGTAACACTACTGTTTCATTTTTCAGACACTTTTAAATAGTTAAGGGTTAAATGTCGTGCCTCATTATTGATTAACGTGATAAGATTTTTATTCCAAAGACCATGTTAGTAATGATACATATTTATTTAAGTTTGTGTGTGTGTATAAGCATCTTAATTTTACATCTTCAAGCTATTCTTTATCAGAAGGCTCTTTGTGTTTTAAACATACAGTATTAAACACAATTTACCAGTATTAAAGTTCAACTGGAAATGAATTTAATATGTCATGTAAAATGCCCTTTATCTGTGACACATTTAAATTTGCTAAAATAGAAGACTCAATACCTTTTTCTACCTGAAGGGGAGAGAGGTTAGGTGACACAGCAAATTAACTTTAAGGCTGTCTCTTTTCATCCCTGAAGGTCACATTTACTTATATTGACTTACAAATGGAAAGTATAGTGGTTCCAGAAATCACCTATGTACCACACAAATTGCCAATCATGGAGATCTACATTCAAAAGAGTCCCAAAACAACAACAAGAGAAAAATGCCACAGATAAAAAATAATATACTAAGTCTTTACAAGGAGTTTTTTGTAGGAGGCATGATGAGTTTTAACTGTATTTCTTAATGCCCTCCATAATGTTATATAGTGATAAGACTTAGTAATCCTTTTTCCATTTATTCTTTTCTTTTTAATTTATTGAGAAAACTATGAAACAAGAAAATCCAAGTAAGCTAGTCAAGGTCAAAGTCACAGAGTGAAATAGAGCAAGACTCAGAGGGAGCCATTATGCCTGCTGAATCTCTTTGTGGAAGTAAGTGGAATCAACTGCAATACATTGAAACTACCTGCTTTCTGCTTTGTTGATTTCTCTACCACTACTTGTCACTCTCCTGAGTTAAAAGGTGAACTTTTCTCTGTCTATTATTTCTGTATAGTGATTTATTTAAATTAGCACTATATTTTCAAATCCATTTACATAGTAAAAACAATATAACATATATCCATGATTATTAGCAAAATAAACAAAATATGATATCTTGAGTATACAAGTATATCAAGTGTACAGCTTTAGGATATATAAAGGACCATAAGCATGGAGATTATTTCATTTTCCTTTGAACCCTGAAAAATGCATTTCTTGAATTCCCATTTTCTCTTTGTGACTGAGTTTAAGCTATCCTCAAGCAACCTGACTCAGAATATGATCTCTTTATAAAGCTGTCTTAAGTGTGGGGAAGATTAGGAAGATTACCCTGGATACCATAATTTAGAAATATTCTCTTCCATAAATAGTCTTTTGAGACTGATTCAGGAAATTGAGTGGTGAACTAGAGAAAATAGTGGTGAATCTTCAAACTTGTGCTAATAATTCCAGAAGTTTATACATACCATAGCCAGAAAATAAAAGCCCCTCCTGTCCTAACTCATACACCATCAGCATGAGAAAAATAGAGAATTCCATCCCTTCCACGCATTTTTCTAAGGGAATATTTGCTTTGGAATCTCCTTATTGTTTTCTTTTTTTAATTGAAGTATAGTTGATTTTATAAATCAACTATTGCCTCAGTTTCAGATGTACAGCATAGTGATTCAGCTATTTTTTATTTTTAGTTTTGTGTGGATTATATTCTATTATAGGTTATTCAAGATATTGAATATAATTCCCTGTGTTATATAGCAAATCCTTGTTGCTTATCGTATTATGTATAGTAGTTTGTATCTGTTAATCTCATACTCCTAATTTATCCCTCCCCATGCCCTCTCTGCTTTGGTAACCATAAGTTTGTCATCTATGTCTGTGAGTCTGTTTCTGTTTTGTATATAGATTCATTTGCATTATTTTTTAGATTCTACCTATAAGTGATATCATATACTATTTTTCTTTTTCTGACTTATTTCACTAAGCATAACATTCTCCAGGTCCATCTATGTTGTTGCAAATGACAATATTTCATCCTTTTTTGTGGCTGAGTAATATTCCATTGTAAATATATACCACATCATCTGTTGATAGGCACTTGGATTGTTTCTATGTCTTGACTACTGTAAATAGTGCTGCTATGAACATGTGATTTCCCTTGTTCAAACAAGGAAATGAAACAATGCAACTTATCCTGTTTATCTGTTCACTTTCCAACTTTACATGTGTTTCTGCTCTTTAATCACTTCAAATGAAGAATACATAGCACAGAATAAATAAGGCTATTACTTTTCAAAGGTGTTAATTTTATTTATAAGAAAAATTTATGTTTACTCATCCAAAAAGTCACTAAACAACAAGGTTAATTGCAAAAATAGAGATTCACAAGAGGAGGATATGGGATTTGAAAATATATTAAATATTCACATATTCACTATTAAATATAACTTATATTATAAATGGGAAATACACATATTGTTTTCATAGTACAAAATTAAATAACTTGAATATTCCCTGTATTCTGAGAGTGAAGGAATCTGAATCTGAGAGTGGGTGATCTTTCCTTTTTCCCCTCTATAAAGGAGATAGCTACAAGTTAAGACAGAGTGAGGAGTAAATAAATGATGATAGATAGATATACCTATACATACATATCCTTGAAAGCAAGTTTGATACTTTTATATTTTCCACACTTTTACTTGCCCTGTATATTAATAGATGGTTTCTCCCCAGTCTACATCCTTAAGTGTCAATCTCTATAAAAGTTTTTACTGCATACCTATTTTCTTTTAGTTACTACATTTTCTACCTCGCTTATCATATGTGAAGTTATTTTTCTCTAAAGACCCACAGTTAATTCTCTAAATGATATATTGCAAGCACCACAGTTATTTACTTTTCTATCACTGATTATTTTCCTAAACTTGACACATTGCATAACTCCAAATCTTCGGCTCATGCTTTTGCTTCCAGTCTGTTTCTGGATGTTTTGTTTTTATTCTTCTTTCCTTTATATATATTCAGAAATAGAGTTTAAATTATATATAAAACTGTAAATGGTAAAGTTCTTAGTGTGTTTTCCCCTAAAATAAGATTATATAGAAACACATATCTTAAAGATTTAAATCCCATTACAATAATTTTCCCAACCCAAATCCTAACAATATATTTCTACCTATAAAACTCAAAGATATTGGAAACATTCACACGAAACAATATACATTTATTTCTGGTGTGACACTGACAAATTCTCTTAAGACTAGAGCCAGATATATTGTACTCTGATTCTTCCACTTGCAAAACTGAGAGGATGTGAAACCTCTAAATTCCTAAAATCTATTTCATCCAAATTACATTCAATGTTTATTTAAGCTGTGTTGCTACCCACCAAAGTGATTTATTTTCATTGAAATGAAAATAAGAAACTTACTCAATACAGATATAGGCATTTATTTTTTCCTTAGGTTCATAGTCAACATTGTAATTGCTCTTTGTTTCAATGTTTACATAGTATTTCTAGAAAATGAAAAAGACAATCTTTCTGATATTTGTATGTCTTAATTTGTGATATTTTTCTTCAATTATGTTATAGGCTATCAGAGTAATGCTATTCTGTGTATCAGACTTTAAATTTCAGATTTATTTAGTGTATTCTTTAACACTGCTCACAAAAATCAGTTTTATTAGGTTTAATTATATATACATATATATGTGTGTGCGTGTGTATATATATATATATATATATATATATATACTCTCTAATTTCTAGCAAGTTCTTTGACTTTTAAGCATATTTGTAATATAAAAACTACTTTGCCTGAACCTTATATTCTTGCATGTCATGATGTGGAAAGATATAAAATTGATTGCAAACTTTCCAGAAAATGTCAGATGACCTGCCACTTTTAAAGCAGGCAAATTAGTTTGCCAGTTTCC
Source organism: Monodon monoceros (assembly GCF_005190385.1). Lineage (NCBI taxonomy): Eukaryota > Metazoa > Chordata > Mammalia > Artiodactyla > Monodontidae > Monodon > Monodon monoceros. Next base: position 35,444,996 of record NW_021703767.1, read on the forward strand.
TTTCTTCTTAAAAAATTCACTTCTTTGTTAAAATATATTTATGTTTACATTCTATTGAGTTAATTTTTTTCATTGAAGCTCTATGTAGGAGTAAATTGTTCTTTTTTTCTTCTTTGCCAAATTACAGATTAGAGCTATCCCTTTTAAAAGTTTTTTTTCTGAATCTCCTAAAAGAATCTAAAAAATCTTTGATCATGGTTTAAAAGGATCATTATTAGCCTTATAAGAACTCGATTTTCGTACTTTTTTTCTTTGCAATACTCATAATTAGGTGTGTATAATTAAGTCTTTCATTAAAATTGTCTTAATCGCTTTGCTTCCAGTAAAAATGATAAACAAATATCTTGAATCTATTTAATGCCTTAATTTTTCCCCATAAGTTAGATTACACAGTAAGGACCAGATTCATAAAATATTTTCAGCACCATTTCCTTCAGAACTTTAAACATTTTCCTCAAATTATATATTTCTGGGCAAAATACAAATAATTCTGATTTACAACAATCCCTGGAGAGAATTTACTTTTCCCGTGTTATACACATCATTATGTGTTATGCATAATTTTAGGGGGACAATTAATTGATAATGAAAAATGCAGCGGCCTAACTAACATATTGCTGCAAATTTTTTCCTTCTAAATTGTAGAGTCCTGCTGACAGTGACAACATAGGCTTAGATACAAACGTCAACAGGGATGTAGATTCATATAATCTGTACCATAATTAAAGAGAGTAAAAGAGTATTTGAAGATAACATAACAGAGCAACGTGATCATGCAGGTTGGATGTGAGTATTGACTCACCTCTGCAGGATCAGAAACACTTTTCTAAGATGAAGGCAGTATCCCTTATTCTTGAATTACATTTGCACTGAACTATCAGCTAATATTAAATGATTCATTTTCTTTTCTCTCTTTTTTTTTTCTCCATCCTCCTAGTCAAAAATTACTGGTTTTCTATATTATTCTAATTGACCTTTGCTAGGTGACTGGCTAAAAAATTTGATAAACTAAGTATAGAGTTTCTAAATTACCTCGTTTCCATTTTAAGAAGTCGCTTCAATGTTTCATGCCAAAGTAAGGACTGCTTTTGAGATAGAATAGAATAAGAAATCTGCTTTTGAGATAAATAGAATAAGAAATCTATTTAGCAGAGTACAATTATTGGATTAAAGTAGTTATCAATTTGCAAAAGAACTTCCATGGGTGTGCCCCCTCCATTTTTCCTTTCCCTGCCTCATTTTATTTCCTTTACTTCTTATCATTACCTAACCTATCAAAACCATTGTTTCTGCCAACCCCAGTAAAATGTGAACTTGCTTACAACAGAGATTTTTTTTCTATTCAGTACTGTAGCACCAACAACTACAATGGTACCTGACATAGTAGGAACTTAATAGGTTTAAGTTTAAATAAATTCATCATTGAAATAAGAGGAGACAGGGATCAGACATCTGTATTCCCCCCAAAGAGTCTTATTTTCTTATAGTTTACACCAATGTTGGATGTGTTTCTTCTTATACTGCTTATCTAAATCTCATGTTTCCTATGTTTGTACAGTCATGTTACTGTATTACCCATCAAAGTACTTCTTTTCCCTAAAATCCAGTGAAATGCTGACTTTCTAAGTCAAACAGTACTCCTTATAGATTTGTATATCCAGTATGATTTAATGAATCAACCAGAAATACTCTTTCCTCCTTTTTCTGTAATTTTAAAGAGACCTTTGTTTCTCTTCTGTGCGAAATGTTGGGGTTTCAAATTCTGGTGACAAGGGCAGGATATTTAGAGTGAGAAAAACCTGTGTTTGAGTCTGAGCTTTACCCTTTGTTTCCCATAAAATATTGGGAAGTCTGTTTACCTCCCCAAGAGCCTCAGTTACATCTTCTGTAAAATTGGAAATAAAAAAAAAAAAATCCTTGTTCAAGCTACACCTTAGAATTAAGAGAATGAGAGTTTGAAATTGCTTCATAAACACTAGAGATCCATGTTTGTGTCTTTTTTCTATCAAACCAACTAATAAAACATTTCTTTGAAACATTATGTAAGAGAGCTTCAATTTTGTCATCCAACTGAACTATACTGTAATTTGAATGGTTAGAATATTAAATTTAAAATAATCAAAGGCTCTAATTCTGTATAAACATTTCTACTAATTTGTTATCATTTTACAAAATTTTGCTAAGTACTATTGGGGAATGTCAAAAAAGATAGGGAGTTTTCTTACAAAAAGTTTGAAATCTCATCTGAAAAAAACAAGAGAAAATGAAATAAAAGTGGACTAGGTAATGCAGGATGAGTTTGAGAATAGTCATTTATCTTTCCAGCATTTTCTTTTTTTTTTTAACATCTTTATTGAAGTATAATTGCTCTACAATGGTGTGTTAGTTTCTGCTTTATAACAAAGTGAATCATCTATACATATACATATATCCCCATATCTCCTCCCTCTTGCGTCTCCTTCCCACCCTCCCTATCCCACCCCTCTAGGTGGTCACAAAGCACCGAGCTGATCTCCCTGTGCTATGCACTATTTCCCACTAACTATCGGTTTTACATTCTCATCCCAAATAAATAAAGAAAAAAACAATGATAAAGAAATTTCAAATGCAAAGAATTAAAGCTAGAATCTAATGGTAGGTAGATCCAAATTTCATGAATTTTAAGGAATTTAAGATTGCAATTGTTCATATAATAAGTGATAAAAACAAGTTAATAAAGTCAAGTTAGAATATGTCTTCCTGAAAATAAGTCAAAGATAAAACAAATAGAGATATTAACAAATACCACCTATTTTACGAGGATAAGAGACAGTGATGATGGTAAGTCATAAAAATGTTGACGATTCCACATGGCTTTTTTTAGTGCAATTTAAAAAGAACCATTTTATATGCAGTTTTACAATAGTTATGTATGATTACTATTGTTATACAATGTGTTGTATCATAGTCACAAACAACTATTCCAGGCCAAAGGTTTTTGGTGACTTGGGAAAGTATTCTACAAAACTCTTCTCTATTTCAGTGGCTGAATTATCTGGAAAAAGACTAGGGAGAATTGTTAGGCCACTGTACTACTGAAAAATATGGCAGTTACCTGTTATGGACTGAATTGTTCCTCCCCCCACAAAATGTATAGGTTGAAACCCTAATCCCAAATGTGACTATATTTGGTAATTAAGGTTAAATGAGATCATGAATTGTGACCCTAATCCAATGGGATTTATGTCCTTATAAGAAGAGACATCAGGAGTGTGTGTGCATAGAAGAAAGGCCAAGTGAGGACATAGCAAGAAGGTGGCCACCTGCAAGCCAAAGAGAGGAGCCTTGGGAGAAACCAATCCTACTGACACTTTTATCTTGGACTTCTACCCTCCAAAACTGAGAAAATTCATTTCTGTTGTTTAAGCCACCTAGTCTATGGGTTTTGTTATGGCATCCCTTGCTGACTAAAGCATTACCCAAAGTTTCACTGAGGTAATAACATTTTTAGAAAATGATACTTTCTTCAAAAGCAGGTGAAAAAAGGCAGAAAGACTATGAACAAGAGCTAAGGGAATAGGACAGCTGTGTCCAGAGGCTTGGGGATATCATCAGCAAGATTGTTTACAAGTAACTTCTGGCTGGGCTTCCCCAAACCACCTCAGAAAGATCAAAGCAAACGTGTGATATAACACAAGGTAGCATGATAAGAAAACTGTACTTGGCATGAAATTTTTCAGTATTTTCATCCACACAGAGATAAAAGTGCTAAGATTTGGAATTTTCCTCCTTGGATGTTCATGTCTTCAACTTTCTCCTTTTTCCATATTTCAGTTGAATCTCTGAATAGTTACCTCTAGAGTAAAAGGATCCTAGGGTAAAGTGAGGAGGGCAAATCTATTCACATCAGTGAGAAAAATCCACTCAAACCTAGATTGAACTATCATTGTTCATTAATGAATAACTAGGAAAAATACTGATAACTTTATGAAAAAATTCTATAACATAAAGAAATAAAAACACATAGAACTCAATAAATTGTTGAAAACATGCTTGTGAAAGTATTTCCTAAAGGAATAAGAAATAAATGTAGACTGCAATACTGTGTGCTCTAAAGTAAAACAAAATCTCTGAATTGTGAATTAAAGAGAAGATAATGATGTAGAATGAGAAAGAAAGGTAATTGGCATACTATGTGAAAAAAATTTAAAAAGTTATGAAAACAAGCACATAACTTTTATTAAAAACATTAAGAACATTAAAAAATTAAAAAAATTAAAATTGAGACAGTAAATAATCATATCAGCACTGTGAATCATTTGCCAGTAAGCTGCTCTCAGAGTGAAAATGATCAGGGAAAAGACATACTAGAAATACAATACATAAATAAATGATGTTGTTCATTCATCTATTCAAGTCAAATCTCTATTGACACGTGTCGACTTAAAGGATGTATAACCAGGGACTATACTTGGTATTGTGGATTATGTTGTGAGCATTAACAGATGCAAACTTGACTGATACTGTATCTCATAACTTAAAGTTCAGAGTGAAGAAAAATATTAATCAAAAACGCACACACGGGCTTCCCTGGTGGCGCAGTGGTTGAGAGTCCGCCTGCCGATGCAGGGGACGCGGGTTCGTGCCCCGGTCCGGGAAGATCCCACATGCCGCGGAACGGCTAGGCCTGTGAGCCATGGCCACTGAGCCTGTGTGTCCGGAGCCTGTGATCTGCAACGGGAGAGGCCACAAAAGTGAGAGGCCAGCGTACCGCAAAAAGAAAAACAACCAAAAACGCACACACATACATACATACATATGCATACACACATATATTCACACACACACACACACACACCCACACACACACACCTTCAATGAAATGAAGCAGAGGTCTGGAATGACTTCACTGAGGAAGTGACAGCCCTATGGTCATCTGAGAATAAGCAGGAAATAAACAAGTAAAGTGAGGATGGTAGAATTGCTCAGTAAAAGAGAACTGCTCAGTAAAAGCAAGTCCCCATGCCCAGCAATTACTATTACACACTGATCATATGAAAGACTAAAAGAAGTATGGTGGGTCTGGGTCAAAGAAAGGCAGTGGTGTAGTAATTATGAATGGGCTGGAGATGTAGTTAGGTTTGGATCGAAGTCATTGCAGGCTTCCATAGAGGATGGTCCCCACTTACAGGCAATAGAAAGCCATTGAAATGTTTCAACAGAGGGAGGAAAAGGAGGCCGGGTACAAGAGCAATGAGATGATATGACTATATTTTAAATTGGAAAATATGTTTTAGGCTGAAGTTTGCAAATTTGATTGAGGAAAGACAAAAAGCATGAGTGGACTAACTCTGAACATATTGCTGAAGTCCACTCAATTCATGTCCTGTAGTACTCAGGTAGCAGCAGGAGAGAAAAGTAGATAGATTAGAGGGGTATTGAAGAAATAAAATCAATAGACCTTGGTGATGAATTGCCTATGAGCCTATTGAGTAGCAGCTGTCAACCTTTAGTACCCTGGCTGTAGCGCCACTGAATTTGATGCAGTGGCATCTAAGTTCTGCTTATATGCCTTTGGATTGCTTTACCCTGGGGTACATTTACTCCCAATAACCAGCACCTTCATCTCCTTGTCAAAGGGTTGCCCTCAGGCTCATGGAGGATCCCTTAAAATCAACCCGGTTCTCCTGATTCTCAGATGCAGCTTCTTATAACTCCTAAGAAATGAGGCTAACTTGAGCATAGACTACCTCAGCTCAGGGCAGATAACAGCTCTGTCTTCCCTTTAGCTTTTAAAACTTTCTAATCATACTGTTTCCTCTGGGTCACGTGACAAGCTTTCTTTTTTGGAGGAATTGCAGTTGCATTTCATTAATCACGTACTATATAATGAATAATTCCAACAGCCAGGTACTGTGTGCTTGGGTTCATAGTTCACAGAATATAGCAGCCTCCACAAGACCATTATTTACCTTAGTCCATACTCTATTATATATCCCTTAAGTCAATTATGTAACCAATTGCTAATTAAAGTCCAAATTTTCAGGTATCCCTGAGACAAAGGAAGGAGATGATGCTGCTTTTAATCTTTTCTTTCCTTTTATTCAACCAGATGACTGGTTGAATGTTTGTAATTTCCTCATGCATACTTATGATTTTTGTAATAGCAAATTTTACAATATTTGATTCATGAAAACAGGTATGGTAAAGTATTAATGATCAACAAGAACTGAACTATACAATAAGGATTTGGACTTCCCTTTTTAGAAAACATGTTCTCTGTGGCCATATACCCTTACAAATTTTCTGACATGATTTTTACTCTTAGAACACCCCCAACACACACACACACACACACACACACACACACACACACACTTTTGCATTGTTTCACCCAGAAAAGGCAAGTAGCAGTAATACCCTTAGGAGATCTTCTTCAGCCCATCCCCACTACCTGTACATCAATCAAAAAACAAGAAAAAATTATTGAGAGTTAAGAAAGATAGAGGATTTTGTAATCTCATCATCCTCATCTTTTCATCCCCATCTCCAGATCTCAGAAAGCTTTCTGAAGGAGAATCCCTTCATGTTGAGACAGCCCAGAAATCTAGCCCTTCATGATAAGACCATCATGTGCCATATATTTTCATGACAACATCTAAATATGTATGTATAAGTTACATGTGAACCCACCATTCATGCCTCTGGCTATAGGACATCCCCTGTCTTCTTTTTGCCCTAAGTAACAAGCAGTGCTTTAAATATTGCATTTGGCTGCTGAGGGCTAATGATTGTCATGGATCCCTTTGAGAATGTCAGAGATGTGTTTTTATTAATTAATTGACTATGTTTAGAGCAGTTTTATATGTTTATTTTTATTGGAGTATAATTGCTTTACAATGTTGTGTTAGTTTCTGCTGTACAGCAAAATGAATCAGCTATATGTATACATATATCCCTTCCCTCTTGAGCCTCCCTCCCCGCTCCCCACCCCACCCCTCTAGGTCATCACAGAGCACCAAGCTGAGCTCCCTGTGCTATGCAACAACTTCCCACTAGCTATCTATTTTACACATGGTAGTGTATATATGTCAATGCTACTCTCTCAATTTGTCCCACCCTCCCCTTCCCCCTTCTGTGTCCACAGTCTGTTCTCTACATTTGTGTCTCCTTTCCTTAGGGCAGTTTTAGGTTTCAGAAAATTGAGAACATAGTACAGAAAGTTCCCACATATATCCTCCCTTATTAATAACATCTTGTATTTGTGTGATAATTTGTCACAATTGATGAGTCAATATTGATATATTATTATTAACTGAAGTCCACAGTTTCCATTACAATTTACTCTTTGTGTTGTACAGTTCTATAATTTTGACAAGTGCATAATGTCATATATCCACCATTAAGGCACCCTATAGAATAGTTTCACAGCCCTAAAAATTCTCTATGCTACACCTATTTACCTCTCCCCGCTCATCCCCAAGTAGTCACTGATCTCTTTACTGTCTCTATAGTTTAGTCTTTTCCAGAATGTCATATAATTGGAATTATACAACAAATAACCTTTTTAGAATGGCTTCTTTTATTAAGTAACAGACATTTAAGGTTTCTCCATGTCTTTTCATGTCCTGATAGCTCATTCCTTTTTATCACTGGACAATATTCCACCGTATGAATGTACCACAGTTTGTTTACCTAGTCACTTCTTGAAGGACATCTTGGTTGCTTCCAGTTTTTGCCCATCCATTTTTATTAAGAGGCACTTAATTCTACTTCTCAATCAAATCACTAATCACTACCATACCAGTGGCAGAACAGGTGATTTCTATTGATGTTGTGCTTCTTAGTAGGTTTTTGTACTCTGGCAGTGGTAAAATGTACTTTTTTTCTAGTGATCATAAGAGGTGGCTGAACTTATCCACAATCCATTATTGCAAACTCCTAATGATTTCTCAGCTATAACTTGGTCACAGGGTAGGTGTTGCACAAAGTAGAATAACTATCTATTCTGGACAAAACCAAAATTGGGCAAGAGTCCAATTATGTCCACACTACCAAATATGATGCCTTCACTTATGCCTATTGTGCAGAATTACCATACCTTTTTCAACAAAGTTTTAGTGTCTGCTAGGCAAATGGTGAAGGATTTACCTCTTTCAGTCTCAGGGAGTTCCATCAGTAAACTAGGCAGCTTCCTTTGGTCTAGCAGAAAGGGAATCACAGAATTTAGATTCACCTAGAGAGGCTATCAGTTTTTCTGGAGGTTCTGTGATTAGTTCACAAGACAGAGCTTCGGTGTGTTCATGGATGCTATGTACTCTCGTAGACCTGCCACCAGTGATGTCGTCCTTTGCATCCATTTCATCATTCAGTTCTGAGGAGCTTCTCCATTTTAAAGCTATGACTCTTTCACATTATCAATAACATGCTATTTATTTATTTATTGGAGTATATAAATGGAGTATAACCCTTATTTTATTTATTTATTTTTCTGTGGTATGTGATCTTTTTTTTCCCTTTTTTTCTCACATCTTTATTGTAGTATAAATGCTTTACAATGTTGTGCTACTTTCTGCTGTATGACAAAGTGAATCAGCTATATGTATTTTCAGAATTATTTTTAAGTGTTTTCCTGCTAATTGTTATGGAGAAGAAAACTGTTAGAACGAATGACTGAACATTTACAACATTACAAAATTTTATTTATCTCAAAAAAATGATTCGAATATACATAATTCTACATGTATATTAGTCTTCTTATTTGAATTATCTTTATTCCTGATGGTTAAGCACACTGGGCTATATATAATAAATACTCATTTGAAATAAAATTTATAAGCTATTCACACAGAGATAATTTGGGGGATTAAAGCTATTATCATACATTAAAGTTAAAATTGTCAATAATCCCAGCAATTCAACATTTTAGGTACTGCACAAATGGATATCATTAAAAGCCAAAAGTTTGAATTCTATTCTAGGACCATTCAATAGATGGTTTTGGAGAAACTTTCTTTTAATTGGAAGTATAATTTTTATTCAGTGAAATGCATAAATAATCGGAAATGTACAGTTTGATTTTTGACAAATGCTTACATCTGAGTAATACACACACGTCACATATGTGTGTCAAAATGTAAATATTTCCTCTTGCCCTTTCACATTCAGTTCTTGTCTCCTCCACTCTTCTGGTTCTTATCATCCTGAAAAAAATTTGCTTTTTCTAAAACATTATATACATGCAGCCGTACAGTGGGTACTATTTTGAGTCTAGCTTCTTTCACTCGGTATGAACGTTTGGGTATTCAGCCATGTTGGTATGTGTATCTGTATTTTATTCCTTTTGGTTTTCTAATAGTATTCCATTATATGAATTTACTACAATTGTTTACCAAGTCTCCTGTTGGATTTCTGTTTCATGTTGGAGAGTAAACCTGACCCAGTTACTCCAGCTTGTTTGAAAGCAGTGGTCTATTTAGAAAAGACTAAGATAAAAATCCTATCATGTGCAGCAGCAATGCAATGACAGTCTTGTGTCTCTCAGATGCAGCTCAATATCCCAAGCAGACATTTCTCAGAGGTATGTTTGGTCTTGAGAGATGAGTGACTAAGGCAAGATCCATCTCTGCTCAGGAAACCAAACCAATGGTGTTCTTTCAGCTTTCATACCTTTTCACCTGTTGCTCCTTAATGACAGTTTATAAAATAAACAATCTCAAAACTCTCATGTACAGTGTGTTTGTGTTCTAATTTAGAACAGTGTAGAATTCATAGCAAAATATTATTTAAAAAATCCTTGTTTAGTTTAGATCTAGTGCACTTCTATATATTTATTGGGCTGATGCTGAAAGTTTAACCAAGGGTCAAAATTTCAGGCATCCTCAAGGCTGGAGATATGGGAGCCATGGGGTTGTATCTCTTGTATCTCCCTTCAGAACATAGCCTGATATTCAGCGACAAGGAGTTCAGTTAGCCTCTATGTGTTCTCACCATCAGGACCTGCTTCAGCTTTAGAGCAGGTGCTGCACTCTCCTGGGGCAGCCCCTGGCCAGCTGGCCAATGTGGTGGGAGTGTTAAGGCTAACTTGTTTTTGCACAATGCTGGACCCTACTATTAGATCATCTTTGTTCTGGAACTCCCTGTTGGGTTGAAGACTGTCATATCTATTGTCATGACATCCTTGTCCATCCTGCCCACCCCCTGATCTCTTGTCTTTTTATCTAAGCCAAATTCTATCCACTTTATACTGTCTGTTCAATGCCCTATCTATGTGTTCAAGTTTATAAGTGTATCAAAGGAATGTATAAAACTAAAGCCTATAATCTTTCCTCCTGATTTAGTTGGGTCCTGCAGGAAGCCCATGAAGCTGACACTTAGACAGAGTTAGAAGTGCAAAAGATTTATTGGAGAGGAAGGGTGAAACCTGTAAAAGAAAAAAGAGAAAAAGCTGAAATGAGCACAGAAAGCCTTTGGAGCTTGATCCATAAATTTAGCACTAACAATTCTAAAAAAAGAAAACAAATCTAATTACATCTAGAAGAGTATTAATGATATTTTCTGTGTAAAAATATCCAACATTAGCTAATTTCTGCAAGATATTCTCCTAAGTATACTATTGCAAAATCTTGAAACTTCATAATGAGTTTTGTGTTTTCACTAAAAATCTTACCCCACTAACTAAACTTAAAATGCTTCCTCTTGTTCCATGGATACTTGTCTGATATATTGGTTTAAAAACCAAAGAATTGCAAAATGGTGCAATTGTTTTTATTAGCCTGGGACTTTAGAAGACTAATGCAAAAGAAACTATTGCAACTCATATTGTTGTAAGTGCGTTTCTCTGCCTAGTTTTTACTTTAAAAATCCCTGTGAAAGAATGATAAGACTCTACAACACCCAAACAAAGTTTCCCTTCATGAAACATTTAAAATAATCTCTGAATCCCAGAAGTTTTTTTTGTATTTATTAAAATTCTGAAACGAAACTCTGAACTCATTAGCTTCCACTATTTACCCCTTATTTTCTGGGTGAGTACTGTAATCAATATTAAATTTGCTTTGAAATGCCTTAGTAATGTAACAATACATCACAAGGGTAAATTCCTCATAGCATACCTGTTCAGAATCTAAAAATCTCCTAGCATTCCATGCATGTCTCTCATGACTAACAATTATATGTGGTTTTGTGTAAAATATGATAGAAAGCTGGTTATCCATTCTTCTTCATTTGTTCCTTTATTCATTTATTCAATAAGCATGAATTGGGTATACATGATATGTCAATTAATGAGTATATAGAGATATAGTCCCTGACATCAAAGAGCAATTAAATGCCTCTACTTTTTCCTTCAGAGCTTACAATGATATTGAAATGAATGTACTACTTTTGTAATTTATATACGACTGCTTGAGTTGGTTGCATATAAAAATACTGTCATGTTTAATCATCTTCACTCTTCCTCATAGCCCTGAAAGAGATGCAGAACTAGTAATGTTGTGTTACATATGTAAAATTCAGTCATATGCAAGGTGTCTTTCTATGCTCTTCCAGCTCTCAGAAATCTCAGCCTGATTTTCTCTGGTCCCAATTTAGTCAGGTACTTACTTTTATGTCATCATAAACCATTTAGGCACCTAGATCTACATCCCTTTTTTAAAAATTGAATTTAAGGTTACCTGAGGTTTTGAGTGAATGTGGTCTGCACATGTTGGACCAAATGGATATGAAGATCTTAGAGGCCTGACAAGTTCAGCCTCACTTGGTGCTGGCTGAGGTTTTCATGGTCAAACCCAGAAGGAGTAAAGAAAGGTAACTGGTCTCTGACTTTCACAGAGCTACCTGGCAGAGGGAAGAATAGTGCTCAATGTTGGGGAAGCTTAAAATATATAAATCTCTGTGGTCCTTCCCACTCCTCCCTCTCAGAGCCTGTGGTTTTTAGATTGGCCTTCAAGGCCAGTGACTTTTGAACTCACAAGTCAAGATTTTGCTGCTTTTTTTTTTTTTTTCCTGTTCAAGTCTAGTGACTTAGAGTGGAGAATGGTATGTTTTCTGATACAAATATAGGAATAGACTATCTGTGTTTAAGGAAAGACAGTGAATACATATTTCTAAATATTATATTACAATTTTGTTCTAGCTATTTATTGGAAAGTTTTAGCTAGCTGCGAAAGATAAAAAAGATTAAGATCTGATTTGGTTAATAAACATCTCGACAACAAAAAGTCATGCAATTAATCTCATGATACTCAGAAACATCCATAACTCAAGCCTGTGCTTTTATGTAAATTAGTATATGCAGATCTGCTATACTTGTATAATAATTAAAAGTTATGAGCATTTTTATTTGTTTATTTCAAAGTTAAGTCATTAAAGATATACAGGCATTTCTGTTTTGGCAGGCATTTCTAATGGGTATATACCTAATGGCCGAACTCCCATTTGGAATTATATTACTCTTTTGATCCAGCCACAAAGTGAAAAAAAAAATCCTGAAAGTGTTATTATGATATTTTTACATATATAATGCATATATAGTTAAGCTATATATTTATGTCAATATTATATTTTCTGATTAGTTCATTTCAACTGTGTTCTTGCACTGTTATTATTCATTTCCATTATTATCCAGCCACTAATTCGTCTATCCAATTAATTCTTATACCCAGACATATAATCTGCTTGGGTACTAAGCAAGGCAATTTATTGAAAAGGTATATTTTGAGGGATTAAAAATAGAAGGAAAACAGAATAATATCATGAAAACCATTAGATTATTGTGAGTGAGTGATGAATAAAATTTTGTTAGAGTGTTAAAATTGAATACTATATTAAAATCCCAATATATTTTGTTTTCAAATTTTAATCACCGAAAAACCCTGCATTATCATTGATCAAAATATGTAAGACAGTCATGCAGATTAAGTTTGCTTTTGTAATTAAGACTATTTTTTTTAAAGCAGTGTCAGTCTCACAGCAAAATTGAAGGGAAGATAAAATAATTTCTCTTATATCTCCTGCTTCCTCACAGGCATAGCCTCCCCCTTTATCCATTGCCCCCACCAGAGTTGAACAGTTGTTACTATTCATGAATCTACACTGACACCTCATAATTACCTGAAGTCCTTAGGTACATTATATTTCACTCTTGGGATTGTATCTGGGATTGGACAAATGTTTGTAAATGTATCCACCATTATAGTATCTATAGAATATTTTCATTGCCCTAAAAATAGGCTCTGCCTATTCATCCCTCTCTTCAACCCCCTGGGTAACCACTTATCTTTTTACTCTCTCAATAGGTTTGCCTTTTTCAGAGTGCCATATAGTTCAAGTCACACAACATGTAGTGTTTTCAGATTGACTTCTTTCACTTAGTAATATAAATTTATATTTCTTCCATGTCTTTTCATGACTTGATAGCTCATTTCTTTTAAGCACTGAATAGTATTCCATTGACTGGTTGTAACAGAGTTTGTTTATCCATTCACCTACTGAAGGACATCTTGATTACTTCCAAGATTTGGCAATCATGATTTAACCTGCTATAAACATCCACGTGCTCCATGGTATTTGGGAAAATTCCAAGGTGTTCGATTGTTGGATTGTATGATAAGAGGATGTTTAGTTCTGTAAAAAACTGCCAAACTGTCTTCCAAAGTGGTTGTACAATTTTGCATTCCCACCAGCAATGAATGACAGTTTCTGTTGCACCACATCCTCCCCAGCATTGGGTGTCAGTGTTCCTGATTTTGGTCTTAGTATAATGGTATCTCGTTGCATTAATTTGCATTTTTCTGATGACATATGATGTGGAGCACCTTTTCACATGCTTATTTGCCATCTGTGTATCTTCTTTGGTGAGGTGACTGTTAAGGTCCTTGGCTCATTTTTTAATTGGGTTGTTTGTTTTCTTGCTGTTGAGTTTTAAGAGTTCTTTGTATATTTTGGGTAACATTCTTTTATCAGAAGTGCCTTTTGCAAATATTTTTTCCTAGTATGTGGCTTGTCTTATTCCCTTGACAGTGTCTTTAACAGAGCAGAAAATTTTAATTTTATTAAAATCCAGCTTATCAATTATTTTATTCATCAATCATGTCTTTGATTTGTATCTAAAAAGGTATCACCATATTCAAGGTCATCTAAGTTTCCTCCTATGTTATCCTCTATAAATTTTACATTTTACATTTAGGTCAGTGATCATTTTGAGTTAATTTTTGTGAAGGGTGTAAGGCCTGTGTCTAGATTCTTTTTCTTGCATGTATTTGTCCAGTTGTTCCAGCACCATTTGTTGAAGACTATCTTTGTTCCATTGTATGTATTGCTTTTGTTCCTTTGTCAAAATTCAAATGACTTTTTGGTTCTATTTCTGGGCTCTCTATTTGGTTCCATTTATCTATCTATGTATTCGTTTGTCATTACAACACTGTCTTGATTACCATAGCTTTGTAGTAACTTTTGAAGTTGGGCGACAACAGTCTTTCAACTTTGATCTTCTCCTTCAGTATTGTTTTGCATATTTAAGTCCTTTGCCTCTCCAAAAACTTTATAATTGGCTTGTCAATACCTATGAAATAACTTGCTGGGATCTTGAGTGAGATTGCCTTGAATCTGTAGATTAAGTTGGGAAGAACAGATAACTTGATAATATTTAGTCTTCCTGTCTGTGAACATGAAATATCTCTTCATTAGCTCCTCTGATTTTATTCAACAGAGTTTTGTAATTTTACTCATATAGATCTTCTACATATTTTTAAATTTATACCTAAGTATTTTAATTTGGGGAGTGCTAATGTAAATTCCATTGTGTTTTTAATTTCAAATTCCATTTCTTCATTGCTGGTGTAAGGGGAAAGCAATTGACTTTTGTATATTAACCTTATATTCTGCAAACTTAATATAACTACTTATGAGCTCCAGGAGGTTTTTGTAGATGATTCTTTTGGATATTTTACATATCTGTTCTTTTTCTATTCAAAAAAAGTCATTTTATTTCTTCCTTCTCAACGTGTGTACCTTTTATTTCCTTTTCTTGTCTTATTACATTAGTTAGAACATCCAGTCTGATGATGAAAAGCAGTGGTGAGATAGAACATTCTTGCCTTATTTCTGATTTTAGCAGGAAATCTTGAATTTCTCACCTTTATGTATGATGTCTGTGGGGTTTTTGTATTAATAGATGGTCTTTATTAAGTTGAGGCGGTTCCCCTCTTTTCCTTTACCAACAGTTTTTATTATGAATGGGTGTTGGATTTTTGTCAAATGTTTTTTCTGTATCTATTGACATGATAATGTGATTTTTCTTCTTTTGCTTGTTGATGTGAATTATATTAATTGATTTTTGAATGTTGATCCAGTCTAGAAGTAGGATAAACCCCACTTGGTTATGATACATAATTGTTTTTACACATTATTGAATTAGATTTGCTAGTGTTTGACTGAGGATTTTTGCATTTATGTTCATGTTGGTTTTCTTTTCTGCAATTTTCTGTAGAGGTAGTGTTCTGTAGTCTTCTTTTATTAGAGTGCCCATTTCCTGGTTTTGTTATTATGGGGATGCTGGCCTCATAAAATGAGATAGAAAGTATTCCCTCTGCTTCTTTGAAATAACAGGTTTTCTATTCTGTTCCATTGATCTGTGTGTCTATTTTTGGGCTAGGACCATGCTGTTTTGATTACTGGAGCTTTGTAGTGTAGTCTGAAGTCAGGGAGTTCAGCTCCATTTTTCTTTCCTTTACTCCAGCTCCATTTTTCTTTCTCAAAATAAATTTGGCTATCTTTTGTGTTTCCACACAAATTTTAAAGTTTTTGTTCTAGTACTGTGAAGAAAAATGCCATTAGTAATTTGGTAGGGATTACATTGAATCTGTAGATTGCCTTGAGTAGTATGGTCATTTTAACAATATTGATTCTTCCAATCCAAGAACACAGTATATCTTTCCATTTGTGTTGTCTTCAATTTTCTTTCATCAGCATCTTAGAGTTTTTGGAGTACAGGTCTTTTGCCTCCTCAGTTAGGTTTATTCCTAGGTATTTTATTTTTGATGTGATGTTAAATGGGATTGTTTCCTTAATTTCTCTTTCTGATATTTTGTTGTTAGTGTATAAAAATGTAACAGATTTCTGTCTATTAACTTTGTATCCAGCAACTTTACTGAATTCATTGATGAGCTCCAGTATTTTCTGATCTTTAGGGTTTTCTATGTATAGCCTCCTGTTGTCTGCAAAGAGTGACCATTTTACTTCTTCTTTTCCAATTTCGATTCCTTTTATTTCTTTTTCTTCTCTTACTGCTGTGGCTAGGACTTCCAAAATTCTGTTAGTTAAAAGTGGTGAGAGTGGATATCCTTGTTTTATTTCTGATCTTAGAGGAAATGCTTTCATATTTTCACCATGGAGTACAATGTTAGCTGTGAGTTTGTCATATATGGCCTTTTTTATGTTTAGGTATGTTCCCTCTAAGCCCACTTTTTGAAGAGTTTTTTTTTTTTAATTGTAAATAGATATTGAATTTTATCAAAAGTTTTCTGCATCTATTGAGAAAATCATATGGTTTTTATTCTTCAGTTTGTTAATGTGGTGTATCACATTGATTGATTTGTGGTTATTGAAAAATTCTGGCATCCCTGGGATAAATCCCACTCAATCATGATGTATGATCCTTTTAATGTATTGTTGGAGTTGGTTTGCTAGCATTTTGTTAAGACTTTCTACATCTATGTTTATTAATGATGTTAGCCTGTAATTTTCTTTTTTGTGATATCGTTTCCTGGTTTTCATATCAGGGTGATGGTGGCCTCATGGAATGAGTTTGGGAGTGTTTCTTCCTCTGCAATTTTGTGGAAAAATTTCAGAAGGATAGGTATTAATTCTTCTCTAAATGTTAGATTGAATTTGCCTGTGAAGCCTTTTGGTCCTGGACGTTTTTTTTGTTGGGAGTTTTCTAATCACAGATTCAATTTCAGTACTGGTAATTGGTCTAGTCATATTTTCTAGTTCTTCCTGATTCAGTCTTAGGAGATTGTATCTTTCTAAGAATTTGCCATTTCTTCTAGATTGTCCATCTTATTGGCATATATTTGCTAGTAGTAGTCTTTTTTGATCCTTTGTATATCTGTGTGTTGGTTTTAACTTCTTTTTTATCATTTCTCATTTTATTTGGGACTTTTCTCTTTTTTGTCTTGACGTGTCTGGCTAAAATTTTATCATTTCAGTGAACCAGCTCTTAGTTTCATTGATATTTTCCATTTTTTTTTTTTTTAGTCTCTATTTATTTCTGTTCTGATCTTTATGATTTCTTTCCTTATACTAACACTGAATTTTGTTTTTTCTTCTTTCTCTAGTTGCTTTAGGCATAAATTTAAGTTGTTTATTTGAGATTTTTCTCGTTTCCTGAGATAAGTTTGTATTGCTATAAAATTCCCTCTTAGTACTGCTTTTGCTGTGTCCCATAGGTTTTGGACCATCATGTTTCATTTTCATTTGTCTCTAGGTATTTTTTTTATTTCCTCTTTGATTTCTTCAGTGATCCATTGGTTGTTTAGTAGCATATTATTTACCCTCCAAGTGTTTGTGTTTTTGCAGTTTTTTTATTTTTCCTGTAGTTCTTATCTAGCCTCATAACATTGTGGTCAGGAAAGATATTTAATACAATTTGAGTCTTCTTAAATTTACCGAGACTTGCTTTTTGACCCACCATGTGATCTTTCCTGGAGAATGTTCCATGTGCACTTGAAAAGAATGTGTATCCCGCTGCTTTGGGATGAAATGCTCTATAAATATCAACCAAGTCCATCTTTTTTTTTAATTTATTTTTTTATTTTTGGCTGTGTTGGGTCTTCGTTTCTGTGTGAGGGCTTTCTCTAATTGCAGCGAGCAGGGGCCACTCTTCATCGCGGTACACAGGCCTCTCACTATTGCGGCCTCTTGTTGTGGAGCACAGGCTCCAGATGTGCAGGCTCAGTAGTTATGGTTCATGGGCCCTGTTGCTCCGTGGCATGTGGGATCTTCCCAGACCAGGGCTTGAACCCGTGTCCCCTGCATTGGCAGGCAGATTGTCAACCACTGCGCCACCAGGGAAGCCCCATCAACCAAGTCCATCTGACCTAATGTGTCATTTAAGGCCTGTGGTTTTCTTACTGATTTTCTGTCTGGGTGATCTGTCCATTGGTATAAGTAGGGTGTTAAAATCCCCCACTATTATTGTGTTACTATCAATTTCCAGTTTTATGGCTGTTAGCATTTGCCTTAAATATTAAGGTGCTCCTATGTTGGGTGTATATATATTTACAACTGTTATAGCTTCTTCTTGGATTGTCCTTTAATCATTATGTTTTATCCTTTGTTTCTTGTAACGATCTTTATTTCAAGGTCTACTTTGTCTGATATAAGTATTGCTACTCCAACTTTCTTTTGATTTTCATTTCTGTGGAATACCTTTTTCTAGCCCCTCACTTTCCATCTGTGTATATCTCGATATCTGAAGTGAATATTTTGTAGGCAGCAAATATACAGGTCTTTTTTCTGTAGCCGTTCAGCCAGTCTGTGTCTTTTGGTTGGGACATTTATTCCATTTACATTTAAGGTAATTATTGATATGTATGTCCCTATTGCCATTTTGTTCATTGTTTTGGATTTGCTTTTGCAAGTCTCTTTTTCCCCTTTCTTCTTTTATTATTTTATCATTTGATGACTATCTTTAGTGTTATGTTTGGATTCCTTTTTCTTTTTTGTGTGTTTTATAGATTTTATTTTGCAATTACCATAAGGTTTTTTTATAGCAATATATATATGTTGCCGATCTCTTAATTTCAAATGCATTTTAGATACCTTACATTTGTATTCTCCTCTCATCCCAGTTACTGTTTTTGACATTATATTTTACATTGAATTTTTTGTGTATCCCTTAACTGCTTATTATAGATACAGATGATTTTACTACTACTTTTGTCTTTTACTGTCCCTACTAGCTTTGTGTGTGAATGATTTCCTATCTTTATTGTATGTTTGCTTTTACCAATGAAATTTTCCATTTCATAACTTTCTTGTTTCTTGTTTTGGTCTTTTCTTTTCTGCCTAGAGAAGTTCCTTTAGCATTTGTTCTAAAGCTGGTTTGGTAGTGCTGAATCCTTTTAGCTTTTGCTTATCTGTAAAGCTTTTGATTTCTCCATCAAATCTGAATGAGAGCCTTGCTGGTTAGAGTATTATTGGTTGTAGGTTTTTCTCTTTCATCTCTTTAAGTATATGGTGCCACTCCCTTCTGGCCTGCAGAGTTTCTGCTGAAAAATCAGGTCATAGCCTTATGGGAGTTCTCTTGTGTGTTATTCATTGCTTTTCACTTGTTGCTCCTAATATTCTCTCTTTATCTTTAATCTTTGTCATTATGATTATAACGTGTCTTTTGTGTTCCTCTGTGGGTTAATCCTGTATGGGACTCTTTGCTTCCTGAACTTGGGTAACTGTTTCCTTTCCCAGGTTAGTTATTATCCCTTCAAATATTTTCTCAGGCCCTCTGTCTCTCTCTTCTCCTTCTGGGAAACCTATAATGCAATTAGCTTGCCTGATGTTCCAGAGGTATCTTAAACTGTCCTCATTTCTTTTTGTTCTTTTTACTTTCTTCTGTTTGGTGGCAGTGATTTCCACTACTCTGTCTTCCAGCTCACTGATCCATTCTTCTGCCTCATTTAGTCTACTATTGATTCCTTCTAGTTTATTTTTCATTTCAGTTATTGTATTCTTCAATTCTGTTTGGTTCTTTATATTTTCTAATTCTTTGTTGAAAACATCTAATTTTTAACTCTGTTCAAGCATTCTCCTGAGTTCTTTGATCATCTTTACAATCATTACTCAGAACTCTTACTTAAGTAGGTTGCCTATTTCCACATCACATAGTTCTTTTTCTGGGGCCTTTTCTTTTTCTTTTGTCAGAAACGTATTCCTCTGTCACGTCATTTTATCTAAATTGCTATTTTTATTTTTATGTATGTGATAGGTTAGTTACATTTCTTGACCTTGGAGAAGTTGCCCTCTGTAGGAGACATCCTGTGCACCCCAGCAGTGCACCTCCCTCTCATCACCCAAGGGCCAGGGGCCAACTAGTCCCAGGGTACTCTCTGGCTTGGGTTTGTGGACTCTGTCTGCTGGCTGAAGGACTGTAGTTTTCTTGCTTGTGCTGTCTGCTTCCTGGTGGGTGAGAAAATTTTTTAATAGTTATAGGCTTATTTAGGTTGTCTATTTCCTTTTGTGTGAATTTTGGCAGATTGTATCTTTCAAGGAATTGGTCTATTTTATCTAGGTTATGAAGTTTGTAGGCATAGAGTTGTCCATATATTTATTGTTTATCATTTTACGGTCCATGGGAGCAGTAGTGATGTCCTCCCTTTCATTTCTGATATTAGTAATTTGTGTCTCTCTTTTTTTCCTTAGGTAGCCTAGATAGAGGCTATAGATTTTTTTTTTTTTTCAATTTTCAGAGAAGCAGATTTTGTTTTGTAGATTTTTCTCTATTGATTTTCTGTTTTCAACTTCATTGGGGTTTGCTCTAATTATTATTATTTCTTTTCTTCTGCTTACTTTGGATTTAATTTGATCCTCTTTTTCTAGTTTCCTAAGGTAGAAATTTATATTATTAATTTTAGATCTTTTCTATTGTATGCATTAAATGCTATAAATGTTCATTTAAATACTGCTTTTTCTGTATACCAAAAATTTTGATGGGTTTTTAAAATATTTAATTCAAAATATTTTTAATTTATTTTGAGATTTCTTCTTCGACCCACATGTTATTTAGAAGTTGATTGTTTAATTTCCCTGTATTTTCTGGATTTTCAGTTTTCTTTGTTATTGATTATTAATTTCTAGCTTAATATCATCCTTTTTTATTCCTGATAACTTTCCTTGCTTTGATGTTTGATCTGTCTGAAATTAATTTAACTACTTCTGCTTTCTTTAGATTAGTGTTAGCCTGCTATATTTTCCACCATCCATTTACTTTTAATCTATATATGTGTTCAAATTTAAAGTGTTTTCTTGTGGACAACAGGTAGGTGAGCCTTGCTTTTTGATACACTCTGACATCTCTGTCTTTTAATTGTTACATTTAGACCAGTGATGTTCACATTGGTTATTGATAGAGTTGGATCAATATTTACCATATCTGTTACTTTAACTTTGTTGCCCTATTCTTTGTTCTATTTTGTCTTTTTCTCTTTTTCTGCCTTTTGTGGTTTTAATTGAATATTTTTTATCACTCCATTTTCTCTTCTTTCTCAGCATATTTGTTATATTTTTAAAAAAACTTTTTAATGGTTTCCTTAGATTTTGCAATATATATTTACCACTAATCCAATACCACTTTTAAATAACAGTATACCAATTGATGGGTAATTTGAGTGCCTTATAATAAAAAAGTAATCCCAATTTTCCCTCCTGTCCCTTGTATCAATTCAAAGGACAATCATTTCATTTGTATACTTTCATATAAACATACATACCTAAACATATACATGCATGTATATGTGTACATATATGCATAAGCATATATAGTAGAATACATTGTTATTGTTTTTAGCAAACTGTTTTCTGCCAAGTTATTTACAGATAAGAATACAATACACGTGTTTATCTTTACTTGTTCCCTATAGAACAAGTAAAAATGTGTAGATTTTATGTAGATTTGAATTTCTGACCTATATTACTTTTCTTCCTTTTCTTATGTAGATTTGAATTTCTGACCTATATTACTTTTCTTCTCTCTGAAGAACTACTTTTAATATTTCTTTCAAAGCAGTTTTACTGGCAACAAATTCCCTCATTTTTTGTGACTTAGAAAAAAGTATTTCTCATTTTTCTTCCTCTATATGTTTTTTTTTTCTTTCCTTTTCCTTCTTTCAGGCTTTTTTCTTTATCTTTGATTTTCTGTAGTTTGAAAATGTTACATCTACATGTAGTTTTTGTTTGTTTGTTTGTTTGTTCTTTTGACATTTATCCCGCTTGCAGTACTCTGAGATTCTTGGATCCGTGGATTGGTATCTGGCATGATTTTGGGAAAATTCTCAGTCATTATTATTTCAAGTATTTCTTTTTTCCTTTCTCTCTTTCTTCTTTGTCTGTTATTCTCATTATATGTATGTTATTCTTTTGGTGGCTGTCCCACAGACATTAGATATTCTCTACTGTTTCTTTCAGTCTGTGTTCTCTTTGCATTTTAGTTTTCAAGGATTCGATTCATATACGCTTTATCTCAGATTCTTTTCTCAGCCATATCCCATCAACTAAAAAGCCCATCGAAGGTATCTTTCAATCGTCTTCATTCCAAAGGTAGAAAAAATAGTGAAAGAGGAAAATAGAAACAAAGAACAAGGACAATAAAAACAGTTATTAAAAAATATTTTGGGCTCTTTCTTAGAATTTCCATCTCTCTGTTTACATTGCCCATCTGTTCATGTATGCTTTCTATTTTACCCATTAAAGTCCTTAGCATATTAATCATAATTTTTTAAATTCTTGGTCTGATAATTCCAATATCCCTGACAACTCTGGTTCTGATGAATGGTCTCTCCTCAGATTGCATTTTTTGCCTTTTGGTGTGCCTTGTACTTCTTCTTGAAAGCTAGATTTGATACACTGAGTAATAGTAACTGCTGTAAATAGACCTTAGTAATGTGGTTTTTGGGGGTGAAGAGACCAGAATAATTCCATAGTACTATGATCAGATCTCAGTGTTTAGTGAATCTATGCCTCTGGACTTTGAATTTCCCAAGAGTTTCTCAGTTTTTTCTTCACATAGGTGGAATAGGATGGCTAGAATCGTCTAGAGTTGGGTATTTTCTTTCCCTTAGTTTAGTTACGGTCTCATAATACCCAGTAGATTAGGCTTTGGTTAACTAGGTTTCCCTTAGGGCAGGACTTGTTAAGCACAGTATGTATTTCAAAATGGTTCTTTTTTTCCTTCCCCCTGCTAGAAACTGAGGGGAGTTTTCTCAGTAACTACTGTGAGCATCTTGTCAAGTTCCTGGTGATAAATCTCATGATATTGTGAGGGTTCACCTATGACTAGTTCCCCTTGGAGATTTTTAACTCTCAGACATGTGCATGCTGAGCCTCCAGCAAATTGTCAATTACAGTTCATGTTTCCCTACCTTGGCAGTGGCTCCCACAGTGATTTCCACCTGTGAACTGCTGCTCTGATAAGGCACAAATCCCAGAATTCACCTGCCTTTCTGTCTCTCCAGTTTTAGGAGTAGTGGTTTGCCCTGTGTTTTCCCCTCTTATGGATTTGAGAAGAGGTGTTTATTTTTTAGTCTGTTCAGTTTTTTACTTGTTTTTAGGACAGAGTGGTCAATTCCTAACTCCTTACATAGGAAACTGGAAAGTAGAAGTCCAAAAATTAACTTTGAATAATAGAACTTTGAATCTTAGGGAAAAAACCTGTTTATCTACATACTTGGTGAACAGGGGTATTTCCTGTGTCCTTTGGACAAGCAAGCAAAGCATCTTATCTGTATTATCTACATATTTCAGGCTAAAGTCTTGCCTTTATCAAATATATACATAATATTCCATAAAATATCAAACTTTGCAGCCATTTATCGAAATATCAAGGAATTGTTATTCTTTGATATTTTTAAATAAATTTCAATTTGTTATAGAGAAAAATATTTTGTTTGAGAAAAATTGTCCTTATGGAGTCAGATAAATATAGAGCAAATGGAAAATAGGAACATAGGTTAATCTGAGATAAATAAAAATAAAATTTAATAATCAGGAAAATAATTTTACTGCCTTTTGAATCATCTGTTTCCCAGGAAAAATATGAAATCCATTGACTGAATGGGATCCTTTTCAAAAAGAAAAAAAAAGTTAAACTAGAAAGGATTCTCAGTAAAACACATTAAATTGATTACACCCTTTATTTTCTCTCTAAAACTTACACAAAATATAAAGGAATAAAATAAAAAGGGTGTTTATCCATATGAACTAATAGTAAGTGAAGAGGCAAAAGAAAAAGAGAGTATCAATAACTTCTGAAAGAGACAAGGGATTCATATTTTAGTGTAGCTTAAAGAAACAATAATTCCAGTAGAGCTAAACACCGATTAGAATTAAGACAGTTTTCCCACTAAATATGAGCATTTTGAGATGCCATTTACCCTAGAATACTAAAGCCAGACACAGAGCTGAAAATGGGAGCATGGTTTGGATGACTTTAGATAGAGTGACTAGAAGATAGACTTCTCTTAGTATTCACAGCCAAGGAGTTACCTTTTCTCCAACTTTCTACCCTCAACAGTAATCTAGATATTCATTCTCTGGAGAATTGAATCCTGAGAAGCTCTGGAATTGTGGTCTCCATTTACACAGAAATTATGGGTAAAGTGTGGGTCTAAAACCAAGGGGATTGGTGAAAATTGTAAGTGATGCACAACCATGTCCTCTTCTTTGTTCTACTCTCAAATGCTACAATCCAGGTATCTTATTTTCCAAATGCCATTGCTCTTTTTCAAAGCAAGATAATGGAGGATTTTTTCTTTTTCCTGAACAAGCAGAAACTTCTGTAGAGGAACACATTGTATCATCTGCCACAAATTATGTTCAACACTTGATAAAACTGCAGTGAAGCCTGTTAGACAACACACTACTAAGAAAGCTCACAGAGATTCTAACCAAATTTCTCAGACATAATCTTAAATATGGTTAGAGAATTAATTTTATTGATAGTAAAAAATGGAAAAGGGCTTGAAATTTGTAAATTAAATTTAATCAGGTAGATTGTTAACGAGATGACCACAGAAAAATTGGATACCTTGAAAAATGCACAAGAAATGCAAAATGTAATTTATGATAGGTCATATAAATAATAAAGGCGAAATACTAGAAGTACCTTTAGATAGTATATTAATCTGGTCTTTCTTTTTGACCCAGGAAACTGGAGTGACGTGTCCAAATTTGAAAAGCCTGAAAATTGGCATAGCTATAATCCTTACATAATTTACATTTATCTCATAATATATATTTTCAAGAAAAGTAATTATATTAAAAGAAATCAAACAGCTTCTTCTCTCACTTCCCTCCCCCACTATCCTTTAAATGAGGCTGACAGTTATGGTAAGAAGTCGGAAAATAAAGTCTGGTTGTATATTTAGTACAGAATAGACATAGTACAGAAGTAGGAATACGTTTAAGAAGGACATAAATAAGGAAGAGAACATAGAAAAATTCTCACTGTGAGATACAAGTACAGATAGTCCCCTTGCATTTAGGTTGGAGGGAGGTGAGATGAAATTATCACACCCTTACACTTTTAGAAGCATATTGAAAGCAGCAGTCACACTGTAGGAAATCCTAGTAACTCCTGCCTGTGACATAAGGTTCTACCACTTTTCACTGTCACTGTCTCCTGTGTTTCAAGGGAGGAATTTGACAGCACAGTACAGACTCTCAAGGCGCTGGGAACAGATGAAATGATGCTGGCAGCCACGGAAGGGTGTGGACTGCTCAGTGGCACAAGGATTCTATACTTAGCTATGTGTGTGCATAAAGGGAATTCAGTTAAGCCACTCCTTCAGCTGGAAAGAATAATTGAGAGGACACTTGAAAATTGTTGTTGATTCATTTGAAACTGTACTATAATTCTATAATGGTGTCCTAGTAGTTTATTTATAAGATAGCCTAGGTTACGCTGCAGTAATAAACTCCAACATCTCAATAGCAAACACAGTAAACATATTTGCTAACACGTTTCTGCCATGGGTCTGAGCAACTCTCCAGGGCAGCTGTCCTCGACGTTATGGCTCATTTATTTAAGGTGTTTCAATCCTATAACACCTGTGTCTCAACACATGATTCTGCTTTTGCACCAAGACCACAGATAAAGAGTGTTCTGGAGAGTCTCTCACTGACAGTCAAACATTTTGACTTAGAAGTAATACATGCCAATTCCTGTCAGAGACGACTGTTCAGATATAGTCATATAATCACCTAACTTCAAGGAGTCAAAAAGTATAAGCCTTCTGTGAGCAATAAAACAGAACTGGAGGCAAGTAAGGGCTTGAAATCTCTGCTATACCTGGTGAAGTGTCTATTCCAAATGCAAAAGCAAAGATTTACCAGAAATAGTTAATAGAAATTGTAGAAAAATTGAAGAAATGGGAAAAATGCATAATGTTTTTTTTTCCAATTATGATATTGTGAAGTTGCTGACATTATCTTGGGATTAAAATGGAAATTTTGATTCTTGTGCATTTCTGTGAGAAATAGAAAAATAAATAAATAAATTATAGCTAATAAATTAGTAGAGGTTAATGAAAGAAACGAATCTTTTATCAAATTTCTGAAGCTGTAATGGATTGCTGAGTGATATCATAGAATCTTAAACCTAGGGTTTTTAAAGAATTGCTGTAGAATACAGTATTGCAAACATTCTTGGGGATAAAAATCACATACAGATTGCTTAGTCTTTCTCTTTGAAATACTGATTCATATATCTGTTTTCAGGTCATATATATATATATATATTTTTTTTTTTAATGAAAGCTCCATGTGATTGAAGTTGAGTGGAAATGCTGCAATAAGATGTATATATTTTCCTTTCTAATTCTATTGGTCCGTTTTCATTCTAACTACATAAATCTATGGATATTTTTCTATAGAGAGATAATTTTCAGCTTTATTACGTAGTTAACTTCAGTGACAATTATTTCTTGTAAATTAATCTCTAGATGCATATCTTAAAAGGACAATTTAATGGTAGAAGAGGTATGTTTTAAAAGAATAATTGGCATCACAGGTTTATGAGTTTTGTTGTTTTTCATTCTGTCTCACATCTGCATTATAAACAACTATAAATGCTTCTGAGTTATCTACCATTAGTTAATCATATAAGAGATTATTGCTATACATTAGAATTATTGTTCTGCCTTCTTAAGAGGAGTTAACTTAAAAGAAACTAGACCTCTAAGTCCCTGCTTCAATGTTTTCTCTCATCTACAATAATTTTCTTGGAGAAATGCCATATCTGCCTTCAGCTATTAACTCAATGATTCTGTCCTTTTACTGAAAAATTCAGTGTTTATTCATAGAACACACATGCTACAATATTACAGTGATTATCTATTTTCTTTGTGGTCAAAATGCCACCTGCAATAAATATAGCTTTCTTAGAAGGCTGACATCCACAACATCATCTATCAATACTCAAATTATGAGGAGCATTTTTTCTGCTATAAAGAATAATAAATACCAAAATAAATATCATAAAGGTACTCATCTTCCAATTTACTCATGTTTAAAATTAAAGTGGTATTGTCTATGCGAAATAACTCAATTTAGATGATTTTTGCGTTTGCAAAATTATTATAAAATATTTATATAATTTAAAATACTTTATATTAGGATATACTAATATTAATGTTTGAAAATTTAATGGCTTGAGAATAGCATTCTTAGCTGATTTTGAGAATGTAAATAATAAATTTTTTTTTGTTCTTTGTGTGCTGTTAAGAGAATTAAGTTAATCTGTATGTTATTTTCAAAATTTAGCTTTAGATCATTGTCCAGTGTAACTCTGGATAAAGATTCAAAACAATTTACAGTCATACCTCATTTTAATGTTCTTTGCTTTATTGAGCTTCACAGATATTGCATTTTTTACAAATTGGAGGTTTGTGGCAACCCTATGTAGAGCAAGTATATCAGTGCCATTTTTAAACAGCATTTGCTCACTTTGTATCTCTGTGTCACATTTTGGTAACTCTTGCAGTATTTCAAACACTCTACCAGCAGGTTATATAAAAAATTATAACTCACTGAAGGCTCAGATGATGGTTAGCGTTTTTTAGTAGTAAAGTATTTTTAATTAATGTATGTGCATTGTTTTTTTTAAAGCATAGTGCTACTGCACACTTAATAGACTACAGTATAGTGTAAACAAAAGTCGTGGGACTCTATTGTGATATTCCCTTTATTGTATGGTCTGGAATTGAATCTACAATAATTCTATGGTACACCTATCTGATATTCTTTATTACTGTGAGCTAAAATATAACACATTAAAGTCTTTAAAATATGCTATATGTGCATATTTAAACAGAAGTTATTCAATTAAAAACATTTAATTCTATAATATGTGGATGTATATAGATTGTTTTCATAGATTGAAAAAGAATTTAAATGTATATATGCTAAAATATTAATACTAGTTACCTCTGGATTATAATTTACATAACTCTTTTCAGAGCATTTCTTAAAGACTTTTACATTCATTATGTATAATTACATAATAATTATAAAAAACAAAAATGTTAAGTATTTAGTATATTTTAAGAGTATAGCATTCAGTTTAAATAGCAGATATTAATAGATAACATTTCAGTATGCTGTAGGCTGATACATAGTTTTTTCTACAAGTCAAACTTGGGTACCCTATTTTCTTTTCCATAAATATTTAGAAAGACTCAAGTATTTATAGCAAAAGTATTCTCTCTAATTGTATTACAATAAAACAATATCCGCACATTATGGTGGAAAGCCTATTTATAGTGCTCCTGCTATAGAAATGAAGCCAGCTGATTACTGAGAAACAAACTCGTGGGTGAGAGTTTTGACAAAAGACTAGGCAAATATTCCAAGTGTACATAAATATTTAATTCCAAGTATATGTTAATAAAAGTGACTAGTTTTCTTTCTTTAATTGAGAAAAATATTAAGGGTTATACATTTTCTTCTGGGAATAACTTAAGAACAGCTTTATTGTGACCCATTTTTATCTGAAACATTAATTTCATTGCTTGCTAATTTTAGATCATATTTGTGGATCAGGTATTCTTTTAGCACTTTGTATGTATTATTTTAGTAAATCCTTACAAAATCTTTGTGAAGTATGTATTATTTTTCCCAACTTGGCAATGGGAAACTAAAGCATGGCCATTAAAAAAAAAATGCCCAAGCTCACACAGTTAATAAGTTGCATATTTGAACCCAGGAAATCTAGTTGCTGTGTTAATCTCTGTTATATTGAGATCCTAGAGAGTACATACATTCAGTTTTGATTGCTGCTTTGATTAAGGCTTAATCAGAGGTTTATTTAAAATCTTTTTCCTTTTCATTTAAGTTCAAAATTCAAAATATATCGAAGGTAATATGTTGACAATCTTCCCTCTTAACCTTATTCCCTGTAATGATGTGAATTTTGTCTTCTATAAAATATATATTCATGTTGTCTTTTTTCCCTATTGAGGTGTTAATATTTTTATTAGCTAAATGTGGGTAGCTCAGTACTAAAAGAACTTCCCACCAGTATGCGACAGAAGCCTAGAATGGCTTGGAGTTTGGAAGATACATGTGTCTTCGTTTTCTGGTATCCAAGATCCATGGATTCTTGGCTTTGTCTCAACCAATCAGTCCATTTACCCAAGGGTGTTTGATATGGAAAAGTTAGAGAAATAGCTTTGATATAAGGGCGGTGAATATTTTTCCTAGTGTTTTTACTCATTTAACCCCTTTTATGATAATTTTTATGCAGAGTTTTAAAATTTTACGCAGTTGTTTTTTATAAATCCTTTATGGCTTCTGGGATTTGTGTGGAAGTTAGAAAAGCCTTTACTACCTGAGGATTATATAAAAATACCACCATGATTTTTTCTAGTATTTTATGAAAGTTTTATATATATCTAAGATTTTAATCCTTTTGGAATTGATCAGGTATAGTATATATGGCATGGTACTTAACTGTACTCCAGTTCTTTGACCAAATATCCCATCACGATTTATTCCTTCAATGACTTTAGGTATGTTTATTAAATAAAAAAGCTGAAAGTATAATTGGCTTTTTTATGGACTTTCAACTCTGCTCCTTGGATTTATTGTTTTATTCATATGCCGTTAGAATGTGCTTAACATTACTGAGGCTTTATAACTGATAGGAAGACCCTCCTGTTTATCTGTTTATCAAAGGGAAAACTTTCATAATTTTCAAGATACTTATGTTTTTCTTTTTCCATAGAATCTTTTCTAGCCAAAAGACTTTCTGTTAGTGTTTTTATTTAGATTATGTTAAATTTATGATGCAATTTATGGTAAATTGGTAACTTTTTCTTTAATAAGGGTTGTACACATCTTTTTTTTTCTGATTTATTCATTGTCTATTTATTTTCTTAGGATAAATTTTCTGCATAGATTTTTTTTCATCCAAGAAAATGGCCTGTTTTTTTTTTTATCAGTACAGAGCATTTTTATCCTTCAGAAGCATTTTAAAATTTTACTTTTTAAAAAATTTCTTACAAATATCATTCCTAAGTTATATAGCACATCCATGGTTATTAGGAATAAAAATTTTCTTACATTGTGTGTGTGTTCAATTTGATTATATAACATATTGATGTCTATATATAGTTTTTATACCACTCTTTTAAATTATTTATATTAGTATCTTAGTTGATTCACTTGGATCTTCCAAATTTAAAAAATATCATTTGATAATACAGATTATTTTATTTGTTCCTCACACATTTTTATGGTTCTAATTTATTTCTTGTATCTAATTATTTTCACAATTACTTCTAAAATGCTTATTTTACTTATGTATATATAGGAACTGAGATTATTTTATGGTTAAAGAAGTATAAGTCTACTATATAGCCTTTTAAAACTAAAAACTAAAAATGGATATTAAACATCTTTAAGATGTTTAATTGTCTTCTAAGCACTGATAGGAACTTTCATGTAATATTTTTCCTTATATTTATTGGTAGACTGGCATATTAACTGATTTACCAATTTTGAACCATCTTTACTTTCCTAGAATAAATATAACTTTGATTATGTTACTTTTTAATGTACTTCTAACTTCTTTAGTTAATGTTTCATTAATAATTATCTTATTGATAATTGAAAGTGAATTAATGAATTTTAAATTATATAGTTGTTAATTTTTTGCTAAAATTTCACCATAAAATTTTTGTGCCCTTTTTTTTTTTTTTTTTTGAGGAAGGGTTAACTGATTGTGCTTCTTTATTTCTGATTTCTATGGGAATTCGGTATGTTTTCATTTGTATTTTTTGAAGGCAGTTTTGATCAGTTATTTTTTTTCCTAGAAATCCACCTATTATCAAAATTGTTAAATGTCCTCTTATGACAAAATAAAGTGGGTAATTCAACTTTTGATTAGTTGTTTTAAAGAATCAAAATGTGAATTTATTACTTCTATAGGTTTGTTGTATGTTTTAAATCTTTTTTCTCTTTGCTATCTTAATTCCTTTGTTCTTCTTTCCTTAAGTTTATTTTAAATATTACTATGGAGAATTATGAGGCTACATGGACCTCCCACTCCTGTTTTGAAAGATTTTCATCTCTTTGTCTTTTTGTCTTTAACTCCTAAGATTTGTTCTATTCTGTTGTTTTGCTTTCTCCTTAAAGATTCCATGTATGTGCATATATGTAGGTTATTATTTTTCTGTCTTCTATATCCATAAGCTTCTCTTTGATTCAATTAATCTTCTTTTTACCCATGTTTTTAGGATATCGGTATCCTGGGACACCTTACTTTGTTTCTTGTGACATCTGTTTTTACTTATTTTCCTATTAATGCCATATTTATTTGTGGGAAATATTTATACCACCTACTTTTATTCTGAGAAAAAAATACACTATTTAATTTCCTTGTGTTTACCGTTTGTCCTGAGGTGTTGCTTTCTTGCTTTCTTTTTTTTTTATAATGTTGTCATATAACTATATTTGATTGCAATTTGTAAAATTTGTACTTATTTTATTGTACCATTTATTCTCAAATAATTTATATCACTTACTTCTTATTTTATTTTTTCATTTGCTTGTGTTATCTTTGCATAGATTCTGTGTTGGTTCATTTTAAATAATAAGCACCGAGTAACTGGGATTTAGTAAACCATGCTACTTGGAGTAATTTGGTGGTAGTGAAGTATCAGGGTCATGTTTCATGCTGGAATATTTCTTGGGGTACAGTTATGTGTTTTGGTTCTTACTGGGCTTCTCCCCATCCAAAGAAAAAAAGACTCTTGTTGGGTATTTCACAGTGGAAAGATTCTTTTCTCTGATGCTACAGAAGCACAGTGAATCTGGAAATATGTTTTTTTGGTGAGATTCTTTATTTATACTCACCCCCTCTGCCTTTTGGAAACCAACCAGATCCATGGTGACACAGGAACTACTATTCAGGCAGCAGCCAACATGGATATAAAGTTTGTTCCACACCTTGAGAAATGTAAATTTTGCTACACAAAGCCGTTAAGTCTTTTGGATGCTGAGTTATCTTTCCAACTTCTCTTTGTTTTACTTTTCCTGCACAGACATTGTAGCTGTTATATCTTTGCAGCTTTTAGAAGCCTTACCATCATTTTGTCCCATCAGTTTGTAAATATTTCACTGTTTTCTAGTTTCCAGTGTTGTTGATGAGATGCATACCTGAATCTTTTCTTTCACAATCAAATTGTATTGGAATTGTGAGCAATCTCTCTCTCTCTCTCTCTGTCTTTCTCTGTCTCTCTCTCTCTCTGTCTTTCTCTGTCTCACTCTCTTGCTCTGTCTGTCTCTTTCTTTCTGTCTTTCAAGACTGGATTTGAACAGGTTAATCATCTAACAATTTTTTCTTAATTGCTGTATAAAAGTTTGACTATTCTCTCTACATAAATTCTTACTTTTTTCATATGTTATTCTTCATTCTGTTTAGTAAGACTTAAAATTCATCTTTAGTATTATTAAATATTGCCTCTGCTTCTCTTTATTTACATTTGTCTAGTGTATTTTTATTCAACTTCTATTTATAAGCTTACTTTGTCCTTTTCGTCAGAGTTTTCTTTTAATAGTATAGAACTAGTTTTCAATTTTTTACTGAAAGTCTCTTTTCATTAGAGAATATACTCTATTTATTATACTGCAATGATTGATATATTTAAATTTTCCATTTTATTTTACTCTTTATTGTCTCGATTCTTTCCTTTCTCTTTTTCCATATCACCTAATCCCTCACGAAGAGTACCTTTGTCCTTATTGTTTCCCTATGTTCATTCAGATAGGTTGTAACTTTTACTTTTACTTGCCCCTTCTCTAGCCATTTAAGTTTTTCATTTTATTATAATAATTTTCTAATTTTAGTTTCAGAATACACTAAATTTCCTCGAATTATGGCTCTTCTATATCAAGAATCCTTATTAAGCTATTTTTTTTACATATACCATTTCACTTTTTCACTACTTATTTAGATTTCAAACATTTTACCAAGTTACCAATATTTTATATATTCCAAGTGATTTTATAATTACCTAGATTTATTTATATTTTTTTATGAAGTCCATGACCACATTATTTTTTTCTCTTTTCCTATTTTCCCATAATTAATTTGTTGCTCTGGTATATTTATTTTTTGGTTAAACTCTTAGATATTGCTCTTAGAGAGAGTGAAGTTTGATACTGTCTCTCCATCCTTACATATCTGAAAACATTTACATTTCCACTATATAATAGTTGAATGATATCCTGACTAGGTATAGAATTATTGGGAATTAACATTCTTTCCCCATAATTTTATAAATGCTATTACTTATGCTGTATCTGTTTAAAGTTGTTGATTCCTATTATTTAAAAGATGATTCTTCTCCTATCTGGTAACTTGTCAGAATCCCTGTTTATTTTTTCAAGATTTACTTAGGGTTATATCATTTTATAATCTTCCCTGTCATAAATTTGATAAAACATTCAATCAGAAAACTTCAATATTTCATTATTACTTATTTAATTATTTCCTAATTTTTCTCTGTTCTTTTTTCTCCCTACTGGTAACTTTAAGCCAATTCAGTGGTACTTTGAATTCTGCTCTTTTCTGATCCATTTGATATTACTTATATTTAGAGTCATAAAATAACTCCATGGTAATATTTAAAAGTTGTTTTTAGTAAGAGAGACAAGGCAGAGTATATTTACTCCATCTATCCCAGATCAGGAAACTCCGTAGTGTTTGAAATGCCGAAAGGAAAAAAAAAAGAAAAAAAAAGCTAGTTTAAACAGTAGAGTAATCAAAGATTAAGAAATAATTGGTAGACTTAAAGATATACCTAAGAATTACTCCATATATTAAAGAGATACATATGGAGATGAAAAATACAAAAGGCATGTTCAGAATCAAGGAAAATAAAATGAAGTACAATGTATATTAAATGAGAATTCCAGAATTAATGGTAAAGAGAATGAGGGAGAGCAAATATTCAAAAAGATAATAGCTGTAAAATTCCTAAAACAAATAAAAATCATTCTAGAATGAATAAAAATTATTGATAAACATAACTTCTGTTTATGTAACATTGCTCTAAAATATGTGTGGCTGGGAAAAAAGATACATGTAAGATATGTAACCAACAAAGGTATTGTGTTGGATATCTAAATCCATTCTACAAATCAATATGAAAAAAATATGGGAAGAAGAGACAAGAAATATGGAGAGTCTTTTTTTTTTTTCTCAAAAGAGGAAACAATAAATGAGAATAAAAATATATACAAAGTTTACTCTCTTTGGTAATGAAATATATGGAAATTAAAACCATAAAGAGACCTCATTTTACACATGTTTTAAATTTATTCACTGAGTATTCATTAAATACAAAGCACTGTATTAAGAACTCCAGGGGCTTTAAAGTCAGAGAATACAAAGCAGGTTAACTGCCATCACCAAGTTTACAAAAAGGTAGAGAAGAAATAATTTCTATGGAGATAGGTTAAGAAAATAGTATCCCAGTTTGAGGGAACAATAAGCTATTAAGACAATAAAATGACGTATGGAAAAGAGATGCAGTACTTAAATACTTACAGAAAACTAACAGTATGTGTGAACCTTCCCCAACTAAAAATGCAAGTCTAACTAAAGTATTTCTTATTTTGGGCTTCCCTGGTGGCGCAGTGGTTGAGAGTCTGCCTGCCGATGCAGGGGACACGGGTTCATGCCCCGGCCCGGGAAGATCCCACAAGCCGCAGAGCACCTAGGCCCGTGAGCTATGGCCGCTGAGCCTGCGCGTCTGGAGCCTGTGCTCCGCAACGAAAAAAAAAAGAAAAATTTTCTTATTTTTTGGTTGTTTGAAACAGCATTAATTGTTCATTCTATATACAGTAGTGAACTAGTGTTTATAATCTAAAAATTAGTGCTACCTATGTGTGCTTCCCTCAATACATGTTAAAAATTTTAAGAACAGCAATACTGCTTTTTCATTTCGGACAGAGAGAATTCATGACTCTATCTGTCCCATAGCAAATTTTGCTTACATGAATAAAATGTAAAAAA
Source organism: Monodon monoceros (assembly GCF_005190385.1). Taxonomy (NCBI): domain Eukaryota; kingdom Metazoa; phylum Chordata; class Mammalia; order Artiodactyla; family Monodontidae; genus Monodon; species Monodon monoceros. The sequence goes on from NW_021703767.1 coordinate 35,480,268, forward strand.
ATGTTTATTCAATACGACAGAAGTTGAAACCTAGGCAAAAAAAGATCTCTACTGTCATTGGTAGACAACGAAAAACTCAGTAAAGTTGGAGTAAGATGATCAAAACCATATATATATATATATATATATATATATATATATATATTATACAGCAGGTTCATATTAGTCATCAATTTTATACACATCAGTGTACACATGTCAATCCCAATCACCCAACTCATCACAGCACCACCACCACCACCCCACCACTTTCCCCTCCGGTGTCCATATGTTTGTTCTCTACATCTGTGTCTCAATTTCTGCCCTGCAAACTGGTTCATCTGTGCCATTTTTCTAGGTTCCACATATATGCGTAAATATACAATATTTGTTTTTCTCTTTCTGACTTACTTCACTCTGTATGACAGTCTGTAGATACATCCACATCTCAACAAATTACCCAATTTCATTCCTTTTTACGGCCGAGTATTATTCCATTGTATATATGTACCACATCTTCTTTATCTATTCTCTGTCGATGGGCGTTTAGGTTACTTCCATGACCTGGCTATTGTAAATAGTGCTGCAATGAACATTGGGGTGCATGCGTCTTTTTGAATTATGGTTTTCTCTGGGTATATGCTCAGTAGTGGGATTGCTGGATCATATGGTAATTCTATTTTTAGTTTTTTAAGGAACCTGAATACTGTTCTCCATAGCGGCTGTATCAATTTACATTCCACCAACAGTACAAGATGGTTCCCTTTTCTCCACACCCTCTCCAGCATTTGTTGCTTTTCTGATGATGCCCATTCTAACTGGTGTGAGGTGGTACCTCATTGTAGTTTTGATTTGTATTTCCCTAATAATTAGTGATGTTGAGCAGCTTTTCATGTGCTTCTTGGCCATCTGTATGTCTTCTTTGGAGAAATGTCTATTTAGGTCTTCTGCCCATTTTTGGATTGGGTTGTTTGTTTTTTTAATATTGAGCTGCATATGCTGTTTATATATTTTGGAGATTAATCCGTTATCAGTTGCTTCATTTGCAAATATTTTCTCCCATTCTGAGGGTTGTCTTTTCGTCTTGTTTATGGTTTCCTTTGCTGTGCAAAAGCTTTTAAGTTTCATTAGGTCCCATTTGTTTATTTTTGTTTTTATTTCCATTACTCTAGGAGGTGGATCAAAAAAGATCTTGCTGTGATTTATGTCAAAGAGTGTTCTTCCTATGTTTTCCTCTAAGAGTTTTATACTGTTTGGTCTTATGTTAAGGTCTCTAATCCATTTTGAGTTTATTTTTGTGAGTCGTGTTAGGGGGTGTTCTAATTTCATTCTTTTACATGTAGCTGTCCAGTTTTCCCAGCAACACTTATTGAAGAGACTGTCTTTCCTCCATTGTATATCCTTGCCTCCTTTATCATAGATTAGTTGACCATAGGTGTGTGGGTTTTTCTCTGGACTTTCTATCTTGTTCCATTGATCTATGTTACAGTTTCTGTGCCAGTACAATATTGTCTTGATTATTGTAGCTTTATAGTATATCTGAAGTCAGGGAGTCTGATTCCTCCAGCTCTGTTTTTTTCCCTCAAGACTGCTTTGGCTATTTAGGTTCTTTGTTTCTCCATACAAATTTTAAGATTTTGTTTTGTTTTGTTTTGTAAAAAAAATGCCATTGGTAATTTGATAGGGATTGCACTGAATCTGTAGATTGCTTTGGGTAGTATAGTCATTTTCACAATATTAATTCTTCCATTCTAAGAACATGGGATATCTCTCCATCTGTTGGTATCATCTTTAATTTCTTTCAGCAGTGTCTTATAGTTTTCTGCATACAGGTCTTTTGTCTCCCTAGGCAGGTTTATTCCTAGGTATTTGATTCTTTTTTTTGCAATGGTAAATGGGAGTGTTTCCTTAATTTCTCTTTCAGATTTTTCATCATTAGTGTATAGGAATGCAAGAGATTTCTGTGCATTAATTTTGTATCCTGCAACTTTGCCAAATTCATTGATTAGCTCTAGTAGTTTTCTGGTGGAATCTTTAGGATTCTCTATGTATAGTATCATGTCATCTGCAAACAGTGACAGTTTTACTTCTCCTTTTCAAATTTGTGTTCCTTTTACTTCTTTTTCTTCTCTGATTGCCATGGCTAGGACTTCCAAAACTATGTTGAATAATTGTGGTGAGATTGGACAACCTTGTCTTGTTCCTGATCTTAGAGGAAATGTTTTCAGTTTTTCACCATTGAGAATGATGTTTGCTGTGGGTTTGTCATATATGGCCTTTATTATGTTGAGGTAGGTTCCCTCTATGCCCACTTTCTGGAGAGGTTTTATCATAAATGGGTGTTGAATTTTGTCAAAAGCTTTTTCTGCATCTACTGAGATGATCATAAGGTTTTTATCCTTCAGCTTGTTAATATGGTGTATCACATTGATTGATTTGTGTATATTGAAGAACCCTTGCATCTTTGGGATAAATTCCACTTGATCATAGTGTATGATCCTTTTAACGTGTTGTTGGATTCTGTTTGCTAGTATTTTGTTGAGGATTTTTGTATCTATATTCATCAGTGATATTGGTCTGTAATTTTATTTTTTTGTAGTATCTTTGTCTGGTTTTGGTATCAGGGTGATGGCGGCCTCATAGAATGAGTTTGGGAGTGTTTCTTCCTCCACAATTTTTTGGAAGAGTTTCAGAAAGATGGGTGTTAGCTCTTCTCTAAATGTTTGATAGAATTCGCCTGTGAAGCCATCTGGTCCTGGACTTTTGTTTGTTGCAAGATTTTTAATCACAGTTTCAATTTCATTACTTGTGATTTGTCTGTTCATATTTTCGATTTCTTCCTGGTTCAGTCTTGGAATGTTATACCTTTCTAAGAATTTTTCCATTTCTTCCAGGATATCCATTTTATTGGTATAGAGTTGCCTGTAGTAGTCTCTTAGGATGCTCTGTATTTCTGTGGTGTCTGTTGTAACTTCTCCTTTTTCATTTCTAATTTTATTTATTTGAGTCCTCTCCCTCTTTTTCTTGATGAGTCTGCTAATGATTTATCAATTTTGTTTCTCTTCTCAAAGAACCAGCTTTTAGTTTTATTGATCTTTGCTATTGTTCTCTTTGTTTCTATTTCATTTATTTCTGCTATGATCTTTATGATTTCTTTCCTTCTGCTAACTTTGGGTTTTGTTTGTTCTTCTTTCTCTAGTTCCTTTAGGTGTAAGGTTAAATTGTTTATTTGAGATTTTTCTTGTTTCCTGAGGTAGACTTGTATAGCTATAAACTTCCCTCTTAGAACTGCTTTTGCTGCATCCCATAGATTTTGGGTCGTCTTGTTTTCATTGTCATTTGTCTCTAGGTATGTTTTGATTTCCTCTTTGATTTCTTCAGTTATCTCTTGGTTATTTAGTTACGTATTGTTTAGCCTCCATGTGTTTGTGTTTTTTACGTTTTTTTTGCCTGAATTGATTTCTAATCTCATAGCATTGTGGTCAGAAAAGAGGCTTGATATGATTTCACTTTTTTTTAAATTTACTGAAGCTTGATTTGTGACCCAGGATGTGATCTATCCTGGAGAATGTTCCGTGCACACTTGAGAAGAAAGTGTAATCTGCTGTTTTTGGATGGAATGTCCTATAAATATCAATTAAATCTATCTCGTGTATTATGTCATTTAAAGCTTGTGTTTCCTTATTTATTTTCATTTTGGATGATCTGTCCGTTGGTATAATGAGGTGTTAATGTCCCCCACTATTATTGTGTTACTGTCCATTTCCTCTTTTAGAGCTGTTAGCAGTTGCCTTATGTGTTGAGGTGCTCCTATGTTGGGTGCATATATATTTATAAGTATTATATCTTCTTCTTGGATTGATCCCTTGATCATTATATAGTGTTCTTTCTTGTCTCTTGTAACATTCTTTATTTTAAAGTATATTTATTTGATATGAGTATTGCTATTCCAGCTTTCTTTTGATTTCCATTTGCATGGAATATCTTTTTCCATCCCCTCACTTGCAGTCTGAATGTGTCCCTATGTCTGAAGTGGGTCTCTTGTAGACAGCATATGTATGAGTCTTGTTTTTGAATCCATTCAGCAAGCCTCTGTCTTTTGGTTGGAGCATTTAATCCATTCATGTTTAAGGTTATTATAGATATGTATGTTCCTATGATAATTTTCTTAATTGTTTTTGGTTTGTTTTTGTAGGTTCTTTTCGTCTCTTGTGTTTCCCACTTAGAGAAGTTCCTTTAGAATTTGTTGTAGAGCTGGTTTTGTTGTGCTGAATTCTCTTAGCTCTTGCTTGTCTGTAAAGCTTTTGATTTCTCCATCAAATCTGAATGAGATCCTTGACAGGGATAGTAATCTTGGTTGTAGGTTCTTCCCTTTCATCACTTTAAGTATATCATGCCACTCCCTTCTGGCTTGTAGAGTTTCTGCTGAGAAATCAGCTGTTAACCTTATGGGAGTTCCCTTGTATGTTATTTGTCATTTTTCCCTTGCTGCTTTCAATAATTTGTCTTTAATTTTTACCAATTTGATTACTATGTGTCTCAGCATGTTTCTCCTTGGGTTTATCTTGTATGGGACTCTCTGTGCTTCCTGAACTTTGGTAGCTATTTCCTTTCCCATTTTAGGGAAGTTTTCAACTATAATCTCTTCAAATATTTTCTCTGGTCTTTTCGCTCTCTCTTCTCCCTCTAGGACCCCTATAATGTGAATGTTGTTGCATTTAATGTTGTCCCAGAGGTCTCTTAGGCTGTCTTCACTTATTTTCATTCTTTTTTCTTTATTATGTTCTGCAGCAGTGAATTCCACCATTCTGTCTTCCAGGTCGCTTATCCATTCTTCTGCCTTAGTTATTCTGCTATTGATTCCTTCTAGTGTAGTTTTCATTTCAGTTATTGTATTGTTCATCTCTGTTTGTTCTTTAATTCTTCTAGGTCCTTGTTAAACATTTCTTGCATCTTCTCAATCTTTGCCTCCATTCATTTTCTGAGGTCCTGGATCATCTTCACTATCATTATTCTGAATTCTTTTTCTGGAAGGTTGCCTATCTCCACTTCATTCAGTTTTTTGTTTTTTTTTTTTCTGGGATTTTATCTTGTTCCTTCATCTGGTACATAGTCCTCTGCCTTTTCATCTTGTCTATCTTTCTGTGAATGTGGCTTTTTCCCACATGCTGCAGGATTGTAGTTCTTCTTGCTTTTGCTGTCTGCCTTCTCCAAAACCATATTTTAAGAAGATTAATTTACCTGCCCTGTACTTGATAGACTGGAGAAGGAAAAAACTGAGTTATAAGGCAATTAGAGTCCATTATGAGAGAATCAGCATGTGAATAAAGGTAGCAGCAGATGAGTAAAAATGATGGGAACATTCAGCAGGCAAGTTGAATATTAAATGAACAGGATTTAATAGCCCATAAGGAGGATACTGATGCTTAGAAGAAAACAAAGGAGGAAAGGATAAAGGATATTTGTTCAGAATTAAACTTCTCTATAGTGTGGTGAGCAGACCATTCCAACTGCATGTTAGAAGATGAAATTAATCTAGTAAACCAGTTAAAGGGAAGGAAACACCAACTTAATTGAGTCGTGTGCCAATTATATCTAGGGCAGCTCAGAATTAAAAATGTAAAAACAAAATGTTGATTCTGCATGAAATATGCAAATTATTCAGTGTGGAAATTATTTCTGGGAGAAGGTGAATATTGTAAAGGATAATATTAACAAAAGAGTAAATAGAATTGGAAAACAGGAGTAGCAGATGTTATCTTTTGTTTCCTACTTGTCAGAGCCAACAAGTCCTGCATTCTTGACATTATGAGTTAACTTGTCACCCACCCTCCACTAGGCATCAGGTGTTTGAGCTTAATCTCAATACTGGATAGGAAACCTTTAAACAAAAAGTGATACTGTACTCTGGAAGCACTGCTGTCGAAATTTTAAAAATATGAGCCAGTATTATCAATTTCTTCATATATGATTAGTCAGTATGAATCAGGATATTTGTATTACACTTTAAACCTTAAAGAATTTTAAAGTTCTTTCCCTTCATTGTCGATCTGTCTACACATACATAACCTATACTCCACTCTTTTCTATATCAGACATATAAATAATATATTGAAATTACACTAAGTTATTCCTGAACACTCAGAACTATATTCAAGAGTCAGAAGTTAATTTTCAAATGCTATTTTAAATTTTCTAACATGGATAATACTTGCTTTATACATAGGTAGGAACCGATATGAGGTTGTTTTGGAAATCTAAATCTACTCTCCAGCTTAGATACAGTTTCTATGTAAATAGCTCATTTTTTTATGTTTACTTTTACATTGCAGATGTGTCCTATTTCAAACTAAAATTGAACAAACTATGTTGGTGAATTATCATGCTCTAAGATGCAATCACCTGTATATGTTTAATAATTTTAATTCATAACATATTTCCATAGATTTTACCAGAAAAAAGTGATTTAATGTCAGAAGAACTAATTTTTATTAAAATATTATTTGATTTAACATCTTTGCCATTCAGTTTCTCTCTTGCTAATGTATGAGAGTGAGATTTGCTTATCACTACTTCAAAAGGATAGCTAGTTGATGATTGGTACTTTTAAGAGCACTTCTCATTCTTTGGAATATTCACCAGTGTAGTACTTCTAGGATCATAAAAATTGATTAGTACTTAAAAAAATATTTTTGTTTTTGATAGCTTGGATATAAAATTATCTTTTTAGTCTTACTTTATATTTATAATTACCATTGAGATGAAAGTTGATTTCTCCATTAGCCGGCTCTGGTCTCTGTTATTTCTGACCACATCTATTCTTGTCACTTTTTTGAATCACATTTTTCCCCTCACAAGAATTAATATTTTCCTCTTTTAAATACCAAAACTTTCTTCTTTTAAATAACACCACAATGATATTATTGAACCAAGTACATATCAACGAATTTTTTTCTAGGCACTCCAAAAATAGTTGCATTTTTTTCTGTTATATGGCATGATGAGACAATCAGATTCTCTATGGAATTAAGTATTCCTATTAATAGCTTTATCATAATCTATATATGAAATATCAGTTTCTAACAAATAAAAAAATTATAAAAAAGTTCTAACACTAAACACACACACAATTCATATATATGTTTTCATTCTTCATAAATTACTCCAAAACCTTGCAATACCTTGAGGTCATCAATAGTAACTTTATTAATTATTTTACAGTAAAAGACCTTCATCTTTCATCTTTTTTTCCTTTCTATCAATCATATAAACATTTTTTTATTATAATTTTTAGTAGGAAGTATCTGCAAGTTATTTTAGATGTTATATGGCATAGAAAAGTTGACTTTACATGCTCCCTCTACCAAGAAAATATAAGTTAATCTTTCGGTCACTCAAATATTTCATTCTTATTTCCACAATCCCCACGTTGTACTCTAATAGCAGGAATAGATCATTTTATTAACCCATATACCTTTCTAACCTGTGTATAAGAATAACTAATAATGTAAAATTTTCAGAAATGTGCTTTGTTTCAACTAAAACAAATTGGATAAAATGTATCTTCCAGTAATTTTTATCAGACAGAAAATAAGCATAAACATATAATCCAACATACATAAAGGTCATTTATGTTAATGATCATGGTGAAACATATATGTGAATATTCTTATTTCATGGTTATTCTGTGTGGTTGGGGGCCAAAAAAAATTAATTTGTATCATTGAAACTTTTGAGTATTACTTTAAAAATCAAAGAAAAACATGTATTTAAAATACATGAAAATTACTTTTATTGGAATCTTATATTTGGAGTAACCTACAATCAAAAAACTGGATCATGAGGGAGCTTCAAGATGGCGGAACAGTAAGACATGGAGATCACCTTCCTCTCCACAAATACATCAGAAATACATCTACATGTGGAACAGCTCCCACAGAACACCTACTGAACGCTGACAGAAGACCTCAGACCTCCCAAAAGGCAAGAAACTCCCCACATACCTGGGTAGGGCAAAAGAAAAAAGAAAAAAACAGAGACAAAAGAATAGGGATGGGACCTGCACCACTGGGAGGGAGCTGTGAAGGAGGAAAGGTTTCCACACACTAGAAAGCCCCTTCATGGGTGGAGACTGCGGGTGGTGGAGGGGGGGAGCTTCGGAGCCACAGAGGAAAGCACAGCAACAGGGGCGTGGAGGGCGAAGCAGAGAGATTCCCACAAGAGGATCATTGCGGAGCAGCACTCACCGAGAGGCTTGTCTGCTCACCTGCCGGGACGGGTAGGGGCTGGGAGCTGAGGCTCGGGCTTCGTAGGTTGGATCCCAGGGAGAGGACTGGGGTTGGCTGCGTAAACACAGACTGAAGGGGGCTGGTGTTCCACAGCTAGCTGGGAGGGATTCCTGGAAAAAGTCTGGAGCTGCCGAAGAGGCAAGAGACTTTTTCTTGCCTCTTTGTTTCCTGGTGTGCGAGGAGAGGGGATTAACAGTGTGGTTTAAAGGAGCTCCAGAGACGGGCGTGAGCCACGGCTATCAGTACGGACCCCAGAGAGAGGCATGAGACGCTAAGGCTGCTGATGCAGCCACCAAGAAGCCTGTGTGCGAGCACAGGTCACTATCCACACCTCCCCTCCCGGAAGCCTGTGCAGCCCGCCACTGCCAGGGTCCCGTGATCCAGGGACAACTTCCCCAGGAGAACACACGGCATGCCTCAGGCTGCTGCAATGTCACGCAGGCCTCTGCCGCCGCAGGCTCGCCGCGCATCCATACCCCTCGCTCCCCCCAGCCTGAGTGAGCCAGAGCCCCCGAATCAGCTGCTCCTTTAACCCTGTCCTCTCTGAACGAATAACAGATGCCCTCAGGCGACCTACACTCAGAGGCGGGTCCACATCCAAAGCTGAACCCCGAAAGCTGTGCAAACAAAGAAGAGAAAGGGAAATATCTCCCAGCAGCCTCAGGAGCAGAGAATTAAATCTCCACAATCAACTTGGTGTAGCCTGCATCTGTGGAATACCTGAATAGACAACGAATCATCCCAACTTGAGGAGGTGGACTTTGGGAGCAAAGATATATATATATATATATATATATTTCCCTTTTTCTCTTTCTGTGAGTGTGTATGTGTATGCACACACACATGTGCCAAAGAGACATGTACCAAAATATTCATGGCAGCCCTATTTACAATAGCCAGGACATGGAATCAACCTAAGTGTCCATCAACAGATGAATGGATAAAGAAGATGTGGAACATATATACAATGGAATATTACTCAGCCATAAAAAGAAACAAAATTGAATTTTTTGTAGTGAGGTGGATGGACCTAGAATCTGTCATACAGAGTGAAGTATGTCAGAAAGAGAAAAACAAATACCATATGCTAACATATATATGTATATGTATATATATATATATATATATATATATAATCTAAGAAAAAAAATGGTCATGAAAAACCTAGGGGCAAGTTGGGAATAAAGACACAGACCTCCTAGAGAATGGACTTGAGGATATGGGGAGGGGGGAGGATAAGATGTGACAAAGTGACAGAGTGTCATGGATATATATATACATTACCAAACGAAAAATAGATAGCTAGTGGGAAGCAGCCACATAGCAGAGGGAGATCAGCTCGGTGCTTTGTGACCACCTAGAGGGGTGGGATAGGGAGGGTTGGAGGCGGGGAGATGCAAGAGGGAAGAGATATGGGAACATATGTATATGAATAACTGATTCACTTTGTTATAAAGCAGAAACTAACACACCATTGTAAAGAAATTATACTCCAACAAAGATGTTAAAAAAAAAATATTGGATCATGATTACAACTAAAGACCACACAAGAAATAAATTGTGGTCGTTCCCAGTATAATGGTTTTTGGTATTTCTACTTATGAAATATTTACCCAAAGTTTTAAAGAATTTTGACTGCATTAGAAGTTGGAATGAGCTAAGGCGTAAGTACCATGTTTAATACCCACTTATCATTCTCTAAATTACATAAAATTCCTTAGGGCATTTTAAATAACAAACTGTTCATACATCATTTGACAATTGTCTATTAGTGGTTTAACATTCTCAGGGTTTGTAGTGATTCAGTATGATCAGGGCCCACTGCTGAAGAGAAAGGTAGAAGGACCAAGTGGGGAAGGCCTGAAAAGCATGGTATAATTAGTTTGATTAATTTCTCTATACATTTAGAGGGTTTTTTTTAATATACATTGATGAATTTTTATAAATCAGAAAACATTTTTATATTAGCCATTACTTATTATTATTTTCATATACCAAAGGATTTTTATGAGACATGATTTTAAAAATTAAAAATATATTTTTTAATTAAAATAATGTGAGGCCTATTTGCTTTGTCAGTAAACCCATAATTTCATTTGCAATTTTCTTTGTACAATGTCATAATGTTCTATGTAATTCCATTTTTTTACATTATTACATATAGCTTATAATACAAGATTATTTAAGTTTCCCATATTCTCTCTAATATGTTTTTAGGCAAATTAATGTTTTTATTATACAGTTATCCTTGAACTACATGGTTTTGAACTATGTGGATCCACTTAAATGCAGATGTTTTTCAATAGTAAATACTGCAGTACTATGTGATACGTGGTTTGTTGAATCCACAATGCAGCCAGAGGGCTTTCTGTAAGTTATATGTGGATTTTTGATAGCATACAATCAGTGCTCCTAACCCCTGCATTATTCAAGGTTCAAATGTAGTGATATATTTATTATAACAATATGTTTTAAAATAAATATAGAAAAACAAATTTCTTGATAATTATAATGGCATAAATTTAAATGTTGATTTACCTACCTTTTTATCCTTAGGTTTTACTTTATTAGTTCAAGTAACACACAAACATATGCAGACACATACACATATACAGACACATACATCATATATATCTTTCATGTATTTTTGCATGCACACAACATACATTCTATACTGTAAATATATATAGTATGTGCAAACACATACGCATTTACTATTACTCCTCATGATATAAAATATATGTTCTCTCTATGTCAAAAGATTAAAATTGTGTAAACAGTAACAGAACAATAAATATTTCTCTTGGCTACTGAAGAATGAAGAAGGTGAATCATGACATTAGTTTGACATTCTTCCTTTCTTTTTTATAAAGATAACCTTAATAGAAATATCAGAAGCTTACAAGATTGTTTCCAAAAGTAGAAGCAGTAACAAAATTTTTCCCATGTAAATAGAATTTTCTGGGAGTCCTGGAATTGTCACAAATTCACTGTGTGAATTAGGGTATTTATAAAATCTGGACTTTAGATTCTTTATTGGTATTATCAAAGCATTGAAAAAGAGCAGTGACATTCAATATATTTTTTAACTTCAGCATACTGTAGTAAATACATTTAAGAATAAAGACTAGGTGACACAGACCAACACCCTTTTAGAGGACATTTAGAAAAAAAATATGTGAAATATTAGAAATTCCCTGCCTGAAAGAACTGGCAAACTATCCAGATAGCAAATAAATACTGGTCCAAATTGAGAACTGGACAGAAATCCAAAGTTTTTATTAATTTGGGTAGGGGCCATTTTTGCCTTTGGAGAATTGCTGATCTCAAGGACATGGATTAAAATTGTGCAATGATTTTGACAGCCTTGATGGTCTAGTGGGACATAAAATCCAGGAAATGCCATAGTGAACTCTCATAACTTTGTAATGTAATCCTAAAAACCTACATCCTAGAAATAAGGGGGAATTAAAAAAAAATTGACCGGAGTTCCTCCGTAAGTCATCAGTGACCCATGACATTTTAACCCTTGACAAGGAGATTGCCTTGTAAGTATCTTTGAGCATCTGTCAGAAGCAAATGGGAATCTTCTCTAGATGAGTAAAACATTATTCCAGACCTCAAATTATGTCTATAATTTCTTAAAATACAGTATCTGTCCTACAATCAATGGATCCAGATACTAGAATTACCAGACAATTGACAAAAATACCTATGCTTTCTTTATTCAATAACTTAAAAATTTAAATATTTCAATTGAAAATTGGAACCCATAAAAATGTAATAGCAACGTTGCAAAAGTACTAAAGAGAAACTCTTTAGATTAATATATATTATATTAACTAAAATTAAGACAGTGAGTGTGATTATCAGTAAATGGAATACAGATATAAACTAAATTTAAATGAACAAAGAATAATTAGAAATTAATTATATATTTTAATATCAAGATAGAGTTCTCAGTAACTCATGGTAAAAGATAAAAGCACAATTGGAATTTGAAATAATTTAAAACTGAGAGTTAATGAAAATATAAAATCTAAACACTTGTGGCATGAAGGTAAACAGAGCATAGAAAGATACTTATAGCCTTAAATACATGTATTAGAAAAATTAAAAGCATAAACTCAATGAATTATTCATATATATATATATAAATATATATATATATATAAACATAGAAAACAAGTAATACAATTAATCATCTAATAAAAGAATTAAGCTACCTGTGGGTCCTTAAGAAGAATAAATGAGACTGATAGGACAATATAATCTATATCAGGATTTAAAGGGACTAATCACTCTAGATCCTGGATATGTTAACAGTGTAGCAAAAGAATGCTTGAATAAAACTAAGGACAATATCTTTGAAAATTTAAAAGAAATGAACAAATTCCTAGAGAAACTTACAACTACAATTTATCCAAATGTACACAATGGTATGTAGATAATCTAAACATTTTTATTCAATTTTTATGAATATTTTTAAGCATATAGAAAAGTAAAAAGAATTTTATAGTTGACTCTCATATACCCACCACCTAGATTCTATTATTAATATTTTGCTATACTTGTTTTATCACATAACTATGTAAATATTCCTCTATCTAGCCATCAATCTATCTTATTTTTGATGCATTTGAAAATAAATTTTAGACATCAGTATAATTTCCCATAATTAATATGTATGCTATTAACTAGAATTCAATTTTTTTATACAGTTTTCTGTTAAGGTAAAACTTGCATATAATGAATTCTAAAAATCTTAAATGTACATTCAGTGAGTTTTGACAAATGTATAAACCTGCGTAACCTTAGCCCTACCAAAGTATAAATCATTACCTAACAGCCCCTTCTAGTCAACCCTTGCTCCCTCTCAAGATAACCACTCTTAGGGTTTTTTGTTTGTTTGTTTGTTTGTTTAAAATATTTTTAATTGAACTATAATTGACTTACAATAATGTATTAGTTTCAAGTGTCCAACACATTTATTTGATATTTTTATACATTATAAAATGATCACAATAAGTCTTTCATCTTTCATCCTATAAAATTATTACTGTATTATTGACTATATTCCCAATGTTACATTACAGCCCCATGACTTATTTATTTTATTTTTTTGTTAAATATTTATTGGAGTATAGCTACTTTACAACGTTGTGTTAGTTTCTACTATACAGCAAAGTGATCAGCTATAACATATATCCCCTCTTTTATAACTGAAAGTTTGTACCTCTTAATCCCCTTCACCTATTTCACTCATCCCAATGAAATCTTGCCATTTGTGACAACATGTATAGACCTAAAGGGTATTATGCTAAGTGAAATAAATGAGACAGAACAAGGCAAATACCATATGATTTCACTTATATGTGGAATCAAAAAATCAAAACAAATGAACAAATGTAACAAAACAGAAACAGACATAGATAACTACTCTTGATTTTCTACCATAATTTAATTTTTTCTGTTCTAGAAATTCATATAAATGGAACCATAGAGCATGCGCTTTTTTAATGTAAGCCTAACTTTCACTTGTACAATGATTTTGAGATTCATGCATGTTGTAGTGTATAAGTAGTTTATTCCTTTTTGTTGCTGAGTAGTATTTCTTTGCATGCATATATTGCAGTTTTATTCTTCTATTGATGGATACCTCAGCTATTTTCAGTTTTTAACCATGTTGAATAAAGCTGATATAAGCATCCTTAAGAAATTATTTCTAAAATGTATTCAGAAATGAAAAGGACAAAACAAAGTTAAGACATATTTGAAAAGGAACAGAGTTTGAGAATTTGCTTTATAGGGTTTTAAGACTGAGGACAGACGAATAGACCAAAGAAAGACAATAGAAAGCTGGAAACAATCACACACATACACACACACACACACACACACACACACACGAGAACTTAATTTATGACAAAGGTGGCACTGTTAATAATCATAAAAAAACTTGCCTATTATTAGCAGTAGAGTATAACTTGTGCCACCTGCATTTATACTCAGAGTAAAATTATTAATGTTAGCCTTAGTGATCAAACTTCAGTTGTACGTGTTTACATGAAGTTCATAGTGGAACATTTTGGTGTGAAAAGTTCACTTTTTCTTCAAGGTAGGTAGTATATAAAGAACCATTTATTTTAAATAGAGCCTCCCTAGAGCTCTCTGACTACAAGACCAGACTCCAATTAAGAGTCTATTAGAGTCAAATACCTATGAAATAGAGAACAGTGTTACTTGTCCTTTATAGATCATGTCCTTCTTTGCTCAGTTAAGACTTCCTTCCAAATAGGTGATAGGAAAACCATTAAAAAAAAAAATGCCCCAATATTTGCATTTTAAAAGAGGAGAAAACACACCCTGAAGAACTAATAATTGCTACATTATATGGGTGATATAAGCATGTAGTTTTTCTGACTAAAACTCTCTAGGAGAAACAAGGGGGTTTGCATATGTGAACAAATTACCAACTCTTGTTTTGACACAATGGGACATATTATTGTACACCCATATTATTTTTAGTTCAATTGCATTTGGTTAAACTTAATTTTGATTTCCAATTCATAAGGATTGAAAAGAAAAATGTATCCATATGATATAGTGAATGTTGAAAGAAATATAAATTATTTTACCTTGAAAATCAGGCTTCCTAGAATAACTTGCTCTTTTAATGGTAAAAAGAAAATAAAACTGGATCAGAAGGTTAAAAACTGCAAATTGTGCCTAGAAAGTGTAAGAGAGGTGACAGAAGAAGTATTTACATGTGGCCATAACATGGGACATGAAACTTACATTTGGTTTATTTTCCCCACTTCCACCATCTACTTCCTGTGTAGAAACATCTGAGTATTTTCTATATCAGATATTATATCAGGACACTATTTCAGAACAGTGAAGTTAAGGGGAGCCCCTGCACAAGTGTCAGTCATGGTCTCCTAATCTCTTCCTAGGTGGAAAGAGGCAGAGCCCATCGTTTTGCTTTTCTATGGAAAGAATTAAATGAAAGCTTTCAAGAGAGCTATAGAAGAGTTGGAAAAGAAGGTAGAAAGTAGGCTGTTGAGGAATATTAGATCAATCTACAAAAATGGGAATGCTCCCAAAGATCACTTCTGGAAAATGAAAAGGTGATGCTGATACTATGAGATTGGCCACTTTCCACTGGAATTTGTTAACTGGAAAAATCTGCTGATAGATCCAGAACTTCTTTTTTCTGTGGGGGAGGAGGATTATGATGAGGACGTGGTTTCTTATTAGTTTGAGTAAATAGATATGGAAGTTAACCGGGTTCATGAAGATACTAGTCTTCCACTAAAAAGACTGACTGACAAGATCTCCTAAGCCTCTCTCACATGTAGTCACATTACAGAGGAATCACTGGATGTCCTTTATGATGAGTGAGAGTGGGACAACCTAAGCTCCTGGACATCACCGAGTCTTAGATGAGATATGATGGGAACACTAGTAGAGAAAGCCAGCTAAGAACTGCAAGACCAGGTGTGCTCTCCTATCACCATTGTGTGTGTTGGCAATATGTCCCTATGTCTCTCCCTGTTTCCCTTAGGTGATGGACAGGAAGAGGGAGGACAGAAGAGCAGAAGAGCTCTTCAAAAGTGGTGAACACTCAGCAAGGGAGCTTCTAATCATGACTGCAGTGTTAGTTCTTGAATCTGATTACATAACTTGTCCAAAAAATACTGAGATTTAGACTAGAAAAAAAAAACATTAAGTTAAAATTAACTATCTCACTGTCATTGATGAAAGGAATGAGTATCTTTAAAGGAAATTTATTTGTGTAATAAAAATTTTCATATTTGTGTACATCAGGCTTGTAGTTACCAATTTGTATAAAAATAACATATAATAAGATGAGAAAACTTAAGTGTTACTCCTGCTTCGGGCTCCTTAAGACACATTTCAGTTGCTCTGGCTTCATCCATCTACTAACCTATCAATCTAAATTCTCTGTGACAGTGAGCATTTCTATTTCTTCCAATTAGGTAAGTGAATCTTTAAGTAAGAGGTTAGGTGTAAGAAATAAACCAGGATCAATACATGGATGTGGGGCTGCTGTGGAAGCAGCAGTGCTTCCAGTATATTACAGAATGCTTCTAGTATGATATGAAGAAGTCTGGAGAAAAATTCATTATGTAAGAACAGGTGATGAGAAAAAATATAGGAAGCATGAGAGAAAATAGTGTCAAGTGTGAAGAAGTAGAGGAAAAGAGAGAGATAATAAATAATATGTTTCATAATTAATGAAGGACTTCGAAGCAGACAGGGTCCACACACTGTAACTTTTATACTGTTAGCATCACCGTGCTTCACTGTGGATATTCTTAAAAAAAAATGATAACTGTAATCCATGATAAATAGTAAAATAGTGATATTCACCATGAGACAATCATCACCTACTTCAGAAAAGTTTTTCAAAACTCAGCCTTCTTGTAGTCTATTGGAGGGTAAAATATTATAACTCCCTTGAATAGCAAGTACAATATCATGATTTACCTCTGCTAAGAATAGAAAATCTATACCAATGTCTATTGGCAAAGGTATTCCACAAATGTCAGCATGATGCCTTGCTTTTTAACTTTATCAATAATATCAATAGTACTCTACTTGATTTCAGTCACTCTGAGAAATCCAAATACACACTACATTCTCCAGGCCCTCAGACCCTGAAAAGAAGACATCAGCTCTAAAAAAGGAAGAAAGAGAAAGGTCCAAAGGGGCTTTAGGAGGGCTTATAACCAAAATGAGAATAAATATATAAATGTGGGTATTTTGGATATGTGTTAAATTTCACCAAAATCGTATTGTGGTATAATCACTTTAATACAAAAGGCTTTCAAGTCCTAATGTTTTCATTATACTAAATACATGTTTTTATGATTGATAGCTAGTTAGAATATCAAGCATATTCTGATATATCCTGTAGCTATCATACCTGAGTTACTTTATGTAGTCGCAGCCACTTCTTTCCACCCTGAGTATGGAAAATTGTATGGGTTCGTAGATGATCATAGAATATGTTTTCTAAATTTTTAGTGTGATGTTAATAGATAGTCCATGATAGAACAGACTATAATTGATAAGTTTAAGAAATGTTGGTTTGAAAATTTCAATAACTTTATGTATTTCAGGATTTCTCAGAAAATTTACTATCTTAATGAGAATGGTAACAAAATATTAATGGAAAATAATCAGCTAAGAGGGTAGTTGGGATGATCAGGAAATAAGATGCTTGAACAGGTAGAAACTGGTACTTAATAGGAATTTAAAAGTGTTGTAGCACAAGGTGAAGCTGGAGAAATACGTAGAAATCCAACTATGTAGGCTTTGTAGGATATGTTAAAGTTTTGTTATTCTAAGAGAAATGTAAAGGCTTTAAAAGATTTCAGACAGAGAAGTAAATAAACTGGGTGCAGCACTGTAGAATGGATTTAGGTGTGGAAGAAAGAAAAGGAGGAAAGTACAAGTCAAGAGATGGTATCAGTATTTGAGATGAGGTAAAAGATCTTTCGACTAGAGTGTGCAGAGACACAAATATGTCCAAAGAAATTTTATTAATTGATCTATATATCTGTTAAAAATTATTTATTACCGACTGTGAAAATAGAGCTGTTCTAGTCAGGAGCTATACCAGTGAACAAGACAGAAAAGAACCCTGTTTTCTTAGAGCTGATATTCTACTGGCTCCAGAAAGACAAAAACACAAGTAAACAAACAAATTGTATAAGTAATATAGTTTAACATGATAATAATGACTGCAGAAAAAAATCAAATACAAGACTATTTGGAAAAAAATCAATTAGAATACATAGAACTGAAAATAAAGCCAAAATGGACAAAATAGTATTGACAATAATACATAGAGAGAAAAAGAAATTTAAAAAAAAATACATGGAAGAGAAGTTGAGAGAAAAGGAGGAAATTTATGATGATAAATGTCAGAAAACTAATCACCTTTTGTTGGGTATTGATTATAAGTGACATAGTGATGCCTTCTGGAATACTGGAATTGTTCCATATCATGGATGTACACAGAAATGTTTGTATCAAGCAACATTCTTAGAATTTGCTCAATTTACTGTGTATTAGCTACACCTAAAAAAGTAAAAACCAAACAAAAAAGAGAATTAAAAGAAAAATTGAATAATATGTCTAATTAGAGCAGGAAGTGAATAGATGAGAAGCAAAGAGAAAATAACTGGAAAATTTCCAATGATGGCTTTGTTTAACATTTATTTTGAAAATAATAGAGTCATGAAGAAAGAAGAGACTCTATAGGATTAACTTTACTGGGCAAGAAGGTAGTTTGAATTTTGCTTATGTTAGCTAATTATTTTAAGGATCTCTTCAATACCTCTGTAGCTCCATACTGAATGTTCATGTTATATAGTGTGAGTGATAATCTGTAACATACGAGCCTCATGCTACATTTAGCATATTAGATATTAAAGAGTGAAAATTATTCTAGTCATTAATTTAAAGAAAAGATCTAAAAAAGAAGCAACAGAGGTATTACTAGAAAGTATTTTAGGATTTGGAATGTAAAGGGAATGAACACTACAGCTCTAATACTACTTTTAAAGTAATTGATACCATTTAGAATAATCAGAATCATGATTCTTCTTTATATTTTTATAAGACTGTGTGAGAGGTATAAGAACATCTTCTTTAACTTGTAGATTAAAGATGCTAATTGAATATATGCTTATTAAAACAGAAAAGTCTTAATAAGCTTCCAGAGTTAGACTTTCAACCCTTACCCATTATTTCCTTTATTCATTCTTTATTTTCATGCCTCCATAGTTTTCCTGTGTTATCCAGTTGTATATTCAACAGTGACTATTGGAAAAGTCATCTCATCTTTAAGCAAAGTACAGCATATAATACTATACTACTCCTATATATAATGCACAGCATTTTGCACAATTTGCATTATGAAGATGCCTATAACTGCTCCTTAACAACCTGATTATCTCTTTACTCATGAGCAAAAATATTACTGAAAACTCTTTCACAGGTTAGGTTCTCCAGGAGATGCTGAAGTACAATTTCATATGCAAGATGTATATTAAGAAACTGCACCAGTGAAGGGCAAGAAGGGGGATAAAAAGAGGTTAAGTCATGATGTAAGATCTATGTAGTTTTAGCCAACTCAGCAGAGAACACTGAAATGAGTAACACTCATCAGAATGTCTTACATCAGGTAGAAATGGCTGAGATTTTTATACCCCTATCTCACCAAAGACCAGAGCTCAAAGTTGTCAGGGTGGGAAGCACAAAGCTTCCAAGTGAGTATTGGGGATATTTGTAAGTGGAGCTATTCTGGTGTGCACTTTTTATTAACAGACCCGTATTTTCTTTCTTTGGAGGACACAGTACAGCAAAACGTCTCCCAGTTTTATGAATGCTACATGCTGGAGGATGGCAAAACATCTTCATAGACCTGACACTTTGGTTATGTCTACACTGGGACATGATAGTGTTCTAACAGGGAAAGCTTCTGGGTGATGGTGTATGAGATACAATAAGTGGTCCCACACCCCACCTATTAAATGGGTCTCCTGGTCTGACATGATCTTATGTGAGACTCCATGTTGAGAGAGCAAACACTTCCACAGGCTCTCATATTGTAGTGCTGACTGGGCTCTGCATCAGAGAAGGTCAACACATGGATGGAATATGTGACAATCTCTATGAGAATAAACAGCTGTCACTCCATGATGGAAGAGTCCAAATGTAGGCAATTTAAACAATGTAGCTGTTGGTCTCTTTAAGGGATTGTGCCATAACAGGGGCTCAGCACTATTCGTTATTGCTGGCAGGTTGATATCAGTAGTAGATCGTTCACTTTTGAAAAATATGGATTCATGTTATCAGACATGGTAGCCTCTATCTCTGTCACAGTGGCCACTTCATTCATGTATTCATTTTAATGGACTGGGTTGCCCAGTGACAGAGCAGATTTTATTAATGGCCTAAATCATTTCACGTTTTCTATGAAGGATGCTTCCTAGTGGGCATTAGAAGGATAATGCAATCTATTCACTTTTTGTACCCACTCATATATGTCCATACTCATGATTTCATCCCGGTCTTTCTTGTCTCCCAATCCTTAGGAGAATTTTCCTTTGCTAATTCTCTTTATGGTCACCCCTAAGAAGAATGCAACTTATGTCTATTTCAGTTAGTGCTCACATTTGTAAAATAAGCTTGTTTTTTCTTTTTACTCCAACTGGTCATGTGGGATTCTTCCATAAAACCATAGGCTGAAACTGATTCTTCCATAAAACCATAGGCTGATACTGAGGAACGATGCTGGTGCAAAAGTGGTTGATGCCATAATGCTTATGACTGCTGGTCCAGCTTATGATTTTTTATGCCTTTACCACTTTATCTTTCAATAGATTATTGCTGGGACATGACTTAGTAGATCTGTTGGGATCCAGCTCATGATGGCAGCTCCAGCCATCCGGTCATTTAGTGTCCCATGGTCAAGTCTTCTATACCTATTGGGGTCTAGAGGCATGCCAAGAGTTGTTTCCCACAAAGCACATAATTCTCTGGTGGAGAATTTATGGCCTTCCTTTCAGAAACTCAGGACCTGTGTCATCATTCTTCTAATATTCTTGCCACAAAATCTCCATGCAATCTTTACCCCTACTGATACCACCAACTTCATAAGATCTGCCAGATCTTATGGCCACATAAGATGGCCACAGTGGCAGGAATGCTTGCACCACACCTTGGAGCTATTCCAGAGCCCTTTCCTTCTTTAGGTTCTACCTGAAACTGGAAATTTTTTTTTTCTTATTTTATTTTATTTATTTATTTTTTTAACATCTTTATTGGAGCATAATTGCTTTACAATGGTGTGTTAGTTTCTGCTTTATAACAAATTTAGTCAGTTATACATATATATATGTCCCTATATCTCTTCCCTCTTGCATCTCCCTCCCTCCACCCTCCCTATCCCACCCCTCTAGGTGGTCACAAAGCACCGAGCTGATCTCCCTGTGCTATGCAGCTGCTTCCCACTAGCTATCTATTTTACGTTAGGTAATGTATATATGTCCATGCCACTCTCTCACTTTGTGCCAGCTTACCCTTCCCCCTCCCCGTATCCTCAAGTCCATTCTCTAGTAGGTCTGCATCTTTATTCCCATCTTGCTCCTAGGTTCTTCATGATCACTTTTTTTTTTTTTAGATTCCATATATATGTATTAGCATACGGTATTTGTTTTTCTCTTTCTGACTTACTTCACTCCGTATGACAGTCTCTAGGTCCATCCACCTCACTACAAATAACCCAGTTTCATTTCCTTTTATGGCTGAGTAATATTCCATTGTATATATGTGCCACATCTTCTTTATCCATTCATCTGTTCATGGACACTTAGGTTGCTTCCATGTCCTGGCTACCTTAAATAAAGCTGCCATGAACATTGTGGTACATGACTCTTTTTGAATTATGGTTTTCTCAGGGTATATGCCCAGTAGTGGGATTGCTGGGTCATATGGTAGTTCTATTTGTAGTTTTCTAAGGAACCTCCATACTGTTCTCCACAGTGGCTGTGTCAATTTACATTCCCACCAGCAGTGCAAGAGGGTTCCCTTTTCTCCACACCCTCTCCAGCATTTATTGTTTCTAGATTTTTTCATGATGGCCATTCTGACTGGTATGAGATGATATCTCATTGTAGTTCTGATTTGCATTTCTCTAATGATTAATGATGTTGAGCATTCTTTCATATGTCTGTTGGCAATCTATATATCTTCTTTGGAGAAATGTCTATTTAGGTCTTCTGCCCATTTTTGGGTTGTTTGTTTTTTTGATATTGAGCTGCATGAGCTGCTTGTAAATTTTGGAAATTAATCCTTTGTCAGTTGCTTCATTTGCAAATATTTTCTCCCATTCTAAGGGTTGTCTTTTCATCTTGTTTATGGTTTCCTTTGCTATGCAAAAACTTTTAAGTTTCATTAGGTCCCATTTGTTTACTTTTGTTTTTATTTCCATTTCTCTAGGAGGTAGGTCAAAAAGGATCTTGCTGTGATTTATGTCATAGAGTGGTCTGGCTATGTGAAACTGGAAGTCTTTTGATTACCTGGTAAATATCCAGAGCATATTCCTAGGTATGAACTTTGCTATCTCTAGTACCAGAAGTGGTCCATCAGAAATTGTGCTTCCCTCTTTGTGATAGGAAGTACAAGGTACAATAATTTGTCTTTTGTTTCAGAGATTATGGCTTGGCATGCCACTAGGCCCTTACAGATTTTATGAATATGACAGATCCTTGAGTATTCACAAGATTAATCTCCTGGTCTCTGGAGTGCATGTGTCTTACCAAGATCTCAAGTCTGTCCAATTCGTGCTCGGCCTACCCAACCAATACAGTGTTATTAGTATAAGATCAATTTGATATTCTGCAAGATATTGAGACAGTCCAGGTCACTTTGTACTATATTTTGACAGAGGGCAGGACAGAAAATTAACACAGCCTTAGGAAGAAAATGAAAAATATTTACTGTCATCTGCTTCACATGAGTGCTACAGTATCTAATTCTCCTTTCTTATAATGATAGAAAAGAGTTCAGTTGCCAAATCAATGGCTAATATGATGTGTCTGAGGAGTCTTAATATGCTCTAGCAAAAATATCACATATAGCATGTTGGCTGTAGTCAGGGATACAACTCTGTTGAGCTTGAAATAGTCTATAATCATTCTCCAGGGTCCATCTTGCTTTTGCAGGGATCACACTTGTGAATTAAATGAAGAATTGACAGATACCACCACTCCTGAATCCTTTGGCTCTCTAAGGGTAGCACTAGTTTTTGCCAAAGTCTTTGGCCAGGATGAGATGCTTTTATTTATTTACTATCTTGGCTGGTTGTGTATGATTTCAAAGGTTTCTTCTTGACTTTACTCATTATGATAGCCTGTGCCCTACAGACTAAGAGCTCAATATAGCAACTGTGCCAATTATATACTTGGGGATCAGGGAAATGACTACCAGGTGTCTCTGTAAAATGAGGGTATATACTGCCAGTCAGACTTTGGTCAGGACTACCTTTATTGTCCCAGCCCTACGTGCTTGCACTCCAAAGGTGCTATGATAATGCCAAGTTTCTGGTTATGAATGTCCTCTAAGATCCAGTATCCATCAGTCTTCACAATGTCTGAGTATTCTTCTTTGCTCAGTGTACAGTTAGTGCCTGTGTAAATGACCATAGATAATTTGGGGGAAATTACTGGAAGACCCATTATCTTGTACACTTGCCATATTGTTGTAGGATCTTTCCTCCTGAGTACCTAGCCACATCTTCAGTTGATGGATTCCACAGTAGTCAAATGGCTCAGTTGTAGAAACCAGACAAGGGATCATAACTTTTTATTGGGGATACAGCCTCAGCTATCCAGTCATTCATCCTTGATTTTTTCCTGCTAAGTATTATCCTTATCAGCTGTCCATTTAGTTTGCCTCAAGGGACACTATATTTTATTAGACATTTCAATAACTCTCTGTAGGTCAGAACTTTTTGGTGGCCACTTAGACCTTGCAGGTTGTTGCAATAATTGTGACCCCTCTCCTGGACTTCTGGAAGTTAAATACCTCTATTGTTTCTGGGTTCTACAATCCCCATGTTTCCTTTAAGCTACAGTCTATAACAGTCTCTAATATCAATTTTTTGGGTGTTTTAGAACTGAAGAGTTTCCTGGGATGCAGGAGAAAAAAAGAGCTATACTTTTCAGCATGCCTCATTACTCAAAGCTTTTCATCCCATTCTTTAGTGTTTGCCATGACAATTCTGGCATTTCAATTCACTCAGTGAAATTTAGCATCACTTTTTCCATGCATCTAGGAGGTACCCTAGTAATGAATTAACACCATTTCTTGGGGACTTTACCATTACATTAAATATTTTCTCTTGGGAGAGTGCCCCCAAATCAAAAAAATATTTTCTATCCAGTTTTATGGTTGGCATTCTCGTCCTTTGCCCTCTCACTAGAGGAGATAAGTTTCCTTGTGTGTAAAGAGGACACTGGCTTTTATTCCTGGCTTTTAGTTGCCTGTCACACACCCTCTGTTCTTCATTGTCTTTTAATAGAGCACCAGGGGTGCCTAGCAATAGTCATTCAATCCCTTATCCTTATAGCCACTATATCGTCAATACATTTTTAATGTCTAATATCACATAGGCTAGTGTAGTCTATTCCACAAGAATAGCTTTACAGTTCATCACTGGTGAAAGTTTTAACAATTGGACTGCCACACTGTGCCAGTGGTTGCCTGTGCTTCATCTATCACCAGTCATAAGGTTCTTACTGCCAACCACGTGGTGAATCATCCAACTTTAAAACCTCATCTTATCATCTGCTTTCTTGGACTGCTCCCAGTGAAAATATTACAAGTTGCATTCTCTGGCAGTGGATACTAAGATGGAGTTTAAAGTGTAAGATGGTTATTTGGGATCAACACCCATTGAAGGAAGAGGAAAGAAACATTATTGGGCAGAGGAAGAAGTTGTTTCAGTTCTGCCCCCCCCAATTCTTGATCCATCTGACTAGGGGGCCATTAGATTGTCCTACATCAAACCAAGATGTTTGGACCCTTAAATAACTCTTCTGAGTCACAAAATGTGGGTTGCTCTGGGTGATGAGATCTCTGCAGCTGAGGTAGTCCCAGGAGGATCTCATAGCTGAAGAGTATGTGCTTATTGCTCTCCTCAACTGTATAGCTAGTCCTTTCTTGAAAGGAGATCCAGAGGTGCAGCTCTGTGTCTAATACAACCTCATTCTCTGATGTCATGCTATCAGGGAACACACATCTAAAAAATCATTTCTTTGCCCTATTGTTACTTGTACCTATATTCTAAATAAGAATAGTTATAGGAGTTAAATGCATCTGATCATTTTAATAGTGACTGTAATTATACATAAAATTGACACTCTCATCATAGAAAAATTAATGATATACATAAACTATATGTAAAGAGAGAGGATTGAATGAAAGCTTGGTCCTACGTATACTGGATCATAATAAAAGCATAGGTGATTTAGGACAGAGTTCAGCTGCCTATATTGAATACCTGACAAAAAAGGCAAACAGTGGTAAAAATGGGAAATCAGGTTTGTCTGTCTCATGTTACAAGTAGTTGGAAGGTAGGTATTACAGGTCTGGAATAGCTGCTCAAAGTCCCAGCCTCCTTTTATCTTTCTTCTTCACTCTTCTTAGCCTGTGTCTTTTATCCCCATGGTTATAAAATGGTAGCTATGCTACAGCCGTGATATTCTGTATCCAACACAAAGGGAAAAGGGTAAATGGTAAGGATGGTTGATGACTCTTTTATCAGGAGAAAAAAAAAAAAAATAGCCTTCCCAGAAGCCTTACTCAGGAGATTTATGCTTAGATCTTGCTGTTTAGAATCATGTTACGTGGCCACCACTACCTGCAAGGATGCCTGTAGGTGTAGTTTTCTACCTGAGCACATTGGTACCCAAAACTATGTCAAGATTCTTTTGTTAAAGAAGAGCAGGATGCAACCTGCAGTGTTTGCCCCAGGGCATGTCTAAGTATTTAAATGGCTAACCACTGACTCTTAATACTATTAATATTGTGGAAACACTTCACAGAGAAATTTAGTAATTTTAGCATTATTTATGCACACTACATTCAGCTTCTTTTATTTATAGATTGAGCCCATTTTTAACAAATCATTTTGCCCTGAAACTATCTTACAGGTAGTTAATAAAATAAAAGCACATATACCTGATATAGTCCCTCCAAATTTAAAGGCATTCTTCCAAGATAAACAAAGAAAGGAAATGAACTTTTTTGCAGTTATCTATCAGAAAAGCATGTTAACCTTTTAGTCCAGATGCTGTTGAAATGTGCTTTAAAATCTCCCCTTCCTTTCAGCATGTATCAATAATAAATGAATTATTTTTAAGAAAGAAAACAGGTATGACAAGACCGCATGCCAAAATAATTTAAACATCCTAATGGTTTAGCAATAAAATAGAAACTCAACAAGGTAGGGCTAATGCCTGAGTCTTGAGGAAGAAAAGAGTGGCCAGGAGGTCATTTTCTGTGACATAATTGGGAACTAAAATGTTCCACTTGAGATTATAGTGAGCAAAGTCTATTTTACCATGTGGAACTGGAAACTAGAGCCTGTATCTTCTGTCCCTGTAAAATGGATGAAAAATTTCTGACAGCAATCACTGCTTGGGACTGCAATTCCTATCTAGCTGTCTTCCTAGGGTGTCAAGAAGCAGGCAGAGTCTCAAAGCCAGAAGTTTAGTCAAATTACCTGCTAACTTTGCTGTCATCTGTAATATCCCCAATAGGACTATTGGGTTGGAGCCCTGAGCCTTTCTGTTTCCACACTGGGGAATCCCACAGATAACATGAAGGTGACAAGAAAACCACTAGACAGATAGATGAGTGCCAGAGTTTCTCCAGAACCCCAGCCCCTCTTACAGTCACTCTCTAAATTGCTTGGAACTTTCCCTGTCTACCTTTGTCCCTCTTCAGTGGCTTGAATCCTTTTTGAAAAATACTTACTGATCTTAGAAACTCTAATAACCTAATCAAAGCAATTTACTTTCTTAGAAATACTTTGTTTCTTTAAAAAGATTTTAATGTTAATGTGTCACTTCTGCGACTATTTTAAAAATATATGTAGTATTAGACTATTCCTTCTACTAGCTATATCATTTATCAAATTAATATCACCTAAGTATGTTAAAAATAGATGGCTTTCTTACTTACCACTGAGAGGCATGACTGATTCAATGTGAGAAAAGAAAGCAATAAACTAGGCAGGATTTCAACATCATCTGAGCTAGCAGAGGCAATAAATGTGCTGTAGAAAGCAAAATGTCTGATATTAGGCTGAGACAGAGACTAATCTTTGACAGAAATGGAACTCTCCACACATTATCTTCTTAAGGCTCCAGACTGGAAGTTCCAGAGTCATCTTTCTCTGACTTTCCTAAAAACACTACTTATGCTGAAAAAAAAAAAAAATCACTTTCTGTGAAAGAAAACTACACGATTTCCTAATACAAATACCACCATTTTCCAACTAGGCCTTACTTATTTAGCCCTGCACTTTTTTGTATTTTCAATAAATCTGAGTTCATATTGATACTTCCTCTAATTTGCAATCCTATGAAACAAATAATGCCAAAAGTTTAATGAATTATTTTTGGTCAGACAAACAAATGCCCCTGTGATTTGGGGAGAAGAGAACAAACAAAGTTCACTTTTACTCTGACTGCCAAAATGGACTAGTTAAAAGCAGAAATTATTTGCTTTGTCTTCATAGCTTATGCAGTCATAACAGAGTAAGAGATAAGGCTATAATCTACTTATTTTATTTTTGCATACATAAGCAAAGATTTAAGTTTTTCCTAAGAAAATTGAGAATTGTAGATAATCATGTGTGCATGTGGACACACACACACTAAATGTTAAGCATTTAGCCATTTTTGGTGGATCCAATATCCCAATCCTGTTCTTTTCAGGGGCAGAGATAGTGATTGTGAAATACTTCACTAGATACCAGGTTTAGATTTGATCTGAGATTAAATAGATTTTACCGTCACTTATCTGACAGAATTGCAATGTGTTCCATGGACAATTTGGTATAGAAAATTTGGGTTACAATAAGGACTGTAATAAACTTTTCATTTTATTCTTGGTAGGTGCAGCACTGGACTCTGTAAAGCTTACTTCTGGCATTCTCCTTTCTCCTTATCAATTTCTCTCTCTTTTTCTCTGAGACTACTTGCCCTTTGCCTATACTATGCCAGACTCTTCTATCAGTTCCCCCAACTCATGCAAATTATATTTTATTGCTTTCTAAAAGAGGTCATAAACTGTTGGTTCCAAGCTTTGTACAGCCCTTAGATGTTTTGCCTGGTGCTTGAACTATAGAAACACACACACACATCAGCAGCCAATACCAATACTTAAATCTAGATTTACAGCTTTTCTTAGAAGCAATTAGCAACTTTGGGTCTGTTAACTCTGCCTTTCCACATGACAGCGATTGTTGAGCACCGAATAGAAGCTTCCCCTCTAGAAAGGTCATGTGGCCCCCAGTTCACAGAAGCTCCTCTCGACTCTTTTGCATTATACTTGAATTTAGGCTGTTTCTCTAATTTATATTAACAGCACAGCCCCTGTGAACCTTGTGACCCTGTGACCCCTATTATATAACTTTCTCTCTCAACTGTCAACTAAGCCCAATTAACATGTTTATTGATAAGACACTTATCTCCCACTGGTACATATTAATAAGAAATACTTGAAAGCCTACAGCACTTCAACCTTTCAAAATCTTTATAAAAAAGAAAAGTGGTTAAAAGGAACATCTGTTTATAGAAGTTGTTATTTCCAGACAAATTCTTTCCTAAAACTTCTTAATCATGGGATGACAATCCTCGTTTCACCATTTGGTCGCATAATACTCTTACCCCACCTTTTTGAAATTTTATGTCTCTATCTGTAAGTATAAAAGAATTGGATACTAAGATCTCCTTTCCCTACTTGATTACTTCTATTTCCATCATGATTCCTTCTATCTATCCCTTACTCTCTCTTCATTTTAAAACTAAGATTTATTTATTTTTTCTTTGGGAGGATATGTTCTAGCTTCACTCTTAGAGCTTTCTGTATTCCCAAGATTTTCATGCATACCTGTGTTATAGCTATTATCACATTGAGTTATAATACTTTGGTTCACATGTAATGTGGATGAATTTTACTCTGTGATGTGCAGCAGTAAGATGCATTTCATTTATTTGTTTATTTAAATTTGGTCTTTAAGCCAGATCATCTGTTCCAGGGCTGCAACTTCCTGTCCACAGGGATCTACAACTCTAGGCTTGTTAAAGAGCTTCCTTTTTAAAGAACTTCCTCCTCCTTAAAGCTAGGACAGATTCCTATGAGATCAAACACACTCAAGGACAATTCCTCTCATTCTCATTGAGAGAGGCTCCACTGGTCTCTGTCAAGCTTGGACAGGGGTGTCTTAGCTGAATCTAGAAGCTTGATGCCTAAAATTCATTCTCTCTTAGCAATTCAGTCAGCCTTGATTGCCTGATAGCTTGTATGGCCCACTTCCCAGCAATTACTGAAACCACCTAGCCACCCTCTCTCCCCTCAAGAAAATCACTTTAATTTTTTTTCTTTAAATTGACATACTTCCATCACTTCTAGACTTCAGCATGTTTGCCTTCTAGGACTTTTGAATTCCATCTGCTTTATGAATCTTGGTAGGGGTTAAATTTTAGATGCCTTCCAAATTTTCCTCTGTTCCTTAAACATAAAGTTTGCTAACAACCTCCTCGTTGGGGGAGGAGAGAAAAAAACAAAACCAAAAACTTTAACAACCTTATTAGAATGGAGGTGTTGCAAGCAGAATTCTAAGATGGCTCCATGATTCCTTCTCCTTGGTGTGGACACTTGTATAATTCTCTCCACTTGAGTGTCAAAGGGCCTGAGCTAATCAGGTGGAACATTCTAAAAGAAGGTCTATAAGTCAGAGAAAAGGAAAATCAGAGAAATTTAAAGCTGTATTAAATGCCCTTCTGCTGACCTTAAATGAGCAACTTGTCACATCGTGGAGAGGGCTGTGTGGCAGGCAACTGTGGGCAGTCTCTGGGATCTGAGAGTGACTCTCAGTTGACAAGTGTCAATAAAACAGGAACTTTTATCCTAAAGCTTCAAAGAAATAATTTTTAAAAACAGTCAGTGAGCTTAGAAGGGGACCCTGAGCTCCAGATGAGAACATGGCTTGTTTGACACTGATTTTAGTTTTGTGAAATTCTGACCAGAAAGCCTAGTTACACGGCATCCAGACATCCAACACACAAAAATTGTAGACAATAGATGGGTAATTTTTAAACCACTGATTGTGGTAATTTGATATGCATTATATAAAACTATCATAGAGATTTCTTACAAGAGCTGGAAAACAAAGACAATATCTCGAAGAGTTACCCTATAGTATCCATGAGCCTTTCTTATTTAATTGTAATTTCCCTGAGGGTAGAGATTTTGTCTTCTTGTCTTCGTATTCTCATTATTAGCCTTATATCTGCATGATAATAGGACATAAGTCTTTTGTTGGATAAATTTATGGATAAGTTAGTAAACATTATTTTAACAACTTTAATTACTAAAGAGAGAAAGAAATTTTGGGGGATGATTTGAGGAAATAGCAGGATAGAGTATAATACTTTTACCATAGTGTGTATTTTAGCCAACGTATAAGTTTAAGCAAAAGAGATTGAGATTGTATGTATTAAAGAACAAGTAAGGTAAATTATCATGCACTTAATATGACTCTGCCATCACATAATAAGATGTGGACAGTATATTAATTGTCATTTTTGTTTTAGAAAGAACACCTGAGGGCATGAGATGACCTATTTCTTAGAAACATTTATATATAACACATATAATAAAGCCACTTTAAGCTTTAACAGTATGAAGGAGCACACACAGATGCACACACACATAAAATGAATTAGCTGAACATGAGTGCCCCTGAAAATCCTACATTGGAAATAAGGTATGTATGAACACAGAAGCACAGGAAGCATTGTAATCTAATGTTATACAGCAACAAAATCTAATACAATTTGAGACTTCATACGTAGAGCAATCATAAGAGGGAGTAGGAAGGTAATAGTTCCTCTTTACTAATTTCTAGTAAAAGCATTGGGAATACATTGCACATTCAATCCTGGGGACCTCTGGACTGGAAAAAAAGAAATTTGTCAGCTAGAATTGGTGAGAGAAGAGGTTCCGAAGGTTGGGTGTTAGAAGGATTGAGGCATTTGGGGAAAATAAGAAAATAATTTATAACATCAAATTGACCCAAATCACCTGGAGTAGGTGAAATTTTCTTGTTACATGGAGAGTGTAGTCACAGAGGACACTGAAGAAATTACTACAGCAGTATTTCCCAAAGGTTACCTTGAAAACAATTTCTCTAGGAATCTGAATGGATTCGGAAAAGCAAATCAGCCTTAAAATTTTTCTCCCCAATGATCTTTCTTATCACTTCTCACTCTTCATTTTTTATTTAAAATTTTTGTACTGTCCAGGGCTTTATCCCTTCTTTTTGTTAGAAACTGTAAGTTACTTCATACAGTAATTTATTCAAGTTTTGTTCTTATTATTATTATTGCCCTTATTATTATTATTAACAATGGAAAGATTGACAGTGTTTTAAATGTTAGGAAAGTTAAAGATGAATACATTCTTAATTTGCAGATGAATTTGCTAATCTGATTATACAACTAAAATATAAACAATATTTGTGATGACATATTGCACTTGTACACATCTAATTGTGCTTTAGGGAAAACTAGACTATAAAAGTACATTACAAAATGGCGGGATGCAGTTTCTTAATACTTTAGTATTTCCATATCCTAAAATAAATGCATTAAGCCATTGGCATCATTTTCACAGCTACAGCTCTCTGACTGCAGTGTTTGTACCATACTTAAATTTCCTTCTTCTCTTTCTTAAATCTTAAAAAAAAAATTATTAGAATAACACATACATTGAATGGGTCATTATCAGGGTATTTTGTAAAATGCTTAAAAATACTTAAAAATTTTCAATTATTTCCCTCATGCTGTTTGCATTTAACACTTGGAGCACTTGTTTTATTTTTGCACGCTTAATGAGTTCTTGATCATGTCCCTTCTGCAAGAAGTAAGCCTGCTCAACAGGGACTTGCCCTAGTGAGCATCTTTGATATTTCTGTGAGTTGGATTTTCTTGCATTCCAAACTACTGATAGAGCAGTGTGTGCTGCATGTCTCTCCCCTATAAGGCTCCCTCCTCCTCCTCCCCATTTCTTTTACAGCTTACTCTTTGAAAGAAGTCATTCAAAAATGTTACTTCCTTCCTTGGGCCTTTAGAGCTAGTTGTTTCCATTGTGCCTCTTGTGACTGATGTGAGAGAAGTATAAGAAACTGAATCGCAGTCTTTCAAGAGCAGAAGGATTTGCCTGTCACAAGAGAGCTAAATGGTAACCCTCAAGTCCTCTTACTGAGCAATTGTGTTTCTGCTCAATAAGTAGGTAAAGGCTTTTTAAACTGAATTTTCTTCATAATAACTTATTTTCTTTTAAGTCAGTTCATTTTTATCAAAAAGACTTCAACCATATATCTTAAGGTTGTTACCCAATATATAATTATGTTATTTATACCAGTTGTAAAATTGATAAATACAGGGGTTTGCAATTGGGATGAGTGAAGACAGTTAGTATTAATGAATCACCTCTCAGTAAATTCTTGTAATTGATTTCACAGAGGTGTTTCAATCAATTGGAGGCACACATATAGAAATGCTTTACTTTTTCTCATAGCTGCTAATAGCTATACAATGTCAAATTCCCTTTGCTGGTAGGAAACAAGTGCCCTTGATAAAATTTCAATTTGATTCTCTTTTTGAAAGGTAACTTAGATCTGGAATTTAGTGCAATCAATTATATTTCAATCTAATTTTGATCTTTTAAATAATCCCTCTTACTCCAGCATAGCTCTGGACTGAAGGTATGCAGTTGTTCATTCTCTTTCGATTCCTTGCATTTTCCCAGAGTTTTCTCCTGTCTACTGGTGAGAGGAGGGGGAAAAGTAAAAGAAGGTTTCTTATACCAGAACCATTTGTGAGTAGGTTATCTTCCATGTCAGTAATAAATACTATTTACTTTGTGAGTAATTACAAAGCTATGAAGGCAAGGTTGCTGAATTCTGGTATTGGTCCCAGTGGTGACATAGTATAGGGCTCAGTCCATGGCTGGATGTGGTGTCAGGAGGTCTTAGCAGGTCTTGCCTGTGAGCATCTCCCTAGGCCTTGGCGGTTCTTTTAGAGATATGACTGCATTATCTTACTGTTTTCCACATGGTGACATCACACCACATTACTCAGAGAGGCTCAACCCCTACAGATTCTGTAGTCCCTGATCTCAACCATCTTCCAAGTTTCTAACTCAGAGCACAGCCAGCAAATGTAGAATCCATTTTCCTTACCTCTTCAAGACAAGAGAATCAGAACTGATATTTTTCCCCTCTCTGCCTCCTTACAGCACACAGTCTTTTGTCTACAGTGTCCTTTTCCTATACTAGGACAGATCAACCCATGCTGCACATAAACATACATCCAACAGGAGTGAGATGTTGATCCTAGCTTTTGAAAGACAAACACAAATTTCAGAAGTTTTTCTTACAGGTCTACTTCCTTAGGTTTGGAAGGGAGTACCTGTGGAGTACCATCTCCAGTTTCTTTAGGGAAGTGAGAAAATTGGGTAAACTTCTTTCACAGATGTTATACTTTCCCCAAAGTCAACCCTCCACCTTAGGAATCTTTGCTAAGTGGCACAACCCTATCAAGAGATCTACTAGACCTGCCCAAACTGAGCAGCTTCCTAAACAGGAGGTTTAGATGTACAGCAAGATTTCTGAATCATTCATGAGTTGGTGTGCATTCACAAATATCTAGCCTAAAGCATTTATAACCTTACATAATTATATTATCATTTAAAAATTATATTATTATAATTAATAATTAGCAGGAACAATCAGGTAATATAGGTCAGGCGTAGGCAACATATAGTTCTTGTATTTTCAAAAGGAACATGAGATAATTCTGGGAACAATATGCCTTTACACCTTGATTTTTTCTTTTCCTTTCTACCTTTTTTTGTGCTTCATCTCTTGCTTTCTTCATTCAATACACTCTCTTTTAACTTTTTTATTCTGTTTTTGTTTTCTGAGACTTCATAGTCCTGCTTTTTCTTCCTGCCATTTGATATTGCTCTGCAAAGATGGATTCAGGTCAGATGTTTATGTCTTTTTCAATATCACCTCCCTTAATGATATTTAAAGATTTTGTGGAACAATATGATTTAAAAATCATTACAGAGCCTAAGAAAGTGAGCACTAATTCTAAGGCCAACTGTAATGTAAGATTTTTATACATGTTTCTATGCTGCTAATAATGTGAGCATTTTTCAACCCAATGATATTATCAAGACTACTTCTCCTGATATCTGGGCTGCATGACGTAGCAGTCAGAGGGGAAAGTCACACAGAGTAATAAAAATGTACATCAGCCCTCAACTTCAGTGCAGTAGAAAACTCCCGTCATCTTGCTATTTTCTAGAAGTGCACAGTGATATTAGAGTTATGAAACCCTTTATTAGGACCTCAGTCTTGAGAAATTTTTCTTAAAGCTTTGGCAGGCAGCCTGTGTGGCTTTTTGTAAACATCTTAATTTTAGGAAATTTGGCAGAATGTTTAATTACCAGAAAGAGATCATGTTATTAATCAAATTTGAATTGCTACCATTAACAAATAAATGATTGTAGGCAAATTGAGGATTTAATTACTTCTCTCAGACACAACATTCTGTTTGCTTTCTCTTTTGAAATTGTCCCCAAATGAAGATTGTGCAATAACATCTTGAAGGAAGTACTGATAAACCTCATTTAATTTGTTTCCATCCCTTTTAAGATTCTACTCCTATTAAGGAATGCCTTGTTGATAAGAAAGCAGTTCAGTATTATGACAGATTCAATCTGCCCAAACGACTGACTTTCAGCTTGGCGCCAGTGAAAGATTATTGCCTCAGATGATATTTATTTTGCTGGCTCTCATATAGTTTATACTCCATAGTTGAGTCAAAATGTTAAAAGAATAAAATGGTTG
Source organism: Monodon monoceros (assembly GCF_005190385.1). NCBI lineage: Eukaryota > Metazoa > Chordata > Mammalia > Artiodactyla > Monodontidae > Monodon > Monodon monoceros. The sequence goes on from NW_021703767.1 coordinate 35,515,293, forward strand.
GAGAACTCTGAGAAACCTTATTAATTTTGTAATGGTGTTGAAAGCTTACCAAAGGTTTTTGTTTCCTAAAGCTACTGCTTTGAGCAAATCAGAGGGGATTTCTTTTTAACTGCTGAAAAGAGACAGGGCTTTCTCTGGTTTGCTATGTATAAAATGACAAGTGTGAAGCCTCCAAATGTCTTGTGGAAGCTTGTCTATGTCAGTTGTGATTGTTGAGATACACACACACATATAGGTATACACACATATGTATATATATATATACATATATATATGTATATGCATATGAATATACAACAGTACAAATATGAATGAACAGGAAGTATAAATAAACCAATTGAGGGCAATTGTGTTTATGACTGTGATGAACACATACCTATCCTTAGCTATCATTAAAAGTTACAGAAATTCCACAAAATTGTTGTTTATGAAAAAAAATTTATGTATTTTAGGAGTAAATATAGGGGGCAATAGTAAGTGAATTCCAACTGGTAAAGGAGTAGCAATATTAATAAAGAATACATATTGTCTTGAATACCTGTAAATAATGCATAATGAAAACTTCCCTATTTATTTTGTGTTTTCATGCATTACTTCCAGTCCCACCTCTTTGGTCAAAGGGACTGGCTGTTGTCATCAAGCCCTGGGTACTAAGAATAGGTTAAAGTCATGAAAATCCATGGACTTCCTCAGATCTATCAATAGTCTTTTGTATATATTTTATTTCTGTTTAGAATTGACCCTTATGAAAATAAGATGATAAAGGTAGTTTTATTTGGTCCACTCTTTTGTTTTCCTCTTAATGCCTCAAGGCTTTCACTGCTCCAAGTCTTCTCAGTTTATTCATCCTGTCCACAAATACTTATTGAGTGTTTCTTATGAGCCAGACACTCAGCTAAGTGCTAGTATACTTCTAATTAAAAAAAAAAAAAATTTTTTTAAGTAAAACTTCTTGCCTTTTCTGGGGGAAGGGGGTTGGATCCCGTATTTAATCAATTCCTACCTATAACATTTACATCCACTTAAGATAAAGGGATTAGTTTGCTGCTAATTTCTAATAAAATAATTTATTATTATAATGATTTTAATATAGTATCTTTATATCTTTTGATGAAAGTTTGCTTACAGATACAGTATTCTTTAATTTCTAAAGTAAGTGCTACCTGGTATGTATGCATTTATGTGTACATAGCTATAAGTATTAAATAGGATCCATAACATCTTAAAAGTATTAATTTTGGGGGGTCCAGAAGTTTAAAAAATTGCTTCAATTAATTAAAAAAAATTTTAAACAGAGATTTCAAATATAAGTATTTCTATTCCAGAAACCTATAGCTTTCTTTTTTTCTTTCTCCAAAAAGTAAATACAAGGCAATGTTCCCTGTAGAATTTTTTTCTGGGATTCTCTAACTTCAGGAGCCTTTTGGAATTCCATTTGCATTTATCCATCAACTGTAGTCTCCTCTGTTCTTCTATTTGTGCATCTTTCTCATAGTTAGGATCAACAAAACCATACTATAAAAATATGTTATTCTCATTTTACTAAACTTTTGGTGGAAAATAAGGTGATATATTTAACTACCAAATAAATTATGAAGTGTAGTATACAATATTTATTTAAATTAGTCTCTTTGTCACATTGTTTATAGTGTACTTTCCTTTTAAATATAGAACTTTACAATCTCTTATGTAGTTTCTCAATAACCAAGTGTCAATATTCCAGAATTTCAGATGTACTTTTCCTTTTATTTTATGCGGGAATTATTTTTCAGGGAACTATCTGATTCTCTGATTACTGAAAAAACTAATAATTTGAAGCAAAACTCCAACTTTAAAATGTTAAATATAAACAAAGAAGGAAATAAAATATAGAAGGAAATAAACAAGAAAAGTAAATAATATAAAAATAAAGAAGGACAATAAAAGCTTGAAGAATGGCCCTACCATTTTCCAAGTGCCTCAGTCATGATTATGCTATTTCACAGAAGCACCATATGGAAGAGAGGCAGACAATCTCTACTGCCGATCCACACCTTATTCCAATGATAGTTAGGGTGGAATTAGGATATGGTTTAGGAATAAATGACAAAGTTTCACGTTTGACCAGAATTCCAAATGAAGGCTTGCTGTCATGGGATCCTCTAATGCCCACGGAATGTAGAAAATAAACATTTAGGATTTAATTTATGAAAGAAGAATTTGAACATATTATAAAACAGGTTCTGAATAACAGTGTTTGTTTGAAATCAGGGAAACAGCACACAAAGCAAACCATGATAAGCAGATCTTGAAATTTAAAAAAAATTTCTAAAATTATATTAGCAATTTTGATTTGACAAGAAATCTGCATAAGGTGAGTAATTTGAAAATTATGTGAGCAATTTCCCTGGTGGTACAGTGGTTAAGAATCCATCTGCCAATGCAGGGGACACGGGTTTGAGCCCTGGTCCAGGAAGATACCACAAGCCGAGCACCACAATTACTGAGCCTGTGCTCTAGAGCCCACGAGTCACAACTACTGAAGCCCACGTGTCTAGAGCCCATGCTCCACAACAAGAGAAGCTACCACAATGAGAAGCCTGTGCACCACAACAAAGAGTAGCCCCCGCTTGCCACAACTAGAGAAAGCCCACACACAGCAATGAAGACCCAATGCAGCCAAAATAATAATAAAGATTTTTGAAGGAAAATAATGTGGTTAAAATTATGGCAAAGCCATTAGTTTAGAAATCATTGAGATTATTTCCCTATTCTTTTTGGGAATTATGGAAATAATAATAAGGATGTTTGCTTTATACACAAGACATGATAGAACTTCTAACTCAGCCCACTCTGTTTTGTCAACAGTCTAGAACAAGAGTCACATATGGGCATGAAATAAAAATAAAAGAGAAGAAGGAAGAAGAGTGGTAAGAGAGGCACTAAGAATACCCGTAGGCAGGGAGAGCTACAAAAAAATCTAGGAGTATGATTCCTTGCAGTCTCTGTAACAGCTACCTGGGAAGTGACAGAGAAGAGTAAAATACTTTATAAAAATAGATAATAATACACAATAATAACTATGTATAAAGGAATAAATAATAAATACATCCATTATGTATAAAGGATGCATGTCCAACACTCTAAATAACTTACCTTGTGAGTTGTTTATTCGGTTAATTATTCAACAAATATTAAATGAATGCTTACTATGTACCACACCTTATTCTAGGCACTTCAAGAAGGACAGGGAGCAAAATAAACCAAAATATGTGTTTTTATAGACCTCACATTCTAGAGGGAGGACTGACAAGGAAAAAGTTAGTTAAGGAAAATATATAGTAATTTATATAGCATATAGAAGTAGTATCTATGGTAAAAATTTATATAGAGTTACTATATACAGCAAATATATAGTAATATAGATGGTGAGAGGTGTTAAGTAGAAACATAAAGTAGGGAAAGGGAATGGGGATCCAAATTTAGTATGGTGTTTCCAGAAGGTATCACTAAGAAGGTGCATTTTGAATAAAGATCTAGGGGCAGTGAGGGACTGCAGTATTCCATTGTGTGTTTGTGTGTGTGTGTGTGTGTATCACTTCTTCTTTATCCAGTCATCTGATGCACACTTAGGTTGCTTCCATATCTTGGTAATTGTAAATAATGCTGCTATGAACATTGGGGTGCATGTGGCTTTTAAATTAGTGTTTTTTTTTTTTCAGATATATACCCAGGAGTGGAATTGCTGAGTCATAAGACAGTTCTAATTTTAGTTTTTTGTGACATCTCCATACTGTTTTCCATAGTGGCTGCACCAATTTACGTACCCACCAACAGTGTTCAAGGGTTCACTTTTCTCCACATCCTCACCAATATTTGTTTTTTGTGTTCTTTTTCATGACAGCCATTCTGACAGGCCTGAGGTGATATCTCATTGTGGTTTTGATTTACAATTCCCTGATGATTAGCAACATCGAACATCTTTTCATATGCCTATTGGCCATCTACATTTCCTCTTTTAAATAATGTCTATTTAGGTCTTCTGCCCATTTTTTAGATCAGGATTTTTAAAATATATATTAAGGCGTATGAGCTGTTTGTATATTTTTGAAATTAATCCTTTGTTGGTAGCCTCTTTTGCAAATATTTTCTCCCAGTCTGAAGGTTGTCTTTTCATCTTATTTATGGTTTTCTTTGCTGTGCAAAAACTCTTAAGTTTAATTAGGTCCCATTTGTTTATTTATTTATTTTTATTTCCAGTACTCTGAGAGATGTATACAAAAAAAATATTGCAGCAATTTATTTCAAAGAGTGTTCTACCTATGCTTTCCTTTAGGAGTTTTATACTATCTAGTCTTACATTTAAGTCTTTAATTTATTTTGAGTTTATTTTTTATAAGGTGTTAGAGACTGTTCTAATTTTATTCTTTTGCATGTAGTTGTCCAGTTTTCCCAGCACCACTTATTGAAAAAACTGTCTTTTCTCCATTGTATATTCTTGTCTCCTTTGTCATAGATTAATTAATTGACCATAAGTGCCTGAGTTTATTTCTGGGCTTTCTATTCTTTTCCATTGATCTATGTGTCTGTTTTTTTGCTGGAACTATACTGTTTTGATGACCATAGTTTTGTAGTATAGTCTAAATTCAGTAAGTGTGATTCCTACAGCTCTGTTCTTCTTTGTTTTGGCTATTAAGGGTCTTTTGTGTCTCCATACAAATTTTAACATTATTTATTCTAGTTTTGTGAAAAATGCTGTCAGTATTTTGATAGGGATTACATTGAATCTGTAGATTTGCCTTGGTTAGTTTGGTCATTTTAACAATATTAATTCTTCCAATCCAAGAACATGATATATCTTTCCATCTGTTTGTATTGTCTTCAAATTCTTTCATCAGTGTCTTATAATTTTCTGAGTACAGAATCTTAGGCAGGTTTATTCCTAAGTAGCTTATTCTTTTTGATGTGATGATAAATGAGATTGATTCCTTAATTTCTCTTTCTGATATTTCATTGTTAGTGTACAGAAATGCAGTGTATTTCCATATATTAATAATGTTATGATTGCCTGGCATTAGGACCTACATGAAATCCATGATAATGGATATAAGTGCATATAAACAAAGGCAAGTCAGCACAGTATCACAATTTTTCGCTATAGCCACGTTCAGATGTGTGAACACACTTATGGGATAGAAGTACAGTTAGATTTAACTAGGACTGTGGTTTAATCAAAATAAAAGTAATACAGGGATCAGAGATCTAAATTCCATTTCTCTGGCTTCAAAGTCCTTTTGCCTAATTTTTCTACTAGATTCTTCCCATAGCAACCATATACATTCCAAGAAGAGAAGCAAAATGATGTTCTAAAATCTTAGAAGATGTAAAAATATCTAGATGCCAGAAATTCAAAAATTAATTATAACCAGGTTTTCACTGTTTGGTTAGGTTCATGGCATTGCATAGGTAAATATTTTACAAGTCCCTTTCAGTATGGTTAGACAGAAGTAGATAAATATTTTAAAGGGACTCTCATCTACCAAATTGTTCAGCATACGAGAAAACATTTTAACAATGTTTTCTTCAGAAATACTGTCAAAATTGTGTTAATAGTAGAAAAAAGATCACTTGTAATAAATTTGATATATTCTGAAAAAGACTGTTTTTAAAGTTACTATTGATCACATATGTGACCAACAGAATGCCCAGTGAAAAACCATTAAGATATTTTAGGCTCAGTTTTATAAATTCTGTTTGTTTCAAATAAATTATAGTGTTTGATATAGCTGTTGCTTGTGTGCCTAAAATTGATCCAAAATATTCAAATTTTAGTTGATGTGAAAACAAAAATGTATTTTTACTTCAAATGTTAGAAGTCAGCCTGAAACTTATTATAAAAAATGAAAATTTAGCAGTTAAATTTGACTACTCACGTTGCTACACTCTTATATTCCAGATGCTGTTTTCAGTTCTCACTTGAAGTGCACAAAACTCTGAGATAGAAGATAAAATTATTCCCATTTTACAGATTAAAGGATAGAAAGTTTTAATAACAAAGTCATACACATGGTAGAAATTCATGTGCAAATGTCATCTATCTACATAATTATGCCTTACTTTGTACAAAATATTGCAAATGTCATTTGAGAAATCAGAGTGTAGTCACTGGGAATTTTGACATTTGCTATTTAGAGGGATATTCTACTTTAATCCAGTGGAAAACTATTTAATTTAGGAAAGTCCAGATCGTGGTTCAACAGAGAGGTTGGGGGAAAAAAGAGGAACATTTCTGTAGAGTTCCTTTATAACATTGACATTTTAAACATTAATGACAAAATATTTCCCTGAAAGCCAAAGTTCTTAAAAGGACCTCTGTGAACACCCCCACTCCCCTTACCTCACTGCTTTTTCTGTTCACATGAATCCAGAATGATCTGTTTTTCCTTAGACATGAAAGGCAGATTTATTCTCAGGACTTTTGGACTTGATATTCTATCTGCTTTGCTTTTCATGATTTTTCCTCATTTTCTTCAACCTTTACTTAAATGTTACCTTCTCAATACTACCCAACTTGATCACCTGAATTTAAGTCACAAAATTCCCCCTGTGGAACTATTGTTCCCTTTGACCATACTCTGTTTTTTCCCACAGAACATTTAACACCTACTAACATAATATACAAACTACTTATTTATTATATTTATTAGTGGTATTTTTTTTATCTGCTATGTAACCCACTCCCAAGATTTTAAACTACCTGAAAGAAAGGAATTTTTTCCTGTTTTTATTACTCATGCATGCCAAATGCCAAAAATAGTCTCTAGCATATAGTGAATGTTCAATAAATATTTATTGAATATACAGCAGAACAGTGGCCATGTGACAGTCTGGAAACTTGAAGTGGTTTAAACTGGTAGGATATTTGAGCTTGAGTATCGGGATTGGAGAGAGATCACTCTTAAATGCTGCAAAGGCCATTCTGACTCCATATGTCAAATATAAAGAATACATTTATCTTAAATAAATGAGAGAAAAATCCAGTTTCACATTAAACTATGAAAAATGTATGTCAAATGACAAATATTAATAGCAAGTGTTACTCAGAGATGTAAAACTGCCACATGAACATATAATAACCTCAGTTTGTGTGGCAATGGTCAGAGAGAAATATTTAAACTTTGAATGCCTTTCCCTATAAGAAAGAATACCCTAATGATAATTAACTGTCTGGCCTCTTACAGAAGTGTTAAAAAAATAGAAAATTTTTCTCCTTGGAGTCCTTGCAAAGAGCTAAGTGTATTCATGTTAAAATAAGTCTATTATATCCCTGCAGGACTCAACTTAATTGTAATAACAAGCTCTATATGATTCTATGATAGAAAAAAGTCCTTGGCTCCCTGTTAGGCAAAAAGACAAATACGTAGACAACGAAAGCTCCTCTTCATACAGATTCTCTGTCTCTGTCACTGTCTCTCTGTCTCTGTCTCCTTTCTCTTGCACTTTTTCTATTATAAATTATAAATAAAGTTTAAATCACTTAGAAGATTATTTTTTATACCCAAGAAGTCAAGCAGGAGTATAATCTATTCTGAAATTCATGAGAAAATCCTTTAAAATGTCAGACAACAGTTAAAACATTCTATGATTAAGGCATATTTTAATTTTCTTAATGTCAAAACTCTCCTGTGGGAGAAGCTTATGCACACTCATTTGATATTCACATGAGCTGATATTAAAATGGAACCACACTCTTAAAAGTATCAATATCAGGGATTGAAAATATTTTTAAAAAGCCTGACCTTCAGAAAAGACAGTGCAGAATAAGACGAATCAGAAATGAAATCATTTTGAAACAATATATTTATTCATTTAAAAATAAAACAATATATTTTTAAGAGGAGCTGGGCGAGGGTAGATAAAATTTTTCTCATGGATACTACTCATTGAGCACGTTTGCATTCAATAATAGCGACAGACCTGGGATAGGTATAAATGAGGGCTGGATAAGACGATCTTAAGTCTAAGATGCTTCTAGCCTTTTAAATAAAGCATGGGGACAATGAAAGAGTTGAGCGACTGCTTCCTGATCATAGATAGTGACCAAATCATTGACGGCATTCAATATTTTATAAATATTTCTTAAGAACATTCATAAGAATGTGCCAAATTCTAAACAGTAGAGTAGTTCTTCCTTCATTAAGCATAGGTTTGACCAGTGCATTTTTTGTAGGGTCACTGTGCTATGACTGTGAATACAGAAGGAAAGAGCCTGCCCTCAGGGCGTTGCAATGTCGTGAAAAAGACAATAAAAATATAAATCAAAATTTAATGTCATGTAGCAAGCAGTGTTATGAAGAAAAAAAGAAAGAAGAATATGGGGGTAAAATATGACAAGGAGTCAGTCAGGAGAGTTCTCTCAGAAGAGACATTGGAACAGTGGGAGCAGTGACCCAAGAAGTTGGAGACACAGCAGGTAAATATATGGAGAAGAGCATTTGTGGAAGAGGGCATAGAAAGGTCAGCAACATTGAGCTGGAGAGATGCTTTGCCTATTTGTGGAAAAGTAGAAGCCCAGTGTGACTGGAGCAGAGGGAAAAAGCAGGAGAGTGGTAGGTGCGAGGTCAGTCCAAGAGACATATTTCCATGTCAGGAGGAACATTGTAAGCCACTGGCAAGGGTTTTAGATATTATACTACTTGTAAATAAGAAAAAAAAAAGAGCTGTTGGAAGGCTTTGAGTAGGGCAATACAGGAGTTATGTAACCCAAGTCACACTTCAAAAAGGAGTGCAAGGAGTGAACCCTCTTCTATAGTTTATATTCTAATAGCTTTGACTATGAAGAAATGCATTTTACTTTGGGTTTGGTAACAGCAGCAACCAGCAGCAAGCTGTATATTATCTCCTATTCTACCATGGACTTGCCAGGTGCCAAATCTTGCTATATGAAATATAAGAGGTCATGGTTGGTCAGGGAAATACCAGTGTCTTTTGCAAATTCTGTTTTTACTTAGGAGAAGCTTTTTTTTTTTTTAACGGTACGCAGGCCTCTCACTGTTGTGGCCTCTCCCATTGCGGAGCACAGGCTCCGGACGCACAGGCTCAGTGGCCATGGCTCACAGGCCTAGCCGCTCCGCGGCATGTGGGATCTTCCCGGACCGGGGCACGAACCTGTGTCCCTTGCATCGGCAGGTGGACTCTCAACCGCTGTGCCACCAGAGAAGCCCAGGAGAAGCTTTTGACCATGGCCTGCTTAAGCAGGGCAATAGAAACCCAAAGACAATACATTCTGCTTGAAAAGTTGTGAAAAAGAGAATAGTGAAGATCCTACATATTGGAAAATTATCAACATAATTATCAGAATGTTCAAATGGAGGATATAAAAATATAACAAGGAGATAAAAAGCAAAAAAAAAAAAATCTGTCTCAGGAAACTGTAGCAACACACCCATTTTAGTGTATGAATAACAACTTTTAGAATTCCCTAACTCACTTCATAGGCTAATAGGAAATAGACTTTAGTTATATATAAAATTGAAATTCAGGTAATTTTTATTTACTTATGAGAATGCACAGAAAGACTAGAATTTCTGGATTATTTTGTAGAGCAACAGGAGATATTTAACTGCTATAGACCCTAAACTGAAAAACACAATTCAAGTCCAAGAAATTCGGAGTAATACCTTGACATTTGAATGGATATATTACTTTAATGTTTTGCGACTACCATACAAAATTAGGTAATGAGGATATTATTAATACTTAAATGCAACTTCAGATGAAAGCACATTTTTTCATGTAAAATTAAAGACAGTGATTTTGTTGAATCTTCACTTAATGTATGTGACATTTATTTATTGTTTTACTTGCAATCATTTGCCTTCTGTGTTAAAATCTTGATTTTTCCCTTAAAATAACACAAAAAAAGTTGAACTGAAAATAAATATGCTTAATCAGATCTTGGATCATACATATTCAAAACCATGTTATGTTTATTTGTCTGATGTTATTCGGATACACAAGTACTATTTATTTTGGCTCTTAAAATGCAAAATAAACTCAGAACTTGAACAAAAGTTTAGTCACAAGTATTCCTATTTTGTTAAATGTAGCCCTTAACTTTTCCATAGCATAGTTTTTTTGTTACTAATTTTACTGCATTAGAAAAACATTTAACATATTTGAGAAGGATACTTAGAAAGATTTTTCTAACTGTATATTCATCTCATATATGTGGATATATGGTGAATCATAATTTATATAGCCAATTGTTAGACATCAAACTAGGCATTATGTATTATATTTGCTCTTTAATTTGCAGCAATCCCCCCTTATCTGCAGTTTTGTTTTCCACAGTTTCAGTTGCCAATGGTCAACTGAGGTCTGATAATGTTAAATGAAAAATTCCAGAAATAATTCAAAAGTTTTAAATTGCTGGTTGTTCCGAGCAGTGCTTATCTTTACATATATTTTCCTTCCAGAGATATCTTCTTTTTTTGCTTCTGCTTCTGTATTATATCCATTCTACAACTTTAAGTATTTTCTATGCATTATTGACTTTAAAAAAAAAATAAATTTATTTATTTATTTTTGGCTACGTTGGGTCTTCGTTGCTGTGCGCAGGCTTTCTCTAATTGCGGCGAGTGGGGGCTACTCTTCCTTGTGGTGCACGGGCTTCTCATTGCAGTGGCTTCTCTTGTTGTGGAGCATGGGCTCTAGGCACGCGGGCTTCAGTAGTTGTGGCACATGGGCTCAGTAGCTTGGCTTGCGGGCTCCAGAGTGCAGGCTCAGTAGTTGTGGCACATGGGCTTAGTTGCTCCACGGCATGTGGGATCTTCCCGGACTGGGGCTTGAACCCGTGTCCCCTGCATTGGTAGGCGGATTCTTAACCACTACACGATCTGGGAAGCTTCATTATTGACTTTCAAATTTTAAATTTCAGCCTGTTTGCTCCTCTAAGCTCCAGACTTTTGGCCATACTACTTGCTTGTTATATCCACTTAGATGTTTCATGGGCATGTCAAATTTACTAAGTCAGAATATTTGACTTCACCCAACTACCCAAAATGTTTCTCATCTAGTCTTCCTTCTCTCAGGGCTCAAGATAGAAACTTAGAAGTCTTTTGTGATGCTTCTATATCCTTCATCTTAGCCAAAATATCAGCAGGTTCTGTTGGCTATTTGCCAGTATATCTTGAACCTATGCGTGCTTTATATTTTTACTATCACCAATTTTATCCATGACCATCATCCGTCATCTCCATCACCAGATATACCTCTAACTGATTCAGTTTTCATTCATGTTCTTGCCTCCCTATTAAAGGAAACCAGAATATGTCGCCCCAAAATATACCTCTTTGACATAAAAAACATTTTGAGCTGAAGGCAACTAAGCAGCAATTAACACAGAAAAAGCTTCCCCTTTTCTGCTTGAAGGCAGGAAATTAATTCTTTTATTGGCCCAGATGCTTGTCAGACCAGAGAAGTCATCAAAGGAATCTGCAAGGAAACAAACCTTGCTAACCTAACCCTTATCTTCCTAGTTAAGTAAGATAAGGACCAACTAGCCCTAGTTAGACTACCTACAGTCCAAACTGCTGTGTCTTGTCAATTCTTCACAAGTCTATTATTTCTTTGTCTAAAAAGTGTAAAAGCTTCCTGATCTGATCACTTCTTTGGGTCATCATTCTCTTATGAAGGCTCCCATGTACATGTAAAACTTTAATAAAATTTGTTTGCTTTTCTCCTGTTAATCTGCCTTTGTCAGTTTAATTTTCAGATCCAGCTGAGGACCCTAAGAAGGTTGAGGAAAACTTTTTTTCTCTCCCACACTGTAAATTATTTTCTATATAGTAGTGAGAATGTTCTTTTAACTGTTAACACTGCATATTTAAGGTGTACAGTTTGGTGTTCTGACATGGAATCATCCACGAAACCATCACCAAACTCAACATAACAAACATATCCATTTGTAAGAGTTCCATTTGTAAGTTCTTTTTCCTGTTCTGCCCCTCTCCCCTTATTGCTCTACCCCTAGTCAACTACTGATCTATTTTCTGTCTCTCTATGGATCATAAATTGAATCATAAGTAGAATAATACGCAGAGTTAGTATGTACTCTGACTTCTTTCACACAACATAATTATTTGAAGAATTCTCCACGTTGGTGCATAGATCAATAGTTAAGGATTTTTAAAGGAACATTGTATCACTTTTCTGTTGAAAGACTTTCATTATTTTCTTGTTTGAAGTGGATATTTTCTGTGTTTCCAATTTATTTTTGAACACATGCTGTACATAGAGTTTCCCATAAGTTGTATTTTTTTTTCCCTATTGCTGCTGTAACACATTAACACAAATGTAGTGGCTAAAAGCACTTTTTTTCTCTTGTTGTTTTAGAGGTCAGAGATCTAAAATGAATCCGCAGGGCTGCATTTCTACTGGGGGCTCTAGGAGGGAATCTATTTCCTTGCCTTTTCTAGTTTCTGGAATATCCCTGTATGCTTTGACTTACAGCTCCTTCCTCCATTTTCAAAGGGAGCAATATAGCATCTTCTCTCCCTTCTGAATTCTCCTCCCATTCTTATCGTTCTCTCTCTTTCTCTCTCTCTTTCTGACTCACAACTATAAAAATCCCTTTTTTTCCCCATGTAACCTAACCTAACATATACACAGATCCAGGAATTAGAATATGGATATCTTTATAGGCTGTTATTCAGTCTAATACATGAGTCCTTTAACATTAAGGTAAAATTTAAATGCATTTGTCCAGGTTTCCTTATGGCTAGAGTGTAGGCATTTATTCTAAGTTCCACCAATTAGAATCATTCATGCAAAATTACAATTTGAAAAGAAGAGTGTGAAGAGGAAGTGGGGGTATATTTATCTTTTGTCACATATGGTGGGACAGGTTTCTAAATGCCCAAGGGTAGCAGTGGTGTAACTTCTAGACCCCAGTCCTGAAGGACCTAAGCGGGCACTTCCTCATCTATAGAAATAGAACTGCTGGTGTCGAAAGGTGGCAGTGGTAAACATTTTGTTAAAGTAAATCCATATGTTGTAATTTGGCATTGTTTTCCTAGAGTGTTCTTTGTTCTACACAGTTATTCTGTAAGTTATCTAGAAACTTACAATTTACTATTTCTCTGAGTAAATTACTAAGAAATTAGTATTGTAATATAGACTTTTTTTTGACTAAAACTTCTTTCTGATATGGAAGTTCATAGTTAAAGTGGTTTTCTAAGGAAAGATCCTAAAGAAAATAAGAATATGGAATTGATTATTAGTTCTGTTTAGGTCCAAGGGCAGTGAGATATTGGCTACAATTAAAGAATTGGGCTTTTGTCAGCCCACAGAATGAAGTGGTGCATCAGTTAATTAAAGTATTTCCAAGTTTATCTGGAAGGAAGTGTCCATTGAATGAAAAGTTTTGGGAGCAGAATGATCAGTATGAGGAATATTAAGACATGGAGTTGTCTGTATAACTTAAAGATTGAGAATTATGACCTCAAAATCCAAAATCTTAGCCAAAGGACCTGTCAGAGAATAGAGAATTTCTATGATTAGTGTAAAAGAATCTCAACTAAAATTGAGAAGGTGAGATGGTCAAAAGTCAACCTGAAAATGTTCTATGTTTTACTTTTTAATTAGACGATGATTTGAATTCACACACTCACCAAATCTTGTATATGAAAGAGAAGACATTAGTAGGAAAAGAGTGGGGATCTCTGTTCTGTAATGGGAATATGGGAGTGTACAGTTCATTCAGAGAACACTAAGCCCCTAAATTTCCTTGGTTCTCCTCTGCCAGCAAAAGCAGTGCCTCTTCCCTTGTTCATGATGCTGATTCTCCATTGTCTAATGACCCTGTCATGACATCCCATGTTATAGTTATTCTGCTTGGAAAACCACTCCTCACTTCTTACCCCAATGCCTTTATTGACCTCATAACTAGAGATGATTGTCTACATGACCCAGGAGGCCAATTACCAGGTCAAATCTTTGAGGAAAAAGGTTTACACATAGAAAGAATGATGAGATTTTACAACAATCAGAAAATATGCACCTATGAATGGATTCTGAAGACCAGAGAAAAATTAATAATTTAATTTTAATTCCAGCTAAATTTATCCATTTACCAGACATTCTAGAGCCAATGTTTAAACTCAAGCAACTGCAACTCTCAAGTTTTCTTTCTTGTTCTTTCTTTTCCTCAGCTCACTATGTTGAATTAAGCATAGACTCTTTGGTGACCTATGAAAAACAAAATTGATATTATCACACATTTTGTGACATAATGTAGATGAAGGAATGCTAAGATCTAAGGAGCCAGGAATGTTGAATGGATTTATTTTATGCAATCTGTCCAACCACTCACTAATCCAAACTATTCTGAGTGGAGGCTCAGATGACCCTTTATCAAGGTACTGAGAAAGATTTCATTGGGTTAAGGGCTAGCATCTCTGAAAATACCATAATCCTTTTTTACAGTAGGCTAAGAAAGCTGATGTGAGACTTTGTCACTGAAATGGGCTCACATTGATAAAACAAAGCAATCTTTACATGGTTCTATAGTAGTTAGCAAGGCAGCAGTGTTAATAGATGCATACAATTTTTTCTACCATTTCTGTCTGAAATTTTAACATCACTAACTATGTTAAACATCATAAGAAGTATTAAAAAAATGCTTCAGAAAAGAGTATATGTATTCTCTGCCCTTATATTGTCTATATTCTAAGACAAGAAATTCAAAGACATTGTAATTAACCAAATCTACCATATTAAAAATAATTACTTCATAATAATGTGCACATTTCTTTGCTCTAACATTGATCTGTGCATTCTTAGTAGAACACTATCACAGTACTGTGAACATAATTTTCATCAAAATGTGACATATATCACACACTAATAATCTGCGCTTATACTTAAACAACATTTACTACCACTTTGGGGAAGGATTGTAAAGAGAAAAATATAGATTTAAGAAAAGATTTTTAAGACACAGTCACCAAGTATAAAGTTGAAAAGGGTAATAATAAAAGACAGGTATTTTGTGGCTTGAAAATAACAAGAACATGCTTGAAATGAGTTTATTTGGGGAAATAATACCAGGAGAAAAGAGTAGGGGACCATGAGAATGAAGGGTGCAAGTAGGGAAAACCAAAGATACGTGAAAGAGCTGGTCACTGCTGGGGTCAATGGTTTCATTCCCATTCAGACCTTCCAAAGAGACTTGGCATAAACTTCAAAATTGTCTACACAAGAAACAGATGTTGTATCTATAAATCTCTATCCCTTTTACTCAGGGGGTGCTGATGGGTGTTAATTCCCTTGTACTATCAGGTTTGCTTATACAGAAGGGCTGAGCTGGTTTCCCTAGGTACTCAGGAGGGCCACTTTCCAAGAAAGATGTTGGTCTCTGCTCTTGTTTCAATTTAGAATTCCCAACATTTGAATTCCCACGATTGTATGCTTCAGGGTGGCGGTCTGGTAGCAAGGGGCATTGATTTCTGTTTTTGCTTCAGTCTCAGGAATGCTCTTAAAATTATGCAATATTCATTCAGCTGATTTTTCTTGAGTGAAAAATTAATCTAGATGCCATTAGAGTAAAATATACTTAGAAATGCATTTCAGTATGAATATAAAACTGGTAATTAGAGAACCTTGCATATAAAAAAGAAAACTCTTCACCTGAAATAACCCACTGCCTGCTGTTCATTTGCATATCCTCAGTTTAACAGTTAGATACAGGCAGTCAGAATATGTTAATAGTTGCACCATTTCATATCCTAATACAGGAAATCCAACAGCTCAATGATAGGCCATATATGTGCTTTACAGAGAATTTCTGAAATTACTTGGCAAAGGAAAAATATTTCTTGCAGCTCTGCACAAGTTCTCAGAAAGCCCTTTCAGACACTCTAGAGAGCGGTCCATCAGCACCAGTTTTAAATTGCAGAAATGGCATATTTCTACCACAGGCACTATGTAATCTGAATTTTAATCACCTCCTTTCTTACCATGTCTAATCCTTCTCTATCTGTTCTCAAACAGCCAATCAATTTAGCTCTACCTTATAAAGAAATCTGTTACATAAGTTCTGTTCTGATATAGGAGAGAAATTCTGTGGCAGCTAATGAAATGTTCTTGGTTCAAATTAGGAAGTAGAAATTTAAAACTTAGTTAAGTAACCTCATATGACCCTGTTATGATACTAAATCTCTGTTTAATCTCATACTTCAGAGTGCCTAAGCATTACTCAAGGCATTGTTCAAAATGAAGGTCTCTAATACCTACACCTGGAAATGTAAATTTAATCAGTCAGATGTGGTCTGTTTCAATGTTTTAACAATCACACAGGTGATTCTTATACCATTTCAAGAAATTTTACTTTAGAATGTTTGACAAAAAACACATGAATTGTGCAGTATATGTCAATGGTATACAGGAGTTATTAACATATACCTATAATAAAATCTAAATCAAATATTTTCATATATTTCAATGACTACCTTCTCCCTAGTTCCCAAATATATATATTTTTGGCTATATATATATAGCCAACATGAGAACATAATAACTGCAGTTGTAAATTGGAACACTACATCCAAGTACAATGCAAGAAAGTGTTAGCAGAAGATGCCAAATGCTTAACACCTGCCTGGTTACTTGGGGTAGTATATCATGAAGTCAATGTAAGAAATTTCTCAGTGGAACAGAGGGGAATAATGTCAGTTAGTTAAGATCAGCTTTGTAGACCACTCGGGGATAATTATCCTAAAGTGTGAAAACTTAGTACATGTTTTCATATTATATAATATTTTAAATATAATTAATGCCAACTCTGTTTTGTGTTTCATGTTTTATTTGCTTATTAATTTCTGCATTTGCCATTCCTAGACCTAGAAAGTACTCAGTCAATGTTAGTCATTGAATGGATACTTGCTCATAAGTATATTTTTGGAAACTATTAAATTTTCCTGATGTACTCAGACCAAATGGTATCTCTCTTTACTTCCTTTTTTGTATGTCATAACCATTTGTATTAGAATCCAATTTTGATGGGGCTGGTGGCAGTGTTTCAAACTGAAGAGCCCTGCTCTGTGAGATAGTTTTAACACCTCGTTTCTTGAGCGATATTTTGGAAAACTTCCCAGTTCTACCTTGAAAACGGGTGGGACTGGGAAAATATGCGTCTGTCAACAGGGCTCTATTACTACTTCAGTTTCTGTCAAGTAGTCCACTGGCACATTTACTTTCCCTTCTTCACTATTCAAGATCCAAGCATCAGACTGTTGCCTGATGAACTGCTCCCTGTCAGTGTAAGCAGCCATCTGGACAGAATACATGTATCTCAGCCGCCTACTCTGTGGAGAAGCACACTGCAACATTCCTTGTAAGAAGAATAATTAGTAGAGATCACTTGAAAGGGTCATAAGCTTCCCATTGTGTCCAAATCCCTAGTTTAAAGTCAAGTTCACTTTTTTAAAGAGTGCTTCACCTTTGTCTGATTGAATTTGGTTTCATGATTGGAAACATAAACCTGGCACATAATGACCAGTATGCCAAATATATAGAAATCACTATTAGACTGAGCAGTTTGATTCAGAGGGCTAATGGGCTACATTTTACTCATCGGCCTTTCACCATGAGTTCAATTGAGCCACTCATGGTGATAGGAATAATAATATAACCACTCATGTGATAGGAAACGTCCCAAATTAAGGACATTTCATTCTTTAGTATTTCAGTGTATTAATATGTTAAATAAAAACACATTTGTTATTATTTTCATCATATTCATTTATTAAAAATAAAATAAAAATATATTTCACATTGATAGCCTAAAAATAATTAGAAGTACCACTTCAGAGACTGTTTTATAGTTTTTTGTAAGTATTTTTAGTCTTTGATCTACTTTTTATGTTCCTTGTTTCCTATTCATTACATATTTATTTTATTGTATACATTGCATGAAGATGAAAACTAAATTAAGAATTAAAACAAATTTTAGTATGGACCTCTTACCGATTTTGCTTTCTTGAAAAGGCAGTATTTAACAGGTAACAAAGGATTCACTTTTGAGAAAGCTCATTCAAAAAAACACATTTTTTTATATCAAATCAGTTTCTAAACATACACTGATAGATTTAGAAAAGTATTATAAAAATGGAAGCCATAACATTGCATGTTTCCAAAAGTGATTTATAAAATTCTTCACTTTTGTCACAGTGAAACCATTCTGTTTTTTTCTTTTGATTTATATGTTACGTAACTTAAAGAAACTATAATAATGTTGATTTGCTATAAGTTTTACCTGTTAAAGTTTTCAATAACTTCTAGACAAATGGTCAAATCTTACAAAATTATTTTTCAGCTTCAATTCAAATTAATTGAAAGAATTGCCCTGAAATATTCCAACATAATAAGCTGGAATAAAGTAGAAAAGGAAATATAATTTTTAAAAGAACACAGCTATTTAAATTGATATTAAGAAATAATATCATTTTACCAGTCAACACTTTCATAATGCAGAGATATAAAAGAAGCTTCTTATCTGTAAGGAGGCAGATGATCCTGAATTAATTTTTGTATGCCACTGGGAAATTGGTCTTTAGGTGAAATAAAATTTATCATACATGGTATAAGGCAGAAATATTACAAAGAACTCCTGTGTTATTTATTGGGCTCATAAGAAAAGAGCTGGAAAAGGCAGGGATCACTCTCTTAATTAAGTATTCTCGTTGATCAGTTATTTTTATCCTATCAAAGATGTCAGTGTACTCAATTTTTAATAATATTTTAATAAATTATATTTAAGTAAAAATTAAAGAATTCAGAAAATAAGTAAAAGATTTAGGAAAATTAACATCTATTGAATAAAATACATAAAATATTAGAACTACTCAAATTGGAAACTATTCTATGACTAATTCTAATATGCTCAGCATTGTCCTAGAACCAACATAGTATCCCCTACTCAATAATTTATAATCTAGCTGAAGAGAAAGGATAAGAAAATTAAAAATGCGTTAAAATTGTGTATTCAAGTAACTTCATTTTTGCTACAGGGTAATACTGTGTTAATATTATATACTACTATATATTAGTATACTACTACTCAGTGAAGGGTAAGACCTCTAAGTAGAAGGCTACTCAGTGAAGAGTAGGAGCACTAAGTAATTGCTTCATGAAGGACATGGACTCTGTAGGATGGTTAGGATTAGAATAAAGAGAAGAAGCAAGGGTATCTCAGAGATAGAGTGAAAGTATGTGTGAAAAACTTAGTATGATTATAGAGATAAGGAAACTGATATGACTAAATGTATCTAACTTGTTTCTTTATTCTAAGGCTTATTTTACATATAAGATATGAAATCATCTGAGAAGAGAGCCAGTACATATAGATTCTGAGAACTGAGAAAACAAAGATGTTTTTACCCAGAGTATTCCAGAAGTGAGACGGTGACTTCTTCACTTTGTTTCATAAAACACTGGTCTGAAATAAGCTTGGAATGTTGCCAGATTTGTTATAAGCATTCCTATGATTAGTATAAAAAGACACCAATAGTCTGAAATTGCTGTCATCTTTACCCCCTGAATGTACAACCCAATTTTCAATGTCCTTTTCTTCCATCCAAAGTCAGAATTAAAAGACAAAATTATAAACATTAAAAGGAATATCTTTGGGGCTTCCCTGGTGGCACAGTGGTTGAGAGTCTGCCTGCCAATGCAGGGGACATGGGTTCGTGCCCCGGTCCGGGAAGATCCCACATGCCACAGAGCAGCTGGGGCCGTGAGCCATGGCTGCTGAGCCTGCACGTCCGGAGCCTGTGCTCTGCAACGGGAGAGGCCACAACAGTGAGAGGCCCACGTACCACAAAAAAAAAAAAAAAAAAAAAAAAAAAAAGGAATATCTTCTCTTTCCTTCTTCCAATCCATTTTTATCCAGTAGATTATATTCTTACACTTCCAAATTTAAAGATATTCCTGCTTCCATATATTAACATTGTAAATGAAATAAAAGATTCTTATTTTATGTAGACAATTTTCTTCTTACTGCTTTATCGCCAGAATTTTTTCTATTTTTCCTATTTCAAAGTGTTAAAAAGTTATTTTTCTCAAAATGTTATTTTATGTTATTGAGAGTTCATAAATGTTGAGAATCAAGTAGAAGAGTGGTAAATGAAGGAAAAAAGTGAACCAGATTTTTCCTCTTTTCAGTTCATTTTAATAAGAAGCCAGAACGATTTGCTAGCAAACAAGCAGTTCTTAAATATAGCAATCAAAATTAGAAGAATTTGAGAAATTGTTGTCAAAAGAAGACAGTGACAAAGAGAAGTGAAAAAGATAAGTGGAGAAATTTTAGTTGAAATAATCTTGTTTTATAATCTTCTAATTGTTAGGTTAAACACATTGCATTAATTTTGTCTGTTTTGATCAAATACACAGCAATATTCTAAAACTGAAACAAAGAGAGATAGTAAAATATCCCTCATTAAAAGATATCTGTTAGCAACTACTCTGTTTCTCTGTTTAACAAAAGGAAAAGAAAAATTCTCAGATTTCTAAAACTGGAAGAAATCTGAGAGGTTACCTGGTCAATCTTGAGTGATAGATAAAGAATATGAAGCCTAGAGTGTTTGTAACTTTTGAAGAACATACAAGTACTGCAAAGCTTGATTTTTTTTAAAATAATATGATTATATCCTATATATCTATATCTATAGATAGATATATCCTCCACCCATCCATCTGTCTAACAGATCTATATTTCCTTTCTAATACTCTTTCTAATATACCCAAACAATTTTATCCAAAACAATGTAGCTAATGTTATATATATTATCATATACACACACACACACACACACACACACACAGAAGAAGAAGAATTAGGAGATTTAGAAGAATTAGAAGGAGAAGGAGGAGGAAGAGGTGGAGGGGATGGGAGGGGGAGGAGGAAAGGAAGGAGGAAGGAAAGGAGGAAAAAAGGAAGGAAAACAGGAAGGAAAAAATAAAGTTTAAAAAATCCTTTAAGGTCTCTAAGGACATGTGAGAGATCATCTACTATGTTTGCATAGCATGAATAATTTTTTGAAATCTCATGTCCATTGAAAATTTTTAATATAAAAGGTATTGGGAGGGGGCAATTCTTCATTGCATTTCTACATATCTCGCGATAACTTTTGCCCTAGAATATCTTTTTAAGGATGTTTATATAGCATTCATCCCATTTTCTTTGCATCACTCCCCCATGTGACTTAGGAAGTAAGGGGGACCAATGCGAACATAAAACTTAAGCCATTTGTTGTGTTGTAGGTAATAAAGTCCTTTGTCTCTGACCCAGAAATCTCATGTCCTCTGCCATCATCTCTGACACTGTGACAGAGTAACTTGTTAGATTGCAAGTTTCGTAAAATCTCAAAGGCGTCACAGTTTCTGACTGAGGGCTCTTTCTCTTTTGGGGAAGGTTTCAATGAGGATCTTGTGGACAAGCAATGGGGATAGTAGGTAAGTTGTCAATTGTCCTTTTTAATGAAAAGAAACTGTGATTAATTTACTCTATAGTACAGTGTAGCCAAATGACTCTATAGTAAAAATGTATCACATCACAAACTCTTGCTCAAAAATAAAGCATATCTGTAATGAACATATTCTGCACTTTACCCTGGTTCTGGGTAAGCTTGGTTTTTGTTATTCTGGGTATAGGGCAGAGCTTCAGCCTCCAGGTTTGTCAATCTGTGCCCGTTCATTAGCACTAAAACTGATCTAGAATCTAGCATCTAGCTGAGAGTAATTGGTAGCTGGTTTGATTGAATCTGCTGTCACCCATGTACCTGCTTTTTACAGCAAGACTGCAGATGTTAGAATATTATTTGTCAAGCACACAGTGAGTTAGAGAATCTGGAGATGCTATTTTTCCATGCCACAAAAATTAGAGAGGATATGCTGAAAAGGTAATATACTGTACAGCTGGGTCAATCTTCCAGGCCGAAATGGAATGTCAAAGTGTCAGTTGTGATAATTATAAGATACATTATGGTTAAAAGGACTTCCATCTGGAGCTCTGGCAGAAGAATTATGCCTTGAGAAATTATGCCTTGAGAGATATAACTCAAAGGGTTGATGGCACTTGGTACTGAGTAACCCCTGAACACATTCAATTGGCTACATAGCAGAATTCAGATTGATGGTCACTGACCAACTTTGGCACTCCGCTGAGATATTGCTGCAATAGGCATGTCTTAATTGACTGTTAAAAATAACATAGGGCCTTCCATATGATGTTAATAACTAAGAAAGTTTAAAACTGAGGATATATGGGCTTCCCTGGTGGCGCAGTGGTTGAGAGTCCGCCTGCCAATGCAGGGGACACAGGTTCGTGCCGCGGTCTGGGAAGATCCCACATGCCGCGGAGCGGCTGGGCCCGTGAGCCATGGCCACTGAGCCTGCGCGTCCGGAGCCTGTGCTCTGCAACGGGAGAGGCCAGCGCAGTGAGAGGCCCACGTACCGAGAAAAAAAAAAAAAAAAAAAACCCAAAAATCAAAACTTAGGATATGAGTTTTTAATTTAATACTTAACTTAGTCCTAAACAACTTCTCTTTCTACTCCCTTAATTAGAATCATCCATGTTTTCTTTCCAAAAAACAAGGATTACATTCAGGTTGAAATAACCTCAAACAATTGTAGTGTTTCTTTCAAATAAAACATTCATGTTTTTATATTGAACTAACACTGATGTGAGCTTTAGGTGGTCTTGCCTACCCCCTAATAACAATATAACAGTAATAAAATTTGTACTGAGAGTTTGTGAAAATGTTCAAAAATTTAGTGTGTAACTTCACTCAATCCATAGTATTTGCTATACACACACTATTTCCAAAATATTTTCTTGGAGGTAATACAAAAGGAAGAAATTTTAAGGATGCTGATATTAAAATGCTTGCAGATAAATTAGGGATACATAATATATGTGTTTGAAAGGAAGCAATTAAATTCATTTAGAGAATTAGTAATTCAAGGGTATATATATTATTTCAAATCATAATATTCAATATATACTGAATATTGTCTGCAACAGTTTTTTGAGAAGTGCATGGAGTGAAATAATCAAAATATAAATTTTAAAATCATAAGAATAGTCATGACTTTCTTCTCTGAATACTACTGTGACATGATTTTCCTGTATGGAAGGCTTAATTTTAGATATAATTTTAATATGTAAAAATATTATATTAAATGCTGACCTGTACATAGAATTTTAGAAGCCACTGGACTTAACCATTGCACCAACATGACTGTGATTCACTGAAGAGGAATTTTTTGGGTTTTTTTACATTAATCCCTACTCTTCTCACTAAAAACTTTAGAGAAAGTCAGTATGCTCTGGGCCTTTTTAATCTTACAGAAAAGTATACATCATGTATATAGTTTACTGCATCTCTTTCTGAGTACTGAGTATATATTTTATCCAAATCTACCTATTTCAAATAGCTTGTATAAAGTCTTGCTAAAGTTAAAATATAAACTCCAATCTACTAGATCTTATTGCAAGTAGTTAAAATATTTTTTCAGTGAAAAAAATTTATTGAAATATAATTGACAAATAAAGTTATAAGATATTTAAAGTGTACATCATGATAATTTGAAATACATAGTGAAAAAGAATTTCCCATCTAGTTAATTAATACATCCATCACCTCACATTTCTCACATATTTATCTACTTTTTTTTTTTTTTTGGTGAGAACATTTAAGTTCTACTCCCTTAGCAAATTTCAATTGTATAATACAGTGTTATCAACTATAGTCATCATGTTATACATAAGATCTGAAGACCTGATTCATTTTATAGCTGAAAGTTTATATCCTTTTACCAACCTCTCCCTAATTCCCCCACCCCCAGCCCTTGGCAACTACTTTTCTACTCTCTGTTGCTATAAGTTTTACTTTTTTCAGATTCCATGTGTAAGTAATACCATGCAGTATTTGTCTTTCTCTGTCTGGCTTATTTTACTTAGCATAATGCCCTCAAGATCCATCCAGGTTGTCACAAATGGCAGGATTTCCTTCTTTCTCACTGCTGAATAATATGCTCTCAAATGTATGTGTCTCACATCTTCTTTGTCCATTCATCCATTGACAGACATTTAGTTTGTTTCCATACCTTGGCTATTATGGATAATGCTGCAATGAACGTGAGTCCAGGCACATCTTCAAGATAATGATTTTGTTTCCTTTGGCTATATACCCTGAAGAGGGATTGATGAATCATATGATAGTTCTATTTGTAATTTTTTTGAGGAATCTCCATATGGGTGTTTTATGTTTATAATGGCTACACAAATTTACATTCCCATCAACAGTGCACAAATTTCTTTTCTCTGTATTCTTGACAACACTTGAAATCTCTTGTCTTTTTGATGATAGTCTTCCAACAGGTGTGAGGTATGGTTTGATTTGCATAAAATCTCATTTAATAAGCTAATATTTATGACATTTTCTTTCTAGATATTTACATTTTCTTTTCTATTCATCTTTACTTGAATTAGAGATTGGGATTTGATTTTTGCTGATTGCGACATCTTGCTTTTCTCTTTTCTTTTTAGTTTTGAAAATTGTATTCCATTTGGAGAAAGTGGAATATCCACTGACAGATGAAAATTACATAAAGTGCATCAAGAGATTGCCATATTATCTAACAGTTCTTAAGCATCTTTATTATTCACTGCTTTCTTTAGATATATACTGTCTCCTCAGCAGATACTTTTATTTCTCAAGCATCTTTCCCCTATCCTTTATTTTAAATTCTCACCTTTTTTTGAATTTAGCTTTCTTTGCTGATTTTCTAAAGCTTTTAAGAAATGCTGGCAATATGGAAATGAGATCTGACACAGGGGTGTTGAGATCTCCTGATACTCAGAGAGATACAAAATAGATAAGACCGTGAAACAAAATGTCCATCTGGGTATTAGCAGTTGTAGTGCAAATTTTATTGCAGTTAAAATAGTTTAGCCTCTAAGTACAAAGACGATTTTGTGGTTCATGCAGCTGTTCCAACAGATTGTCTTCTCCAGTGAAGTACAAGAAGAGATAAGAAGTAGATATTTGTAAGTGACATCTGAATTTAATTATTTCTTAATTAAGAAAAAGTTGTTCTGGGCTTCCCTGGTGGCACAGTGGTTGAGAGTCCGCCTGCCAATGCAGGGGACATGGGTTCGTGCTCCGGTCCGGGAAGATCCCACATGCCGCGGGAGCGGCTGGGCCCGTGAGCCATGGCCGCTGAGCCTGCGCGTCCGGAGCCTGTGCTCCACAACGGGAGAGACCACAGCAGTGAGAGGCCCGTGTACTGCAAAAAAAAAAAAAAAAAGTATTCCATGATACCAAAGCACAATGCAAGAAAATAGAATCAAATGGCTAAAGAGATTTTTTTTTAAAGCAATACAATATGAAGCAAAATGTAGAAAGTACATGTCAGTGAAGATAAAGAGCAATAAGAGATTTAAGGAGAGACCTGACAGAAGATAAGTTATATCAGGTGCAAAACTTGTCATTTTGTTTTATTGCTTTTCTGACATTAATTATAAATGACAGGTGACCTGTCAGCTAAATACAGTGTGTTCATAGAGACTGAGAAAGTTTTAGATCCTCTAGCAGCTCGCCTGGGAACAAAGCACAAAATTTCAAGTTAATTTTAGCAAGACTACATTATAAATAGTGGTGTTAGCACTAATCAGTTATTCAAAACATTTTTTAAACATTTGCTAATTAATCCTCGCACTGTTGATAAATAATGCTTTCATTTACCAAGACACAGAAAGAAACAACTCTCGTAATATGAAATCTCTAAAGTTTCTAAGTTTTAGGAAATTAAAAGCTTATCTTTTTCATTCTCACATCTTCATATGTGAGAAAAGCACATAAACTTGGATTTCAAAAAATATACTTTCACATATACACAATGGAATATTACTCAGCCATAAAAAGAAAAGAAATTGAGTTATTGGTAGTGAGGTGGATGGACCTAGAGTCTGTCATACAGAGTGAAGTAAGTCAGAAAGAGAAAAACAAATACTGTATCTAACACGTATATATAGAATCTAAAAAAAAAATGGTTCTGATGAACCTAGGGACAGGACAGGAATAAAGACGCAGATGTAGAGAATGGACTTGAGGACACGGGGAGGGGGAAGGGTAAGCTGGGTTGAAGTGAGGGAGTAGCATTGACATATATACACTACCAAATGTAAAATAGATAGCTAGTGGGAAGGAGTTACATAGCACAGGGAGATCAGCTCGGTTCTTTGTCACAAAGAACCTAGAGGGGTGGGATAGGAAGTGTGGGAGGGAGATGCAAGGGGGAGGGGATATGGGGATATATGTATACATATAGCTGATTCACTTTGTTATACAGCAGAAACTAACACAACATTGTAAAGCAATTATACTCCAATAAAGATGTTAAAAATATATACTTTCACAATAAATAATTAGATAGTATTTTCATCACAAAAGAATTATTCATAAGACCTAGTGTTGGCATAGGGAGCAAAACCTGTAGCTCATAATCTTTCAACTACAACCTCTTCACCTCCTCGCCTTCCCAAGTCCAAATTAGATTGCTTCTTACTTCTGCAATTTATTAATACCCTGATCATTCCCTCCCTATAAGTTATATAAATTTGTAATTTTGTTTCTATTTGAGATTATTTGATTATTTTATGTCTTCCCTATTAGAAAGCACAATCCATGAAAGTAAGGACCATGTTTATTTTGTTCAGCCCATAGTAGGTACTCAATAAATATTTATTAAAGAAATGGCTTATCTAGAGACATATGAAGTTATTATACTTTATACAAAGTGAGATTCTTGTGTGTTCTAAAACAGAAAATGTACTTTTATTAATGTGCTTACACCTTTGAAATGTTTAAGTAAATATGCATATACATTTCAGAATCAATGTGAGTAGAAAAGTGCAAAATAATTTTAAAATATTTTTAAAGCCTTCCTCCATCCCTAAAACAGACCATTTCACCCAAACTAAATACATTATTTTGTTCCTTCTTGCTCAGCTGTGGAAGAAGATGTTGAATTTTGAAAAGAAACACAAGAGATCATAGGGGAGTAACAATAGCTACCACTTATTGCACCCTTATTAAATATCAGTACATTCTCATAATGGCAAACATATAAAGTAGATATTATTAGTATGCCTATTTTACATATTAAGAGAGTTAGGTAGCTAATCAGAGTTATAAAGATGAAGATGTCTGTTTTTGCTAGGGAATGTATCTTCTAGCAAAACATTGCTGAAGGTCCTTTTTTTTATTGTAACAAATCATCCTTGTAGGCTGAAGAGTCCCATCTTTCCTGACAGTAGATGGCCAACAGATATAAGGAGAACTGGCAGCTCTATTTCAGACGAGTAGGAAGAGAAATGATGGTCAATACTGTCCAGGAGTTCAAGCAGCAGATCATTCTAGCTCTTTTTCACAGTAGCCATGATAGTAAAATCTCAAACAAGATTTATGCAATAAGGTCAGTATTGCTATGGACATGTGTAATCAGGATCAAAGTTCATTCAATACCTATGGCAAATGGTTGAAGAAAAATAAAAAGCTATACAAGAATGGATCATAGTTATGCTCTTCTAGCACTTCAGCCTAATTTCCAAAAGGCAGTACTATATAATTTTGTATATAACTAATGTCTTGTGGGCTTTACCTCTCAGTGAGGACAAATATTCCATATTTGTAGGAATGTTTGCATCATAAGCAATACTCCCAACACCTATACATGTACTAGCAGGAAATACCACCCCTGCCCATCCCCAAAGGTATCTGCAAGTATAACTTGAATATTCCCTAGACTCCATCTCTTGTTGGGTCCTATTCAAGATCAATTTCTCACTAAAATGTCAGATTTTAATTCCAATTTTTATAAAGAACTTCTGAATAATCTCTTGACCATGTAACCTATGGGCTTCTGCAAGATTGCAGCCAAACTTCTCTGCTCTTAATCTCTGCCATCCCCAACCTCTGCAGTAGATATTTGAAAAGCCTAGTATCACAGTTCATTCATTTCTCTCAGAGATTTGCTTCCCCCACTCTTTGTTGGGGCAAGGGAGCTTCTAAACATAATATGACAGTAAGCAGATTTTCCTTGAGAACAAAGCAGTGATGGCTAACATCAAATGCTTGCCTGTTAGACAGTGGTTCAGCATATACTGGCATAGTTAAAAAAATCACAAAACATTCAAATAATGCCAAAAAGACTGAAATACAAATGAAATATAAATCTGATTATGCTGTTCAATTACTGAGGAAGTTAATTGTGTTTGGAACATGAATAAGAACTACTCAGGGAGAAATCTTTCTTTAGAAGCACATGAGATAAAATGCTGAGATGGCTGACAGAAACAAAACACCTATATTGGGGGGTTACTTTAAAAATGATCCTTAGATTTAAATATTAGAGCAGATGGACACAGAAGGATGTTGAAACTTAGAGATTCCTTACAATATAAAGACCAAAATCCTTTCCTGATTTTTTTAAAAAAAGAAAACAGTCTAAATTATCTGGCTTCATTTTGTACTTTTATCCTATACGTGGAGGATAAAAGTACAAACTGCCAAACTATAGTGTTTTTTTAAGTAATAGTGAATAATCCAGAAAAAGAATAAGGAAAGATGTTACAATTTTCATAGAGAAGGACAAAGTGAATTCAGTAAATTATTATTCTCTAGCAAAATTCTAGAAATGTTTATTACATAGAGGTTATGTGACAATTGAGAGACATGGAAAGAATGAGATATAGAAAAGAAATAGGAAAACTATAAGTTATCATATGCTTTCTCAAAAGAAGCCATGCAACTTTTTATCTCTTTTTTTATTGTTCAAAGCATTATCAGATTCTTAGTTCAAGAGAAAGTTTTAGATATAGGACAACTGTTTCAAAAATCTTCATGTTTTGGGGTATATTATGTATACTGTACATATTCATGAATAGTTAAGTATACTTGTAACTTGTTAAAAGGCTTTAAAAAAAGGAATGTTTTCGAGGATGAACATTAATCTGAAAGGAGATCTCTAGGTACATGTCTGTGTGCTATCATGACGAATATATTCAATGTCTTGAATTTTTAAAAAATAGAAAGCATGCTTAGCAAATTTTCATATTTCTTTTTTATTCAACAAATATTTTTTACTTTATTAAATTACTAGGTCAAAGATGAATAAGACATAGTTCCTACCTTTGAGAAACTCACAGTCTAGTAGGGAAGACAGACATAAATAACTACCATAAAATGTGAAAAGTGCTATAATGGAAGCATATGTCAGTGATTCAAAGGGAAATCTAATGCATTGAATGACAGGGTGATGTACTGATTACGAGATCAATATGAGTCGGCAGTGTGATGGCTGCCAAAAAATTAAACAAAAACCCTAGCCTGGATTTGTATATGTTTAGGACTCAAAATGAAGAAGAAAATCATTTTACAAGACAGTTTAAAAATTTGACCATATCTGGACCGTTTCTCACTTTTGGCTATTACATTTTAAAAATAACTCTAGGACCATTCTAGAAATGGGATCCAGGATAAAGATTTATGACATCATGACACTGAAATATTTGGAAAATAATGGGACCGTTTAATGTGGAAAAATTAATGTGGTGATTACATGGATACATGAGTGCAATCTTCAAATATTTGAAGAGTTGCCACATTAAAAAAATATCCAGAGAGTTTGGAAGTGTAGAGCTAAGATGCTTTGAAACATTTCTGGAAGGAAATTTCTGTTATAACACAAAAAGCTGCTTTCTAATAGCTAGAACTATTCAGAAGTTGAAGGAACTTCTCTTAAACTTGCTCTTTTTGACTGTCCTCATCTTAGAGGTGGCAAGTGAACTACCAAAATTATTGCAGTGTAGATTGTTGCACAGGGTGTGTGCATGAACTGGGTGACTTCATGTTATTTCTAAAGCTCATCTTTCTCAGTTTCTCTTTCACACACACACACACACACACACACACACACACACACATCAAATATGCATTCTTTCAGTCTCTCTCATAGATCTTCCCACTATTCAAATACACACTTAAACATGCACACACACACACACGTTATATGTGCCTATGTAAATAGAAAAGACAAATATCTGAATTCTTTGGAGCAATCTTTATTTGAAATGGGGTGAGGGAAAGCCCATTACTGATAGAGTATGTCAACAAAGACACATTATCCAGTGATTATACATGACAGTAAGTATATGCAGAAAAGATTATTTTAATGAACTGCTTAATCCTTGAAACTGAAACTATTTTTAAGCAGAGAAATATATAAGGATCTTTAGATCAGTAGCTTATAATGTTAGCATCTAGTTGTCTTACTGCAGTCTTGGCCCTCAGTTTTTACCTGGTTCTTACATATAGGCTTTTGCAAAGATCCCCAATGCCAGACCCATTCCTTGCCCTCTGATTTCTATGTGCAAACCTATTTTTCATTTCCTTGTTTATTTGTTTTCAAACTTTTGTCTACATCCTTACCTTTGAGTTCTGCTTAGTTCCCCACTATTTCTATAAACCCATCACGCCTGCCTTCCAATCTGTATCTCCCAAGTACTTAGTTCCTTCATTGTTAGTCTGTTGATGATGGTTGCACCCCACTTGCTTTGTTGCTGGGCTTCCCTGGAATCAATTCCCTGGTTTTATATCTTTATGTTAACTTCTGAACAGGTCTCCCTGAGACTCTTGAACCAGTTTTGAAAGTTAGACTCCTCTTTCAAGTCTCTATTGTTGGCCTCCTATTACAAACTGAGCTACAACTACAATATTATTGTTTTTAATGGAAACAGTCTTGTCCTTACAAAAGTTGAAGACTCATCATGTATCAGATATCAAGCTAATTCTTTGAGAAATATTTTATCATTTGCTTCTCATAGTACTACCATCTGAGCTGGATTTTAATACCTCTATTTTAAAGAGATAATGACTAAGTCTCCAAATAAAATTTCTGTCAATGTCTCACTCTTTATTTTCAGTATTCAAGGTAGAAATTGAACCCAAGTTATATATTTTAAAGTGAAGTAATTTGTAAGCAAGTTAAAATAGAAACATTCCTCCTAAATTTCAGAGCTTAGATTTCCATCATAGGCCGAAAAAAATAATTTCAGAGATAAGCACAATAAGAAAAATTAATATAGTAGTACAAACATAAAAATGGAAGGGACAATGTAATATAAGATCTAATATAACAGAAAGAATCTATAAGGGCAAAAAATAGACTGGGGTTTAGATAATAAAATATATATCATTACAAAAGATGAGAAAATGAAAGAACTTTAGCAGATAGGAAGGAATATTACATCTAAATCAAAATTATTATAAGATCACTTATAATCTGACTTTTTCAGTTATCACTAAGTTATCCATATTGCTTATTATGTATTTTTACAACAATTTTCCAAGTAAATATGTTAACATTATTTTAATTGTAAATAACATGTGTCAAAATGTGAAACTAGCTGAGATTAAGTAGGGCTAAAGAAGCAAAATTCTTTCTAGGACAGAAAATGATTTTCATCCACTAACAAAAGAATTGTTTTGCTATTTTCTATAGTACCTGGGGTGCAGACTCCTGTGCCTACTGAATCTATAGCATTAGAATACTCAGTCAAAAACAGTCAGGATATTAGTTTGTTCTAGCCTAATTTAGTTTCTTTCATTCTTTCTTTTTTTCTTTTTTGGCAGTAGGGGCTGCATGTCCCTGGCCTTCATTTCTTTTATTTATGTATTTATGTATTTATTTATTTGGTTACCCTGGGTCTTAGTTGTGGCTCCAGGGCTCCTTAGTTGTGGCTTGCCACCTCCTTACTTGTGGCACATGGCCTCCTTAGTTGTGGTATGTGAACTCTTAATTGAGGATGCACGTGGGATCTAGTTACCTGACCAAGGATCAAACCCAGGCCCCCTGTGTTGGGAGCGTGGAGTCTTATCCACTAATTTAGTTTCAATTTTTGATTTTTTTTGAAGTTTTAATAAAAAGAGACCATTCTCTTTAAAATAGTACTTATTACAGAGATGATTTTATTTTTTAAAGAGGCAAGGGATATTAGTCAGTTTTTATTAAGTAAGCCTATGGTAACAATCCCTAAGTTTCAGTGTCATACATTTAACAAATATTTGCAGCTCACTCATGCAACATGTTGGCTGTAGTTTGGTAGCAGCTTTGTAGCTTTGATTCACTTATCCTTTAACTTGGGATTCAGTCTAAGGGTATAGCTTTTACCTTGTTTTTGTGGCAGGGAAAAGAGAAATGAATAAGCCATATAATGGCTCTTAAATCTACTGATTGGATATGGCATACTTTACTTATATTTTCTCTTTTCCAGTGGGCAGAAAATCAAATTACATGACCACGATGCAGGGGAGTACATTAGTTACATGGAGGTGGGAATGGCTATGAATATATAGTCTCTTTTGTGGTAAGGAAGTATATAACTGTAAACAATAGTACAATCTACTGTCTATTGCTTTCGTACATTCACTTCCTCTGAGTACAAAACACATTTACACATATTCAGGGGAGACAGTAAAATTTTCACCCCATCAAGACTCAGATTAAAAGTCTAGGATTTCATGATAATCTATACATCAGGTCTGGATGTGGCTCCTCTCGATCCACATACCTAAGAACTCAAGTATGAGAATATAGAATGGCCCAAGAAGGTCAACTAGCTTCCATAAATACTATGATTTATTTCATAAAAAAGGTAGACAATAGTCAAAAATCCATAGCAAATCTAAAATACTGCTGGGCAGGTGTTTTGAGGACCTTCTCTCTTAGTGGTATAAAATATTGTTTTATAATGCCCATATTTTACTCCCTGTGATTAGGTCTTGGCTTTGCCCTCTGGAAGGTTCTTTTTTTATTCCATTACCTTCTTTGGCCAGATCTGAAGAAGACATTGAAGATTATGCTATCCTTAGGTCTGAGTATCTTTCACAGCTAGCTCTCTGCCCATAAAGGTTGATGTATCACACAAAGTTTGCCTCCATCACCAAAAAGAATGCTAATGAAATACAGCATATAGGCAAGGGGGTAGTAACGGTGCCTACCACCCACTGGCCATGATTTCAAATTACCCCTGGGCAGAAGTCACAAAGCTGAGATCAAGACGTAGGCAGAGCAGTCATTAGTAGACACATTTAAATTCCCAGGCCACAATCAATGACCTATTAAAGAAGAACAGACCCTGAAAGAAAAGTCCTACAAGAGACATTCTTTATAATATCCATTTTAGAAGATGTCGTGGATTACAAAAGAAACAATGATTTATTACAGATCAGAAGCCTGTGAAAGTCAGGTTTTCTGCCATTTTCAATCAAAGGAGTACTAAATGAGGTTAAATTTCCCCCATTCTATGTACTTATATTAGTTATGTGAAAATTACATTATTTATCAATATATAAAGAGTAATTCTTTAAATTAAGGATATATTTCTTATTTTATTAGAAATATTTTTTACTTGAAATTTGGTGAATCAATTTTAATATTTATGATTAATGTGTAAAAAATATTCAGTGGTAGGTAAAGGGATATTGACAAATATTTCTACTTCCCTCCATTGGTCACATGGTAATGTGGTAGATTGCAATAATGGCTGACATTTTTCATCCCTCCATGTATTTGGAACTTTTTTTTTTTTTAACATCTTTATTGGGGTATAATTGCTTTACAATGGTGTGTTAGTTTCTGCTTTATAACAAAGTGAATCAGCTGAACATATACATATGTTCCCATATCTCCTCCCTCTTGTGTCTCCACCCCTCCCACCCTTCCTATCCCACCCCTCCAGGCATTCACAAAGCACCGAGCTGATCTCCCTGTGCTATGCGGCTGCCTCCCACCAGCTATCTACCTTACATTTGGTACTGTATACAAGTCCATGCCTCTCTCTCTCTTTGTCACAGCTCACCCTTCCCCCTCCCCATATCCTCAAGTCCGTTCTTTAGTAGGTCTGTGTCTTTATTACTGTCTTACCCCTAGGTTCTTCATGACATTTTTTTTTCTTAAATTCCATATATATGTGTCAGCATACGGTATTTGTCTTTCTCTTTCTGACTTACTTCACTCTGTATGACAGACACTAGGTCTATCCACCTCATTACAAATAGCTCAATTTCGTTTCTTTTTATGGCTGAGTAATATTTCATTGTATATATGTGCCACATCTTCTTTATCCATTTATCCAATGATGGGCACTTAGGTTGTTTCCATCTCCGGGCTATTGTAAATAGAGATGCAATGAACATTTTGGTACATCACTCTTTTTGAATTATGGTTTTCTCAGGGTATATGCCCAGTAGTGGGATTGCTGGGTCATATGGTAGTTCTATCTGTAGTTTTTTAAGGAACCTCCATACTGTTCTCCATAGTGGCTGTAACAATTCACATTCCCACCAGCAGTGCAAGAGTGTTCCCTTTTCTCCACACCCCCTCCAGCATTTATTGTTTCTAGATTTTTTGATCATGGCCATTCTGACTGGTATGAGATGATATCTCATTGTAGTTTTGATTTGCATTTCTCTAATGATTAATGATGTTGAGCATTCTTTCATATGTTTGTTGGCAGTCTGTATATCTTCTTTGGAGAAATGTCTATTTAGGTCTTCTGCCCATTTTTGGATTGGGTTGTTTGTTTTTTTTGTTATTGAGCTGCATGAGCTGCTTGTAAATTTTAGAAATTAATCCTTTGTCAGTTGCTTCATTTGCAAATATTTTCTCCCATTCTGAGGGTTGTATTTTGGTCTTGTTTATGGTTTCCTTTGCTGTGCAACAGCTTTGAAGTTTCATTAGGTCCCATTTCTTTATTTTTGTTTTTATTTCCATTTCTCTAGGAGATGGGTCAAAAAGGATCTTGCTGTGATTTATGTCATAGAGTGTTCTGCCTATGCTTTCCTCTAAGAGTTTGATGGTTTCTGGCCTTATATTTAGGTCTTTAATCCATTTTGAGCTTATTTTAGTGTATGGTGTTAGGGAGTGATCTAATCTCATACTTTTACATGTACCAGAACCAATTTTTGAAGAGGCCTGTCCTTTCTCCACTGTGTGTACCTGCCTCCTTTATCAAAGATAATGTGACCATATGTGCATGTGTTTATCTCTGGGCTTTCTATCCTGTTCCATTGATCTATCTTTCTGTTTTTGTGCCAGTACCATACTGTCTTGATTACTGTAGCTTTGTAGTATAGTCTGAAGTCAGGGAGCCTGATTCCTCCATCTCCGTTTTTCGTTCTCAAGATTGCTTTGGCTATTCGTGGTCTTTTGTGTTTCCATACAAATTGTGAAAATTATTTTCTAGTTTTGTGAAAAGTGCCAGTGGTAGTTTGATAGGGATTGCATTGAATCTGTAGATTGCTTTGGGTAGTAGAGTCATTTTCACAATGTTGATTCTTACAATCCAAGAACATGGTATATCTCTCCATCTTTTTTTATCATCTTTAATTTTTTTCATCAGTGTCTTATAATTTTCTGCATACAGGTCTTTTGTCTCCTTAGGTAGGTTTATTCCTAGATATTTTATTCTTTTTGTTGCAATGGTAAGTGGTAGTGTTTTCTTGATTTCACTTTCAGATTTTTCATCATTAGTGTATAGGAATGCCAGAGATTTCTGTGCATTAATTTTGTATCCTACAACTTTACCAAATTCATTGATTAGCTCTAATAGTTTTCTGGTAGCATCTTTAGGATTCTCTACGTATAGTATCATGTCATCTGCAAACAGTGACAGCTCTACTTCTTCTTTTCCGATTTGGATTCCTTTTATTTCCTTTTCTTCTCTGATTGCTGTGGCTAAAACTTCCAAAACTATGTTGAATAAGAGTGGTGAGAGTGGGCAACCTTGTCTTGTTCCTGATCTTAGTGGAAATGCTTTCAGTTTTTCACCATTGAGGATGATGTTGGCTGTGGGTTTATCATATATGGTCTTTATTATGTTGAGAAGAGTTCCCTCTATGCCTACTTTCTGCAGGGTTTTTATCATAAACGGGTGTTGAATTTTGTCAAAAGCTTTCTCTGTATCTATTGAGATGATCATATAGTTTTTCTCCTTCAATTTGTTAATATGGTTTAACACACTGATAGGTTTGCATATACTGAAGAATCCTTGCATTCCTGGAATAAACCCCACTTGATCATGGTGTATGATCCTTTTAATGTGCTGTTGGATTCTGTTTGCTAGTATCTTGTTGAGGATTTTTGCATCTATGTTCATCAGTGATATTGGCCTGTAGTTTTCTTTCTTTGTGACATCCTTGTCTGGTTTTGGCATCAAGGTGATGGTGGCCTCGTAGAAGGAATTTGGGAGTGTTACTCCCTCTGCTATATTTTGGAAGAGTTTGAGAAGGATAGGTGTTAGCTCTTCTCTAAATGTTTGATAGAATTCACCTGTGAAGCCATCTGGTCCTGGGCTTTTGTTTGTTGGAAGATTTTTAATCATAGTTTCAATTTCAGTGCTTGTGATTGGTTTGTTCATATTTTCTATTTCTTCCTGACTCAGTCTTGACAAGTTGTGCATTTCTAAGAATTTGTCCATTTCTTACAGGTTGTCCATTTTATTGGCATAGAGTTGCTTGTTGTAATCTCTCATGATCTTTTGTATTTCTGCAGTGTCAGTTGTTACTTCTCCTTTTTCACTTCTAATTCTATAGATTTGAGCCTTCTCCATTTTTTTCTTGATGAGTCTGGCTAATGGTTTATCAATTTTGTTTATCTTCTCAAAGACCCAGCTTTTAGTTTTATTGATTTTTGCTATCGTTTCCTTCATTTCTTTTTCATTTATTTCTGATCTGATTTTTATGATTTATTTCCTTCTGCTAACTTCGGGGTTTTTTTTTTTTTTTCTTCTTTCTCTAATTGCTTTAGGTGCAAGGTTAGGTTGTTTATTTGAGATGTTTCCTGTTTCTTAAGGTGGGCTTATTGCTAAAACCTTCCCTCTTAGAACTGCTTTTCCTGCTTCCCATAGGTTTTGGGTCATCGTGTCTCCATTGTCATTTGTTTCTAGGTATTTTTTTGATTTCCACTATGATTTCTTCAGTGATCACTTCATTATTAAGTAGTGTATTGTTTAGCCTCCATGTGTTTGTATTTTTTACAGATCTTTTCCTGTAATTGATATGTAGTCTCATAGCATTGTTGTCGGAAAAGATACTTGATACAATTTCAATTTTCTTAAATTTACCAAGGCTTGATTTGTGACCCAAGATATGATTTATCCTGGAGAATGTTCCATGAGCACTTGAGAAAAATGTGTATTCTGTTGTTTTTGGATGGAGTGTCCTATAAATATCAATAAAGTCCATCTTGTTTAATGTGTCATTTAAAGCTTGTGTTTCCTTATTCATTTTCATTTTGGATGATCTGTCCATCGCTGAAAGTGGGGTGTTGAAGTCCCCTACTATGAATGTGTTACTGTCGATCTCCCCTTTTATGGCTGTTAGTATTTGCCTTATGTATTGAGGTGCTCCTATATTGGCTGCATAAATATTTACAATTGTTATATCTTCTTCTTGGATTGATCCCTTGATCATTATGTAGTGTCCTTCTTTGTCTCTTGTAATAGTCTTTATTTTCAAGTCTATTTTGTCTGATATGGGAATTGCTACTCCAGCTTTTTTTTGGTTTCCATTTGCATGGAATATCTTTTTCCATCCCCTTACTTTCAGTCTGTATGTGTCTCTAGGTCTGAAGTGGATCTCTTGTAGACAGCATATATATGTGTCTTGTTTTTGTATCCATTCAGCCAATCTGTGTCTTTTGGTGGGAGCATTTAGTCCATTTACATTTAAGGTAATTATCAATATGTATGTTCCTATTCCCATTTTCTAAATTGTTTTGGGTTCATTATTGTAGGTCTTTTCCTTCTCTTGTGTTTCTTGCCTAGAGAAGATCATTTAGCATTTGTTGTAAAGCTGGTTTGGTGGTGCTGAACTCTCTCAGCTTTTGCTTGTCTGTAAAGATTTTAATTTCTCCATCAAATCTGAATGAGGTTCTTGCTGGGTAGAGTAATCTTGGTTGCAGGTTTTTCTCCTTCATCACTTTAAATATGTCCTGCCACTCCCTTCTGGCTTGCAGAGTTTCTGCTGAAAGATCAGCTACTAACCTTATGGGGATTTCCTTGTGTATTATTTGTTGTTTTTTGCATGCTGCTTTTAATATGCTTTCTGTTTATTTATTTTGACAGTTTGATTAATATGTGTCTTGGCATATTTCTCCTTGGATTTATCCTGTATGGGACTCTCTGTGCTTCCTGGACTTGATTAACTATTTCCTTTTCCATATTAGGGAAGTTTTCAACTATAATCTCTTCAAATATTTTCTCAGTCCCTTTCTTTTCCTCTTCTTCTTCTGAAACCCCTATAATTCGAATGTTGGTGCGTTTAATGTTGTCCCAGAGGTTTCTGAGACTGTCCTCAGTTCTTTTCATTCTTTTTTCTTTATTCTGCTCTGCTGTAGTTATTTCCACTATTTTATCTTCCAGGTCACTTATCCGTTCTTCTGCCTCAGTTATTCTGCTATTGATCCCATCTAGAGTATTTTTCATTTCATTTATTGTGTTGTTCATCATTGTTTGTTTCATCTTTAGTTCTTCTAGGTCCTTGTTAACTGTTTCTTGCATTTTGTCTATTCTATTTCCAAGATTTTGGATCATCTTTACTATCATTATTCTGAATTCTTTTTCAGGTAGACTGCCTATTTCCTCTTCATTTGTTAGGTCTGGTGGGTTTTTATCTTGCTCCTTCATCTGTGGTGTGTTTTTCTGTCTTCTCATTTTGCTTATCTTACTGTGTTTGGGGTCTCCTTTTTGCAGGCTGCAGGTTCGTATTTCCTGTTGTTTTTGGTGTCTGTCCCCAGTGGCTAAAGTTGGTTCAGTGGGTTGTGTGGGCTTCCTGGTGGAGCAGACTAGTGCCTGTGTTCTGGTGGATGAGGCTGGATCTCGTCTCTCTGTCGGGCAGGTCCACATCTGGTGGTGTGTTTTGGGGTGTCTGTGGCCTTATTATGATTTTAGGCAGCCTCTCTGCTAATGGGTGGGGCTGTGTTCCTGTTTTGCTAGTTGTTTGGCATAGGGTTTCCAGCACTATAGCTTGCTGGTCATTGAGTGAAGCTGGGTGCTGGTGTTTAGGTGGAGATCTTTGGGAGATTTTCACCATTTGATATTATGTGGAGCTGGGAGGTCTCTTGTTGACCAGTGTCCTGAAGTTGGCTCTCCCACCTCAGAGGCACAGCACTGACTCCTGGCTGGAGCACCAAGAGCCTTTCATCCACACAGCTCAGAATAAAAGGGAGAAAAAGTAGAGAGAAATAATTAGTAGAAATAGGAAGAAAGAATGAAAGAAAGAAAGAAAGAAAGAATGAAAGAAAGAAAGAAAGAAAATAGAAAGAAAGAAAATAGGAAGGAAGGAAGGAAGGAAGAAAGAAAGAAGGAAAGAAGGAAAGAAAGAAAGAAGGGAGGGAGGGAGGGATGGTGGGAGGAAGGAAGGAAAAAAGAAAGGAAGGAGGTAAAGTAAAATAAAATAAAATATAATAAAGTTATTAAATTAAAAAATAATTATTAAGAAAAAAATTAAAAAAAACAAAAAGGACGGATAGAAACTTAGGACAAATGGTGGAAGCAAAGCTATACAGACAAAATCTCACACAGAAGAATACACATACACACTCACAAAAAGAGGAAAAGGGGAAAAAATCCTAAATCTTGCTCTCAAAGTCCACCTCCTCAATTTGGGATGATTCGTTGTCTATTCAGGTATTCCACAGATGCAGGGTACATCAAGTTGATTGCGGAGCTTTAATCCGCTGCTTCTGAGGCTGCTGGGAGAGGTTTCCCTTTCTCTTCTTTGTTCTCACAGCTCCCAGGGGCTCAGCTTTGGATTTGGCCCCGCCTCTGCGTTTAGGTCGCCGGAGGGCGTCTGTTTTTCGCTCAGACAGGACGGGGTTAAAGAAGCCGCTGATTCGGGGGCTCTGGCTCACTCAGGCCGGGGGGAGGAAGGGGCACGGAGTGCGGGGCGAGCCTGCAGCGGCAGAGGTCGGCGTGATGTTGCACCAGCCTGAGGATCGCCACGCGTTCTCTTGGGGAAGTTGTCCCTTGATCCGGGGAACCTGGCAGTGGCGGGCTGCACAGGCTCCCGTAAGGGGTTATGGATAGTGACCTGTGCTCGCACATAGGCTTCTTGGGGGCGGCAGCAGCAGCCTTATCGTCTAATGCCCGTCTCTGGGGTCCGCCCTTTTAGCCGCGGCTTGCGCCCGTCTCTGGAGCTCCTTTAAGCAGTGCTCTTAATCCCCTCTCCTAGCGCACCAGGAAACAAAGAGGGAAGAAAAAGTCTCTTGCCTCTTCGGCAGCTCCAGACCTTTTCCCACGTGTCTGCAACCTTTGCCATGTGATGTCACAGTTTCTCCTACTAAAGGGGCAGAACATATTTTCCTGTCCCTGGATTTGTGTTTAGCTTTGTGAATTGCTTTGGACATTTGAATAAAATGGAAATGCCATTGTGCCAGTTCGAAGTTTAGGTGTTACAAGGACTTTCATATATCTGCTTGCCTTCTTGCACTTCTACCATTATTATGAGCAGAACATGCCTGAACAGGCCTGTGCCTCAGGAAAAAAGGAGACAGATATCTGAGTTAGAGCTGAAGTCTGAGTTATAAGAGCTCAATATAAACAGCAGAGACATCCAGCCAAGCCCAGCCTAAATCAGCCATTACTCAGTAAATCCACAGAAACATAAGCTTATTGTTTGCTGTAGTTAAGTGATACAGTAGAATGACATGTCTCTATCCTCTTCAACCTAGCTGTGGCCATGTGTCTTGCTTTGCCATTGAAGTTTTAGGAACTGATATGCAATTTGCAAATCTCTCTGTGTCATAACAGCAGAAGTGTTCTGGAGAAAGAAGGCTCCATCAGTTTGGGTCTGTGAGTGCAGACAAGTTGTAGCAAAACCACCAGAGAATCAAGATAAGCATCAGGTATAAATGAGAAATAAACCATCGTTGTTCTTAGCCCATCATGACTGGTAAGCTAAGTGTTTTATTTTTCTTTCCAAAATATTTAAAAAGCAGAATTGACAATAATAAAATAACTTGTTATAAAAATACTTGGTCTAACACAGCATTGTAAATCAACTATACTCCAATAAATTTTTTTAAAAAATAAAATATTAAAAAATAAAAATACTTGGTCAATTGAAAATGGCATAAAATAAAAATTAGTATGCAGTTTTCTCATGCTCTGATAAAGTATTTCAAATATGATCTCTTAGTTGTATATTTTGAAGGAAAAATAACAGTTTATTTTCTCTAAACAGGTAATTAGAACATTTTAATGACATGTAAAGAGCTTTATTTTATTCACAAAATTCTC
Source organism: Monodon monoceros (assembly GCF_005190385.1). NCBI lineage: Eukaryota > Metazoa > Chordata > Mammalia > Artiodactyla > Monodontidae > Monodon > Monodon monoceros. Next base: position 35,556,697 of record NW_021703767.1, read on the forward strand.
TCAAATATTTAATTTTTATGCCTTCTTTCTTATAAAATCCAAATCCAGACATTTTCTTATAAGTTTTATGCTATTATGTCCTAAGTCTTATAACTGGAGGATAAAAATAAACCATATTATGATAAACATATGGATGTTTAAAGACAGTTATCCAGAAATAAGAAAAGAACACACACCTACATAAATCAGATTCAAAAATAAGTGCCCTGGTCCGGGAAGATCCCACATGCCTTGGATCGGCTGGGCCTGTGAGCCATGGCCGCTGAGCCTGCGCATCCGGAGCCTGTGTTCCGGAACGGGAGAGGCCACAGCAGTGAGAGGCCCGCGTACCACAAAAATAAGCTGCTATCTGATAAATATTTGAAATGTGTCATTCTGTTACAGCAAGCATTTTACACCCATTACCTTATTTATTATTTCAAAAATTCCTTGAGTTAAGTACAGTCATCACCAGCTTTGTCGGGGGGACCTATACCCTGGGACCTGTGCTTTTCTAGGCTCCATTCTGTCCCTCTTCTGGACAAACCCTTCTCCAAGGGGTAAGGTGTCTGAGGGCTCAGTGATATGTGGCTACCTGTAGCTCATGTTTCCCATCCTAGACTATGTTCTGAGTAAACCTCGACTCTGAAATTGTCTCTCAAAAATGCCCCATTTTCACTTTTAAGGCTTGTGTGAGCCTCTTACTGGTGTCCGTTCTCCCAAGTGCTTACTATGGTGTCAGATTTGGGGTGCACATAATGATTAAGGGACAGCTGCTTGAAGCAACTTTGAATGGAGGTTGGAGCTTCTGGCTGAGGTATCTTCACATGTTTTGAAAGAAGCTACATGGTTTGAGACAGAGCTATGTGTCCAAAGGGAAGTGAGATGGGCTGAGGACCAGCTTCCCTGACCTACTACAAATGGCATAGAACACTTGAGAGCCCTCAGAATTTTAAACTGAAAGCTGACCTTGCAAGTTGTGATGAAGATGTACTGTATTTATGATGGTAGAAGGATAAAACATGTTATTTAACAGTTTTTAAATTTGACTTATTACTTTTAAATCAGACATATGGCAATTAGATCCCCATTAGTACTCCTGCCCCATTGTACAAATGAGTTGACTGGGGCTTAGGTTAAGCCTTTTTTTTCAATTTCACATAATTAGTAAAGGACAGAATAGAAACTGTAATGAAAACTCATAGTATTTTAAAGCTCTGTGTGTGGCTCATTTTAATTTCACACTTTCTGGAAATGAAATGATGAAGCAAAGCAGCTATAAATTTTTAGAGTATGAGAAGAGTCAAAAGTTATGTAGTTTTGTCATTAAAAGTATGTATTATATATGTGTACTTGGGACCACAAATATCTTAGCCCAAACATTTTGGTCATTTATCGTTTTTATTGCAACTAATCTGATTTCTCTCAAATTTTTAGTAAAACTGTGTAAATGCTTTAACATTAGTACCTTTAACTTAAAAAAGCAACATTGTATCTCCAATGCCTTGTGTCAGACACAGAGTAATTATTCAAAAAATAATATCTCATCTTTCTTAAAAAGATATTAACTCCTTGAAGATATTTGTGTCTGACATAATACTTCTTTATATGAATGAATGAAAGATTAAATGTTCTTAGTACTTACTTTTATAATCTGCTCTGAAATTATTAAAATTCTGTAAGTAAAACAATAAGCCTGAACAAAGATTATAATGATTTCATTATTTTATCAAGAATTGATCATAAATTCATAAGTTTGGAGTAATTGTATCACCACCTGTGTAATGTGAGAAGAAGAAAACAAAAATCCTAAACAGAAAAACTGTTTTCAATAAGATAAATATTTTATTTTGTTCATCTATTAAAATGAAATCCTCATCATTCCTTCATTCTACCTTTTAATATTTTTCAATTTCAAACATATATTAACTTATGATAGTCATGATATAGTTCTCATCAAATGTGACATTTTCTTCAAATAATCCCAGTGTATTTATGAGGCTATCAAATTGTTTTCCTAAAGTTCCACAGATCAAATTCTGATTTCTGATTTTACTTAGGCTTTGTGAAATATTTAACCTGCACAAGATAGGAGTTTTGCATCTATTTTCATACCTTGAAAAGTGTATGTATTCTTAAATGTGAAGCTAAATATAATTTTATTATTCAGCATTATCATCTGATGCTTCACAATCAATTATATATACAAATGCTATTAAGCATTTTAGAGGTCATTTTATTATAATTAAAATGTAAAGAAATACCAAATTGTTATAAAATAGATGGCAGAACAGTTTTGGTTTTATACAAAAGAGTTGCCCTATATTGTTTGTCAGTCACTTTTGATCATTGTCAAAAAGGTAAAACAGGTTTCCATTTCACTGAGTCTCAAAGTCTACAGTTTCAGTCATGGCAAATGAAATTTATTTATTTATTTATTTATTTATTGTATATGGATCTCCTAATTTATTTTGTGTCATCTTTCTATATACACCTAACTGTACTAAAGTTTCATTCCTTGGGATAGTATTATCACAAAAATCCTTAAAAACAGAATGGGTTTTATCAAATAATGGAAATGTAGGAAATATTCCATCATTTAGCATTCTTTTAAGAGACTGATTTGTAGATAAAGCATATACAATCTCAGAAAAGTTCTGCACTATAAATTATATTTAGTGATTTCCTAATTTCTTTTTTATAAAACACTTTTGGAACATTATTTACATATATTATTTGAAAATTTATTAACTAAATAAGTTATGTTTACAAAGTGTTAATCTAAAAAGATTTCAAAGCTAATTCTAATATCACAGAACCATTTCCGAATACTCTCATAATAGTTTTCAATCAAGTCAAGCTAGTTGTTTTCATCTAACATGTATAATATTTGTTTTGCTATTTCTGGCTCTAGGAACATTTTAACCGTTTTCAAAGTACATTTACATCAATACAGTGTCAAATTTAAGAGATTATTATTATTGCATCTCCGTGTTGGCTAACTGGTTTAGCCAACTCTATTGGAAATTAATCTCAAATTAATGCTGCCTCTGAAACTATGTACACTCCCATAGTGTCTTTGAAATGTATTTCTGACATAGTCAACTTATAGAGGATAAGTCTCTATCATCAAGAGAGCTTGATGATATATTTTAAATATGAAATGTTTTCTTTCTCTAAATAGAGCTTTTCTTGTAAACAAAAAACAAACAATGGTTACTTGTAGCTTTTCTGCCCACTGACATACAATTATATCTTTCAACTATAGCTGCAGAATATCAAAACAACAGCATGCAGAGTGGAAAAGGGAAAAAAGGGTTTCTCACTGTTTCCTTTGAAAATAGAGAGGAGTCATGGGAAGAAAAGTGATAGGGATTGCCCACGAAGTGGATGTGTGTATAATAAAACTAAGAATAGTTAAGATATTTCTAATGGAGACATGGGTCAGTTAATTATAATAAGATCTCAGTGGGTTTGAAGCAAATCAAATAGGTCAGTGTTTCCAACCAGGAGTACAGATGGGGAACTTCTGAGGAACTGCTAAAAAATGTATGTACATAGATCCCACCACAAACCTACTGAATAAACATCTCCTAGAATCTGTGAGGAAAAGATAATGTATTATCATTAAAGAATTATATCTTGAGGAGTGTTACATTTTATGTAGTCACTGACTGTGTCTATTGACTGAGAAATAAAACACCCTATGCACATTATGAACTTGTGCTATCTAAATAACAATGTCTTAAAAATCTCACTATGATATTATAGTTGAAGCTGAGAAACCAATTTAATGTTGATATCCTATATTGTTTTATTTTTTCAGGGAATAAAATAACTTTTCTATACCTCATTTTTTGTATGTATATGACCTTGAGACTTTGGACAGAATAGTATTGTGATTTCTGAAACCACCCAACAAACTGCACTGCATTGACATAGTAGCTTAACAAAGCTCAGCTGCAGTATTTCTCATCTCTAGAGCATAAAAGTCAGTTTGTGTAAAGCAATATTATAGCATTTAAGTCAGTGCACTGTCCCATCATTTTCAAAACTATGCCTAGACAAAAAAACTAAGACAAACTTCACTGATAATTCCTTGTTTGATGATCTCTCCCTTTGACTGTCCCAGAAGTGCATCCTGATATTTTATTAATTTCTCAGACTCATAGAAACATTGATTATGAATTGAAGGCAATCTCAAGAAATTTTCTGACCAAGACCACTGATAAAATAGCTGATATTTATTGAGTGCTTAATGGGTGCCAGGTACTCCTCCCAGCACTTTAAATGGAGAAACTTATCTAATCCTCCTAACCACCCTGTGAAATACCTTTATTATTATATCATATTGTGGAGAAGGAAACTTATTTACAAAGAGTTTAAGTTAAGGTGCCCACAGTCTTCTAGTAGTAAGAGGTAGAGCTGGCATTTGAACCCAGTCTGGCTTGAGAGCTTGTGTTCATAATCGCTATGTAATGCTGAATGTTACTATACATATTTTCCACATGACTAGAAAAACCCAGGAAAGTTAATCACTATACCTAAGGTCGTGTGATGTGAAACTGGTGTTTCCTTTCACTACACGCTTGAGGCTGTAGCACACTACCTCTCTCATTAATCCTTTATCTCAGGCACTATATCATCCAGGATCTAGACATCCTCACTGCCACCTTGGCTGTGCTGCAGCACTAAAGATTTGTCATTTTCATTCTTGTATGCCTGACATTGAAACATACCTGTCCTGAGTTTCTAGTCCTCAGAGGCACAGCTTCTTTGCCTTCCAAAAAAAATATGACTTTGTGTATACCACTATTATTAAGAAGAGGCAGAAGAACTATTTCTTCATAAAGAAGCAAATACACGCTCTAAACACAAACTGCTGGATTTTGTTAGGATGGTTGGTAAAACACACTTAGCAAGAAGATAACTCCTTCAGAGAGTCATCTCTTTATTGTTATTGTTATTCATCTCTTTAGCTCATGGTGGCAAGAACAGAGTATTTCCTAGTTCTAAGCAACTGGTAATATCTCTTGAGGCCTGGAATAGCAGTGTTGTTTACAGATGAATGGTTAAGAAACCAAAGGGAAAGTGTGGAGGTATCTCATAACTGTAGAAAAACAGGTTGAATGATGATTTCATTTCAAGGCACTTTTCATCTGGCCTTTTTTGTTTTATGAAAAACTCATGCTATTTAGTCGCTTATTTATTTTATTTTACCATTGCTGCCAACATGAATATTATATTTTAAAACATTCTTCTTGGTTTTAAATATGTTGATTTAATGTAAGGTATCTAGAAAATACATTTTTTTCATTGCTGGTAATGTGGACATTTTTTTCTTTTCAGCTTTTGCTTTGTTTCAATTGAGGTTTGCAACTTATTATTTATTAATAACTATTTATTATATATATTTAATTAGCAAACTTTTTGTATATGTAGAGTTTAATATTTTTGTAGCCCCAAACAGAATTGTATTTTTCTTGATTCCACATGTAGAAGCTCCCTTCCTCTTCTGAGACTGGATGAATATTTACCTACATCATGTTTTAGTAATTTTTATTTAATTTCTTAACATTTATCTCATAAATCCATCCAGAATTTGTCCTGTTGTATTGTGGCCAATTGCTTTACCTGAGGTTTTTCTCCTCCATTGCACTTCAATGAGAGAAAGAAAACAACTCACAGCTTTTATCTTGTTGCTTTTTTATCCACAGATAGCTTTATTTACAGGAGAACAGTAACTGATTCTGAAGTTTAGATGCAGAAGTATTTCTAATGTATTTATTTGAGACAAAAAACAAAGACAAGTACTTTTATAGTTGAGGAGCTACTTAAATTCTTTATATTTTGAAGTAAGTGGAGGAGAGAGGAAAGTTTGAAAACTTTCTACTTTAATTAAATTCATTGACATACATGTGATTATTTAATATAATTCAACAATATATAAAGGGAATATTCATTTGGAAGCATGAAGTTTCATACTACTTACGTAAAGTCCTTCTGGCAGAAGGCATGGAATTATTCCATTACAGCATATTTAATTTGGTAACTATCACCATCAAATTATCCAAATGAATCATTTTGTGTTCAAATAAGCTTGCTTTCAAATAAATCTATTCATCCACTCTTTGAAAATAAAGCCAAAATACAGATTGAATGCTCCACCTACCTACCTACTATTTTCTAAGTACAAGCTATGTAAACAATAAACACCATTGTGATCTTTTGCTGAGAAAACTTTTATGTTTCTAAATGCTCTCTCTCTTACCCTTCTCCCATCCACATACACTCCCTCACACTCCAGTCCCTGGCACAGTGCCTGGTCTAAGTTCAGGAAAAATGTTTTATGTTGTTTGTCTTAAGAGAGTATTAACCAATGTTGAAGAATTGTGGTTCTATCAAAAACATTTTAAAGAAAATAGTTAATAAAAATGAGAGCCATAACACAATGCTCCCATCCCCTAAAAATAATCTTTTAGCAATCATAACCACTTATTGTCCAAAAATATAATGTCCCAACATTTTAGGGCTGTCACATTCTTATTGACTGTTTTGATTAAAAAATGTGTTTCAATAAAAATAATTTTCTTCCACCCAAACACATTTGGAAAGTTAAAATATTTAGGTATACTCTGAGTTAAAGAGATACACTGAATTTTAAAAGTCAGGTTTTTTCCCTTATGTGCATAAATGGTTCACAAAAATTCTTTAGTATTTCTACAAAATTGGAGGCAATTAAGACAATTATCCAGATTAATTCAGGAAAACACATTGCTTTTTTGGAAGAAAATATTTCCTTAGATTTCTGTTACCCAGCTTAACTATCTATATATAAAGTTTCCAGAAAACTGCCTACACCTTTCCTATCTTTCAATATTTATGTAGGTGTTTTATATTTAAAGGCAATTTTATTGTAGTGAAATATGACTGTGTTAAGAGAGAAAGTGTGTAAATTCACATAGCTAAGTAACAAGCTTATGCTAATATTTCACACCTCAACCGTGAAAACAAACTACATTTACATACAATCTAACCAGTTAATTTACAGAAGCATCTCTTTATAGTAGAAGAGTTTTCTTTTCTCAAAATATTATTGGGACTTCCCTGGTGGCACAGTAGTTAAGAATACGCCTGCCAATGCAGGGGACATGGGTTCAACCCCTGGTCCGGGAAGATCCCACATGCTGCAGAGCAACTAAGCCTGTGTACTCTGCTACTGAGCCTTCGCTCTAGAGTCTGCGCGCCACAACTACTGAAGCCCACATGCTCTAGGGTTCATGTGCCACAACTACTGAGCCCACATGCCTGGAGCCTGTGCTCGGCAACAAGTGTCCTCCTGCACATGCTCCAGGAGTGAGTCGGCTGCCACCAACGGTCAGTTTTTCTTTTCTCAAAATATTATTATCTAGATGATTAATTATAAGATTTTAATATTTGATCTTAATTATCATATATACCAGTAGAATTATCTGTAATTTGGTTGTATTTTAATTTATGGAGGATCAACTTAGGATACAACCCAATGGGATGTATTTGTTAGAGCTTAAGATGAGCTTTAATTAGTGATATTGCACCCAAATAGTACCTATAATATAAATTACTGTGATCAGTCATATTATAATGTAAATATGCACATAAACTTTTACAACAGTTACTTTAGAGGCCGTTTATCTTTTCAGGTTGTAGAGAAATGTTTTTACACCTCTGTTGTTTGCTGTTGTTAATGAGAGTTAAATAACAAAAAGGAAAATGAAATTTATAAACACAGTTTATATTACAAGAAAGATCTATAATAAAATTATAATTTCTCAGATTATTACTTTGTTGTTGTTTCTAACTTTACATTAGTTTTAGACAAAATTAAGACTTTCCACCTAAAACGTCTATAATCTCTTAGCAAATAGAAAATACTTCTTTTCAAATATGTGCTGATATGTGTTTGCTAGCTGGGAGCTCTTTATTTCTAGTTAAACTTTTTGAACTTTACATTCTCATCATGGTTTGTGTATATATATATATATATATATATATATATATATATATACAGAGAGAGAGAGAGAGAAATTTGTCTTCAATATAAAATTATAATTTTTACTTTTATATTTACTAATGCTAACATTTGTTTTATTTTGGTAAATATATTTTATGGATCCAGTTATTATATTAGACTCTTTTTATCAGTCCCAAACTGAGTAGACTTTAATGTCTTGATCTATATAGATGATTTTTTTTTACATTGAACTTATGATTGTAACTTAATACATTTTGTATATTTTCCTGGCATTTTAATTGATAACATAGTGTTTTATTTTTCAGGTTTGCAGTGTTACTCTTTTTAAAATTTTAAGCTTTCACATACCTTGATGTACCATCCTTAATTTTTACCTCTGCTTCTTAAATAATTTCTACAACTTGAAAATTGTTCAAAGCTTTTTGTTGTATTATTTATATTCAGAGAAACTGTGCAACAAGTACATGGACATAATCAGTTCAGAGAAAATCCATCAGGGACATGTATCATACATGTAAAAACCTGGCTCAACTCTCATGTGTTACCTGGACTCATGCTTGTCCAATTTCCACCAGTATATCCTGAGATAAAGTATGTTTGAGGAGCAAACGTATTTTATACATTAATGTTCACTAAAGGATTCTATTTAGAGTGTTGATGATAAGAAAAGTATACCAGTGACTATTTGATTGTTCCAAAAGATTTCTCCATACACAGTTTTGTTTGTCTTGTTTTTGGATGTATCTCTAATGCATTTAGCATTTCAAGAAAACACTCATACATGAATAACTCTATAGTCCATAGTTACTCATTATGAGAAAAGATAAATATTTGGAGTTTGACAGAGGAAATCAACCATTAATAGTTACTGCTTAAGAGATATCATCTTTTTTGTTGAATTTTGATCAAACATGATCTGAAAGTGACTATATGAGGTATAATTGTGGATCAATTCTTAATAAGTGTTTTGAATCACCAGTAGTCCATGTAATCTCATTCTTAGTTCACTCTTAATTATTCTTTGGTGATAAGTCCTTATGAAAGTCCCTTCTAAATAAACAAAATCAAATTCTGTAGGGCTGTATCTGGCCACAGAACAGAAATCCAACATTTGAGTGACCATACCCATATTGTTTGAAAATAAATAATTCAAATTCCCATGGTTATGAAAATAATTGGAAGAATTAAAGCTGCTCAATCTTTGTAATCCTAAGAAGCACATCCTGATATCCATCATATTCCGACACAGCTTTTGCTTTATGAAGCAACTAATATGAGAATTGATTAGTTCTTACTGTGAGGAGGATAGATAGCATTAGGCAAAGGAGTTTCTCTAACAAAATAATTGCATAGTTTGTTGAAAAAAAACCTGAAAGATTAATGACTTTTTTAAAGCAGTAGAACTCTCCTTTTATTTATGCTGCCAATAAAAGAACCATAAATCACAATGAAGAGGGGTTTTGTAAAATGAGTCCTTGTTTAAATCAAAACATTATTTTTCTTTGTTGTTTTAACAGTGCTTTAATTGTAGGAACAAAGTAACATAACTCTACTGTAGATGGTCTTTATAACTCCTCTATTTGCATTCTTTATTATTATTTTTAAAAATCCAGACAAAATTGTACTTTTTTTTGTAATAATCTCACCGGGTTATTGGACCAAGGAGTAGTCATTAGCTACATCCATCATCTATTTAAGTAATCCTGTGTCTCTAAAAATGTTCTTTTAAAAATACATTTTAATATACCATAATAAATTTTCATTTCAATTTTAAATATCCCTAAATGCAAAGTTCAACTTGTTACTGTTTTAATTCTTTCTTTTTTAACTAAATTTATTTATTTTGTTTATTTATTTTTGGCTGCATTGGGTCTTCATTGCTGCACACAGGCTTTCTCTAGTTGCAGTGAGCAGGGGATATACTTCCTTGTGGTGCACAGGCTTCTCATTGTGGTGGCTTCTCTTGTAGCAGAGCACGGGCTCTAGGCACATGGGCTTCAGTAGTTGTGGCTCGTGGGCTCAGTAGTTGTGGCTCACAGCTCTAGAGCGCAGGCTCAGTAGCTGTGGCACACGGGCTTAATTGCTCTGGGTCATATGGGATCTTCCCGGACCAGGGCTCGAACCCGTGTCCCCTGCATTGGCAGGCAGATTCTTAACCACTGTGCCACCAGAAAAGCCCAATTCTTTTTTTATAATAAACTATTCTCTATTTGTTTTGCTTTTGTTTTTTTATATTATGATTTTTGGTAATTTAATTTCAAGAACTCTTATTTTGAAAAGATAAGGTGCAGTTAAAAAGTAGACACAAAATGTAGTGGCTTTTCAAAAAGTAAGTTTATTGCCATTATTTATAAGAAGTCTAGACTGGGGATTCTAGATTTGAGGCTCCTCGTCTGTGGTGGCTTTCCTCCATGTGGTCACACAGGGACCCAGGCTGACAAAGTCTCGGACTTTGTTAAGTTGTGGCTGTTGAGGTCACCAGAGTTATCTCCATGTTCATCTACTGGAAAGGGGAAAAAGCATAGAGAAGATCATATAGGAGGTCATTAGAGACCAGGTCAGAAAGCAGGAAACATCATTTCCAATTAAGGTGACTATCCCTGATCTCAAGACAGCAGTGAGCAGTGGCTTGAAGAGAGATCTTAGTTCCCTGTCCAGGAATTGAACCTGGGTAGCCTGGATGAAAACCAGGAGGAATCCTAGCCACTAGACCAGCAAGTCTTAGAGGCTAGAAGCAAAGTTTCCCTGGCTCTTGCTAGGGAAAGGATGTTTCAAGGAGGCAAAAACTCCTAAACAGGTACAAAGTTTATTATTAGAGACACAACACAACATGTGAGAGAGCACACTAAACAGTTTGTTTATTTAAGACAGAAGCAAGGCAGAGATACACACCCAGAGAGAAAGGGTGTGAGCAGAGATGATTAAATCATTTATATAGGGCAATTCTTCCGATCTTTGTTTACCTTTGGACAATTATCTTGTTTCTTTTTCCACACCTGCCCTGCCCTAGGACCCTCCCCAGCATGGGCGAGAAACTTTTTTATTTCCAAGACAGATTCCAGCCCAGCAGCCTATGAGAGGCTTAGCATCACCTATTATAGGGTGGTGCCCTCTCCTTTTTGACCCCCAAGGAGCCTTTTTGCACATGTGTAGTCGGGGAAGTCTCCTTGACCTCAAGAATGAGAAATCTGTGATCTCTTTATCTTTTATCTGGCCCTAACTCAGTTTCCCTGGGTCTTTCCTGATTTTAACACTAAAATTCCCATGTCCTGGAAATCCCCTTAGTTATAAACAAAAATGGTTACTCATCTGATCTCTGTTTACATTCCATTGCAGAAAACTTAACCACATGGCTACACCTAAAGGCAAGAAAACTCAGACACACCTAAGTCTGTGGTTAACAGAGGGAAAAGGATTAGAGATTTGTTGGACTGCTGGCAATGTGATCCACCAAGGACTTTATTTTATTAATCTTTAAGCCAAAGCCTCTAGTTTACTACTTGGCTTAGAGTAGGATGTAAATAAATGTGGATGAAATAAAATTAATGGTATAACTATTTTTTTAAAAACATCTTTATTGGAGTATAATTGCTTTACAATGGTGTGATAGTTTCTGCTGTATAACAAAGTAAATCAGCTATACATAAACATATATCCCATATTTCCTGCCTCTTGCATCTCCCTCCCACCCTCCCTATCCCACCCCTCTAGGTGGACAAAAAGCCCTGAGCTGATCTCCCTGTGCTATGCGGCTGCTTCCCACTAGCTATCTATTTTACAATTGGTAGTGTATATATGTCCATGCCACTCTCTCACTTCGTCCCAGCTTACCCTTCCACGTGTCCTCAAGCCCACAGACATGTCTGTGTCTTTATTCCTGTCCTGCCCCTAGGTTCTTCAGAACCATTTTTTTTTAATTCCATATATATGTGTTAGCATATGGTATTTGTTTTTCTCTTTCTGACTTACTTCACTCTGTATGACAGACTCTTGGTCCTTCCACATCACTACAAATAACTCAATTTCATTTCTTTTTATGGCTGAGTAATATGCCATTGTATATATGTGCCACATCTTCTTTATCCATTCATCTGTTGACGGACACTTAGGTTGCTTCCATGTCCTGGCTATTGTAAATAGAGCTGCAATGAACATTGTGGTACATGACCCTTTGAATTACGGTTTTCTCAGGGTATACGATCAGTAGTGGGATTGCTGGGTCATATGGTAGTTCTATTTTTAGTTTTTTAAGGAACCTCCATACTGTTCCCCATAGTGGCTGTATCAGTTTACATTCCCACCAACGGTGCAAGAGGGTTCCCTTTGCTCCACAATGGTGCAACTATTTTATTTCTCCTTTTAACTTATAAAAAGGCAAGTCTGAAAAGCTACATGGCTTTTTTTTAAATTATTAAAGTATAGTTGATTTACAACATCATATTAGTTTTAGGTGTCCAGCACAATGGTTCAGATATATATATATATATATATATATATATATATATATATATCCTTTTTCAGATTCTTTTCTCTTAGAGGTTATTACAAAATATAAAATAGATAGCTAGTGGGAAGCAGCAGCATAGCACAGGGAGATCAGCTCAGGGCTTTGCAACGACCTAGAGGGGTGGGAAGGAGGCTCAAGAGGGAGGAGATATGGGGATATATGTATGCATATGGCTGATTCACTTTGTAGTACAACAGCCACTAACACAGCATTGTGAAGCAATTATAACCCAATAAAGATGTATTAAAAAAAAGACAAATATAAGACATGGTACCATAAAACTCCTAGAAGCAAACATAGACAAAATATTTTCTGATATAAATCGTACAAATGTTTTCTTAGGTCAGTCTCTCAAGGCAAAAGAAATAAAAGCAAAAATAAACAAATGGGACCCAATCCAACTTACAAGCTTTTGCACAGCAAAGAAAACCATAAACAAAATGAAAAGACAACCAACAGAATCAGAGAAAATATTTGCAAATGATGCAACTGACAAGGAGTTAATTTCCAAAATATATAAACAGTTCACAGAGCTCAATATCAAAAAAACAGACAACCCAATCAAAAAATTGTCAGAAGAAGTAAATAGACATTTCTCCAAAAAAAGACATAGAGATGGCCAACAGGCACATAAAAATATTCTCAGCATCACTAATTATTAGAGAAATACAAATCAAAACTACAACGAGGTATCACCTCACACTGGTCAGACTGACCATCATCAAAAAGTCTACAAATAATAAATGCTGGAGGAGGTATGGAGAAAAGGGAACCCTCCTACGCTGTTGGTGGCAATGTAAATTTGTGCAGCCGCTATGAAGGTTCCTTTAAAAACTAAAAATAGAGCGACCATATGATCCAGCAACCCCACTCCTGGGTATATATCTGGAAAAGATTAAAACTCTAATTTGAAAAGATACATGCACCCCTGTGTTCATAGCCACACTATTTATAATAATCAAAACACAGAAGCAGCCTAAATGTCCATCAATATATGAACAGATATGTATATGTGTGTGTGTGTGTGTGTGTGTGTGTGTATATATATATATATATATATATATATATATATATATAATGGAATATTACTCAGCCATAAAAAAGAATGAAACAATGTCATTTGCAGCATCATGAATGGACCTAGAGATTATCATACTAAGTGAAATAAGTCAGACAAAGACAAATATTATCTGATATCACTTACATGTGGAATCTAAAAAAATGATACAACTGAACTTATTTACAAAACAGAAATAGACCCACAGACATAGAAAACAAACTCATAGTTACCTAAGGAGAAAATGGGGGAGGAATAAATAAGGAGTTTGGGATTAACAGATACAAGCTACTATATACAAAACAGGTAACCAACAAGGTCCTGCTGTATAGCACAGGGAACTATATTCAATATCTTGTAATAACCTGTAATGAAAAAGAATCTGAAAAAGATATATATATATATATATATATATATATATATATATATGTAACTGAATCACTTTGCTGTACATCTGAAATTAATACATTGTAACTCAACTGTACTTCAATTAAAAAAAAATATTGAGTATAGTTTCTTGTGCTATACAGTAGGACCTTGTTGGTTATCTGTTTTATATATGGTAGCTTTTATCTGTTAATCTAAACCACCTAATTTATCCCTCCTCCCCTTTCCCCTTTGGTAGCCATAAGTTTGTTTTCTAGATACATGGCTTTTTGTACAAAGCTCTGGTAAAAAGCCTTTTTTCAAGAAAAAATATTTATCTAATATAATTACTTGATATTATTAATGAAGTCAGCTTTCTATTCTTATGCACATTCTTAATCTCAATCAGCTAGCCTTGTTTTTAACAAAGTAAAAAAATGTCTTTTCCTTACATGGTCTATTCAAAATTATACTTAATCACCTTCTCCTTTTGTGACTTTGAAAGCTCACCTAATTTTAGCTGAACGTGTGACACATAATTGGCAGGATGCTGCAGTAAAAAGAATAAGGAGGATTTAGGTCACCTAAGTGTTATCCCTTAGCAGGTAAATGGTTTTAAGCATGTCATTTAAACTGTCTGGACTTCAATTTCATTATCCCTCAGATTGAAATATTAATGTCTTTCCAATTTATATCAAAAGGTTATGTTTAAGGTAAAATTGGACAATGTAAACAGAGCACTTATGAATGGTAAAGTGTTATGAGAACATTTGCTCTCCTGAACCATGATGTCTACTTATGGGGCTGTGTAAAGCACCATGCTTGAATTTTAAAGCTATGATGGGATGCAAGTTTCAGACTTCCCTGTTTGTTAGCATTCCCTCCTCATTGTAGATGAAAATAAGTAATGAATCCTTATGTTGCTGGAGACTTTGTTATTTACTAAGAAGAACACCTCAGAATGGAGGGAATAATATTTTCTAATCTTGGAAAAACATTACTTTTCTGCATACTGACAGAGAAAGTTATGTTGAGATATTTTAAAATTTGCCTCCAGACATAATACATGCTTAAAAAATTATAAGATGGTGACCAATTGAGAAAAAATGCTCAAAGTGATAGATTTTTCTATGCAAGATAAAATTACCTAGCCTACAGAAAAAGTGTTAAGATAAATATATATATGGATATATAATTAATTATGATAATTTAAACCAAAGAATAGATTTTAGTCAATACATAAGATAAGCATTTTTATGTCTTAGTCCCTTTACATTTGAATTAGACAGAAACACTTTAAGAGTTCTTTGTCCTTTGTGATAATATAAAGGAAATTGAAGAAACAGATAGCATAAGGCTATTAGGAAAGGCGGGGGAAGACTTAGAGCACTGGTTTTTAAACTATGTCTCTTGAGCAATTCAGAATGCCTCAGCTGCCAGGCAGAGAATTAAAGGGGAAACAGAGCAGACAGGCTCAAGATCTGCCCTTCTATTTCAGCCACAGCAAAGTAGCTACTTTTTTATTTTTTAACATCTTTATTGGAGTATAATTGCTTTACAATTGTGTGTTAGTTTCTGCTGTATAACAAAGTGAATCAGCTATACATATACGTATATCCCCATATCCCCTCCCTCTTGCATCTCCCTCCCACCCTCCCTATCCCACCCCTCTAGGTGGTCACAAAGCACTAAGCTGATCTCCCTGTGCTATGCCACTGATTCCCACTAGCTATCTATTTTACATTTCATAGTGTATGTATGTCCATGCCACTCTCTCACTTCGTCCCAGCTTATCCTTCCCACTCCCCATGTCCTCAAGTCCATTCTTTACAACTGCGTCTTTATTCCTGTCCTGCCCCTAGGTTCTTCAAAACGATTATTATTATTATTTTTAGATTCCATATATATGTGTTAGCATACAGTATTTATTTTTCTCTTTCTGACTTACTTCACTCTGTATGACAGTATCTAAGTCCATCCACCTCACTACAAATAACTCCATTTCTTTTTATGGCTGAGTAATATTCCACTTTATATATGTGCCGCATCTTCTTTCTCCATTCATCTGTTGATGGATACTTAGGTTGCTTCCATGTCCTGGCTATTGCAAATAGAGCTGCAATGAACATTGTGGTACATGACTCTTTTTGAATTATGGTTTGCTCAGAGTATATGCTCAGTAGTGGTATTGCTGGGTCATATGGTAGTTCTATTTGTAGTTTTTATTTTTATTTTTATTTTTTTGTGGTACGCGGACCTCTCACTGTTGTGACTTCTCCCGTTGCAGAGCACAGGCTCCGGACATGCAGACTCAGTGGCCATGGCTCACGGGCCCAGCCGCTCCACAGCGTGTGGGATCTTCCTGGACAGGGGCACGAACCCGTGTCCCCTGCATCGGCAGGTGGACTCTCAACCACTGTGCCACTAGGGAAGCCCTATTATTAGTTTTTTAAGGAACCTCCATACTGTTCTCCATAGTGGCTGTATCAATTTATATTCCCACCAACAGTGCAAGAGGGTTCACATGCACGACACACTCTCTAGCATTTATTGTTTGTAGATTTTTTGAGGATGGCCATTCTGACAGGTGTGAGGTGACACCTCACTGTAGTTTTGATTTTCATTCTCTAATGATTAGTGATGTTGAGCATCCTTTCATGTATTTGTTGGCAATCTGTATATCTTCTTTGGAGAAATGTCTATTTAGGTCTTCTGGTCATTTTTGGATTTGGGTTTTTGTTTATTTGATATTGAGCTGCATGAGCTGCTTGTATATTTTGGAGATTAATCCTTTGTCAATGAATCACTTGGAAATATTTTCTCCCATTCTAAGGGTTCTCTTTTTGTATTGTTTATGGTTTCCTTTGGTGTGCAAAAGCTTTTAAGTTGCATGAGGCCCCATTTGTTTATTTTGTTTTTATTTCCATTTCTCTAGGAGGTGGGTCATAAAGGATCTTGCTGGAATTTATGTCATAGAGTGCTCTGCCTATATTTTCCTCTAAGAGTTTGATAGTGTCTGACCTTACATTTAGGTCTTTAATCCATTTTGAGTTTATTTTTGTGTATGGTGTTAGGGAATGTTCTAATTTCATTCTTTTAAATGTAGCTGTCCAGTTTTCCCAGCACCACTTATTGCAGAGGCTGTCTTTTCTCCACTGTATATTCTTGCCTCCTTTATCAAAGATAAGGTGACCATATGTGTGTGGGTTTATCTCTGGGCTTTCTATCCTGTTCCATTGATCTATATTTCTGTTTTTTTCCAGTACCATACTGTCTTGATTACTGCAGCTTTGTAGTATAGTTTGAAGTTCGGGAGAATGATTCCTCCAGCTCTGTTTTTCTTTCTCAAGATTGCTTTGGCTATTCAGGGTCTTTTGTGTTTCCATACACATTGTGCAATTTTTGGTTCTAGTTCTGTGAAAAATGCCATTGGTAGTTTGCTAAGAATTGCATTTAATCTGTAGATTGCTTTGGGTAGTAGAGTCATTTTCACAATGTTGATTCTTCCAATACAAGAACATCGTATATCTCTCCATTTGTTTGTATCAGCCTTAATTTCTTTCATCAGTGTCTTATAGTTTTCTGCATACAGGTCTTTTGTCTCCTTAGGTAGTTTTATTCCTAGGTATTTTATTCTTTTTGTTGCAATGGTAAATGGGAGTGTTTCCTTAATTTCTCTTTCAGATTTTTCATCATCACTGTAAAGGAATGCAAGAAATTTCTGTGCATTAAATTTGTATCCTTCTAGTTTATGAAATTCATTGATTAGCTCTAGTAGTTTTCTGATAGCATCTTTAGCATTCTCTATGTACAGAATCATGTCATCTGCAAAGAATGACAGTTTTGCTTCTTCTTTTCCGATTTGGATTGCTTTTATTTCTTTTTTGTCTCTGATTGCTGTGGCTAAAAATCCCAAAATTATGTTGAATAATATTGGTGAGAGTGGGCAACCTTGTCTTCTTCCTGATCTTAGTGGAAATGGTTTCAGTTTTTCACCATTGAGAATGATGCTGGCTGTGTGTTTGTCATATATGGCCTTTATTATGTTGAGGTAAGTTCCCTCTATGCCTACTTTCTGGAGAGTTTTTATCGTAAATCAGGGTTGACTTTTGTCGAAAGCTTTTTCTGCGTCTATTGAGATGATCACATCGTTTTTATCCTTCAGTTTGTTAATATGGTGTATCACAGTGATTTATTGGCATATATTGAAGAACCCTTGCATTCTTGAGATAAACCCCACTTGATCATGGTGTATGATCCTTTTAATGTGCTGTTGAATTCTGTTAGATAGTATTTGGTTGAGAATTTTTACATCTATGTTCATCAGTGATATTGGCCTGTAGTTTTCTTTTTTGGTTGCACCTTTCTCTGGTTTTGCTGTCAGGGTGATAGTGGCCTTGTAGAGTGAGTTTTGGAGTGTTCCTCCCTCTGCTATATTTTGCAGGAGTTTGAGAAGTATAGTTGTTAACTCTGCTCTATATGTTTAATAAAATTAGCCTGTGAAGCCATCTGGTCCTGGGCTTTTTGATGTTGGAAGAATTTTAATCACAATTTTAATTTCAGTGCCTGTGATTGGTCTATTTATATTTTCTATTTCTTCCTTGTTGTTTAGCCTCCATGTGTTTTTATTTTTTACAGGTTTTTTCCTGTAATTGATATCTAGTCTCATAGCATTGTGGTTGCAAAAGATATTTGTTATAATTTCAATTTTCTTAAATTTATCAAGGCTTTCTTTGTGAACCAAGATATGATCTCCTCTGTAGAATGTTCCATAAGCACTTGAGAAAAAAGTGTATTCTGTTGTTTTTGGATGGAATATCCTATAAATATTAATTAAGTCCATCTTGTATAATGTATCATTTAAAGCTTGTGTTTCCTTATTTATTTTCTTTTTGGATGATCTGTCTATTGGTGAAAGTGAGGTGCTGGAGTCCCCTACTATGATTGTGTTACTGTCAATTTCCCCTTTTATGGCTGTTAGCATTTGCCTTATGTATTGTGGTGCTCCTATGTTGGGTGCATAAATATTTACAATTGTTATATCCTCTTCTTGGCTTGATCCCTTGATCATTATGTAATGTCCTTCTTTGTCTCTTGTAATAGTCTTTATTTATTTATTTATTTATTTATTTATTCCTGTATTTATGTTTATTAAAAACTGCCACAAACAAACAAATCCTGTACAAAAAGCAGCCAGGGCATCGATCACTTTAAAATCATAATCTTGAGAGACACAATTTGCTTAGGACTCCACCGTCTTCTAACTTAGCCATGTAGTCTTCCTCTGCCACGTCTTCTTCTTCTTCGTTACTTTGAAATAGTAGTCTTGAGAGATATTATCGCCTAGGACCCCCTCTTCCTCTGCCTCGGCCACATCCTCTTCCTCGTCCTTGGCCTCTTCCTGTAACAGCTTCCCTTTTCTTAGACTTCACCTTTGGTTCAACATCCACGACAAGTGTATCTAGAGGTAACCTGTCTGGCAGAATAAAATATCAAATGTTATTTCCTCGAATACTCAGTGTTTCCAGCTGTACAGGTTTTTTGTTCTTCAGGGTCATTTTCACAGCTTTAAGATGTGTATTCATAGGCTTCCCTTGTGGTGCAGTGTTTGAGAGTCTGCCTGCCGATGCAGGGGATACGGTTTCGTGCCTCGGTCTGGGAAGATCCCACATGCCGCAGAGTGGCTGGGCCCGTGAGCCATGGCCGCTGAGCCTGTGTGCCCGGAGCCTGTGCCCTGCAATGGGAGAGGCCACAACAGTGAGAGGCCTGCGTACTGCAAAAAAAAAAAAAAAAAGATGTGTATTCATGCTGACATCTACACCTGTGATTGTTCCATGGACCTGTGTTCCATTCTTTAATTCAATGGTTACAGTTACGTGACTCAATTTCATCAAAATTCTCACGAGCTTCATCCTAGCGGTGCCGTCACCCTTTTGGCCCAATAGTACACAAAACCCAACAACTGAGTGCCGACTGGCTATGAATATCAATAGTCTTTATTTTAAAGTCTATTTTTTTCTGATATGAGAATTGCTACTCCAGCTTTCTTTTGATTTCCATTTGCATGGAATATATTTTTCCATCCCCTCACTTTCAGTCTGTATGTGTCCATAGGTCTGAAGTGGGTCTCTTGAAGATAGCATATATATGGGTCTTGTTTTTCTGTCCATTCAGCCAGTGTATGTCTTTTGGTTGGAGCATTTAATCCATTTACATTTAAGGTAATTATCGATATGTATGTTCCTATTAATGTTTTCTTAATTGTTTTGGGTTTGTTATTGTAGGTCTTTTCCTTGTCTTGTGTTCCTGCCTAGAGGAGTTCCTTTAGCATTTATTGTAAAACTGGTTTTGTGGTTCTGACTTCTCTTAGCTTTTCTGTAAAGGTTTTAATCTCTCTATCGAATCTGAATGAATTTCTTGCTGGGTAGAGTAATCTTGGTTTGTAGGTTTTTCCCTTTCATCACTTTAAATATGACCTGTCACACCCTACTTGCTTGCAGTTTCTGCTGAAAAATCAGCTGTTAAACTGATAGGGATTCCTTGTATGTTATATGTTGCTTTTCCCTTACTGCTTTTAATATTTTTTCTTTGCAGTTAATTTTTTAAATTTCGATCAGTATGTGTCTTCCCATGTTTCTCCTTGGATTTATCCTGTATGGGACTCTCTGTGCTTCCTGGACTTGATAGACTATTTCCTTTCCCATGTTAGGGAAGTTTTCAACTGTAGTCTCTTCACATATTTTCTCAGTCCCTTTCTTTTTCTCTTCCTCTTCTGGGACCCTTATAATTTGAATGTTTGTGTATTTAATGTTGTCCCTGAGGTCTCTGAGGCAGTCCTAAATTCTTTTCATTCTTTTTTCTTTATTATGCTCTGTTGTAGTTATTTCTGCTATTTTATCTTCCAGGTCACTTACTGTTCTTCTGCCTCAGTTATTCTGCTATTGATTCCTTCAAAGAGTTTTAATTTCATTTATATTGTGTTGTTCATCATTGTTTGCTCTTTAGTTCTTCTAGGTCCTTGTTAAATGTTTCTTGTATTTTCTCCATTCTCTTTCCAAGATTTTGGATCATCTTTACTATTATTACTCTGAATTCTTTTTCAGGTAGACTGCCTATTTCCTCTTCATTTGTTTGGTCTGGTGGGTTTTTTACCTTGCTCCTTCATCTGCTGCTTATTTCTCTGTATTCTCATTTTGCTTAACTTACTGTATTTGGGGTCTCCTTTTTTCAGGCCACAGGGTCTCCTTTTTCAGGCTTCAGCTTCATAGTTCCCATTGTTTTTGGTGTCTGACCCCTTTGGGCAACGTTGGTTCAGTGGGTTGTGTATGCTTCCTGGTGGAGAGGTCTGTTGCTGTGTTATGGTGAATGAGGATATATCTTGTCTTCCTCGTGGGTAGGCCTGTGTCTGGTGGTGTGTTTTGGTGTTTCTGTGAACTTATTATGATTTTAGGCAACCCCTCTGGTAATGGGTGGGGTTGTGTTCCTGGCTTGCTAGTTGCTTGGCATGGGGTGTCCAGCACTGGAGATTTCTGGTCCTTTAGTGGAGCTGGGTCTTAGCTTTGAGACAGAGATCTCTGGGAGAGCTCTTGCTGATTGATATTACATAGGGCCAGGAGGTCTCTGGTGGGCCAGTGTACTGAAATCGGCTCTCCCATCTCAGAGGCTTAGGCCTGACCTCTGGCTGGAGCACCATAACCCTGTCAGCCACATGGCTTAGAAGAAAAGTGAGAAAAAAGAAATAAAGAAGAAAATAAAATAAAGTTATTAAAATAATTTTTTTAATTGTTAAAGTAAAAAAATAAAAAAAGTATTAAAAAAGAAAGAAAGAAGAGAGCAACCAAATCAATAAACAAATCTGCCAATGATAATAAGCTCTAAATACTACCTATGATAAACATAAAATCAGAAACTATTTAGCTGCAGAAAGCAAACCCCAAGTCTACAGTTGCTCCCAAAGTCCACCAGCTCATTTTGGGAAGATTTGTTGTCTATTCAGATTTACCTCAGATGCAGGGTACATGAAGTTGATTGTGGAGATTTAATCTGCTTGTCTTGAGGCTGCACGGAGAAATTTCCCTTTCTCTTCTTTGTTCACACAGCTGCTGGGGTTCAGCTTTGGATTTGGCCCCGCCTCTGTGGGTAGTTCACTCTCTGGCATCTGTTCCTCACACAGACAGGAGGGGGTTAAAGGAGTGGCTGATTAGGTGGCTCTGGTTCACTCAGGCTGGGGGGAGGGAGGGGTATGGAATTGCGGGACGACCTTGCGGCAGCAGAGGCCAGTATGACGTTGCAACAGCCTGAGATGTACCATGTGTTCTCCTTGGGAAGTTGTCCCTAAATCACGGGACCCTGGCTGTGGCAGACTGCACAGCCTCCTGGGAGGGGAGGTGTGGATAGTGACCTATGCTTGTACACAGGATTCTTGTTGGATGCAGCAGCAGTGTTTGCATTTCATGCCTGTCTCTGGTGTCTGCGCTGATAGTGGTGGCTCACATCTGCTCCTTTAGGTGGTGCTCTGAATCCCCTCTCCTCACGCACCCTGAAACAATGGTCTCTTGACTCTTAGGCAGTTCCAGACTTTTTCCCAGACTCCCTCCTGGCTAGCTGGGGCACACTAGCCCCCTTCAGGCTCTGTTCACGCATCCAACCCCAGTCCTTTTCTTGGTATCTGACCTCCAAAGCCCGAGTCTCAGCTCCCAGCCCCTGCCTGTCCCAGCCGGTGTGCAGAGAAGTGTCTCAGGCTAGTGAGTGCTGGTCAGCACTGATCCTCTGTGCTGGAATCTCTCCTCTTTTCCTTCTGTACCCCTGTTGTTGTGCTCTATTCTGTGGCTCCGAACCTTCTCCCGTCCTGACCACACCCCATCTCCACCAGTGAAGGGGCTTCCTACTGTGTGCAAACTTTTCCTCCTTCACAGCTCCCTCCCAGAGGTGAGGTCCCATCTCTATTCTTTTGTCTCTGTTTTTTCTTTTGCCCTACCCAGGTACGTGAGGAGTTTCTCGCCTTTTGGGAAGTCTGAGGTCTTCTGCCAGCATTCAGTAGGTATTCTGTAGGAGTTGTTCCACATGTAGATGTATTTCTGATGTATTGTGGGGAGGAAGGTGATCTCTACATCTTACTCCTCCACCATCTTGAAGGTGCCTCCCACCAGTGTTGCTTTTATCTGATGGAGGTATCCTGAGAAGAAAGAGATTCCACTCATTAAATGAAAAGCATTGATTAAAATATATATATTTTTAATTTTACTTGTTATGAGTATATTCTATATGTTGCAGAGATTAGACCAAGTACCAAGCAAGTATCCTAGAGAGTGGGAAAAGGCATACTGAACTGATGTAGATGATATTATGCTTTCATATTTACCTATAGTAAACAAGTGTCTAGGAAATATTCTGAAGTGAAAAAAAAAACACAATGTAAACAAAATGCCAACTGTTGGTAATAAAGGTCACAGTGTTGAATATATAATTAGTGGAAGCTGACTCAGGATGAGAGGAGAGCCCTGAAGAAATACATGAAATGAGATGATGTCCTTGTTCATACTTACCATGTCACTTACCATGGTTACCACCACCTAGAGATGAAGCATCTGCCTGTTAAAGGTGTTAGATGGTTGGATGTATCACTGAAAAGAGTAAGAAATTAAAGAGCTGATATAGCAGGATAAATTTTTGAGTTAATAATATCAGTAATTAACATTGATAGAGTACTTCCTATGATCCAGACACCTTAAAAATGTACATTCAGTATCTCATGCATATATATCAAAATTATTATTCCCATATATCAGAAAGGAGAGTACATTTTAGAGTGTGGGTTATTTTCCAAGGTCACACAAATGGTAAGCTGTAAAGTAAGAATTTGGACCAGTTGGGACGAAGTTCATAACTTTAATACTCTACTTCCATTTAACATGAGCAATATCAATGTATTCTTCCAAAATAAAAGTATTGTTTTTTATTTGATCTCAGACTTGACATTTAATGTTCCTTTATAGTTTTAAAAAATTACAATGGACAAAATTTGTCTTTTTTTTTTTTTTTTTTTTTGCGGTATGCAGGCCTCTCACTGCTGTGGCCTCTCCCGTTGCAGAGCACAGGCTCCAGATGCACAGGCTCAGCGGCCATGGCTCATGGGCCCAGCCGCTCCGCGGCATGTGGGATCTTCCCGGACCGGGGTACAAGCCCATATCCCCTGCATCGGAAAGCGGACTCTCAACCACTGCACCACCAGGGAAGCCCAAAATTTGTCATTTTTGATCAATTTTTAGTTGAATATTTGAAGGCAACACAAGCTCAGTGTTTACTTTCAGGCAGGCCTGGTTGGAATCCCAAATCCATCTTTTACTCCATCCTTACATGTAATACAAGGACAAGAGAATATACTGCATAGGGTGAATTTAAGGGGTAGATGATGTCCTATATAAAAGTGCCTAGTTGAGGGCCTGATCTCTTTGTAATTGTTTGCTCCCTATGATTTCTATTTCATATTCACAGTGTCCTTTGTCATTTATATATATATCGATGTATATACACAAAAGGCTTATGGAAGTCATATAGAGCTATTGTTTGTTCTTATGTTCTTAAAATACGGAACAATTCAGACTAAGGTTACTTCCAATTGTCTCCTAATGGATAAGATTTTCATATCAGTTGGATGAATGCCATAGATTCTTTTTTCTGTGGTCTGATACTATTTTAAAATATTAATATTTCCGTTTGCCTCAGAAATGTTCTGATTACAGGCCCTTTTCCCATTTAGGAAGATGAGAGGAGAAAGTGTCCCATGCTCACTGCTCTCTGTTGTTACATCATACTTTGCAGAGAAAAATAAAAGGTAATGCTGGGTTTTGACTTTCAAAAGGTCTAAACAAAAGGCAAGCTTTTGCTTCCACAGATGAGATCAGATTCTATAAGGTGAAAGCAGAGGGCAAGAATCAGACAGAATTAGACGCTGATGAAGGTCCCCTAGGAGAAGTTCTGGAAATGTTTTTCTCACTCACAGTGAGGTCAAAAAACCCAAACGAAGGAGGAAATCCTCAGTCAAATTTTGGAATCCGGACAGAGGAATCCTGAGCATTGCTTATGGACTGATTGAAAGACGTTACAATTTTAAATCTATATTGCAGAAAAACATTAAAAATATACTTGTGCAATGAGATTTGTTTCCTTAACTGATAAGGGCTAAGCACATTGATAACAATTTTGGAAGCTGGATAGTGCATAACCACAGTTCACAAAATTGAAACATGTTCTTGACTGAATATTATTTCAGAGAAAATAATCACTTTTTACTTTCTTTTTAGTAAAATATATAACATTCTCAATTCTCAAATTGATGAGCCAATAATAGCATAAAGAAATGATAGCCAACTCTGTGAGTGTGTGTGTATATGTATACATATATTATAGATATATAATCATCTATCAGTCTAGATTAGCCACTTCAAACACTAAGACCATACCCTCAAAAATCAGAATATTTATCTTATTTTATTGATTCTATTTTTTAAAGTAACCTAACAATAGTAATAGTCAGCCTAGTTATATACATATATATGTTATAACATATCTATATAGATAACATAACTATGTATATCTATCTACCAATCTATCTATATATCTATCTTGTATATCTTATATATTGGTCCCAGACTCCATCCACTGTTATAGGGCATCTGGAAGATTGTGTAGGAACTTTTATATTCTAGGAGACAGTCTTACATCTTTTACACCACATTTCATTGTGTGTGTGTTTGTGTGCATGTGTGTGTTTATACACGTATACACTATGTAGAAAGATAGATAGATAGAGACAGATATACATCACATATAATATAACTGATGTGACTATCATTATAGTTAGGCAATGACAAAAACAGCCGTAAAGTCTGTGTTTAAAAATATAAAAATGCTATTTAATTTAGGCAAAATTTGTTGGTATTTCTAAAGTGTCCCATTTAAACTCTTTTTTTTTATCAGATGGTTAAGATATTCATTCATCTGGCAATCTAAGGAATATCTATTGCATAAAAGTGCACTGTGCTAGGCAAAGGTATATACAGAGGAAGAATATAAAATACTTTCACTCATGAGAAAAAAAATCCACAAATATAATCCATCCCACATAAAGTACTAGGAAGAAAAGCAGACTTTGTGTCAAGGACTTGGATTTTGTTTGGATGCAGACACTATCCAGCAGTGTGACACTGAGTTACTGACCTGCTAGTTCACACATTCTTCACTGGAACAATGGTAAATTATTCTAGATATCATATATCTGGAAAATACTTTCTATTTGTAAAGTTCTTTAATTTTATCTATGAATGAAGGTATACAAAGTTGTCTCTGCTTAAATAATAATTTTTTAAAAAGTTTGATTATTCTCATTAAGATTGTGTTTTGCCACTAAATCAAACATCTAGATTAATAAAAAGTAAGGGCTTTCCAATTGTCCAAGTCAAATATATATTTTTAACTGAGATATAAAACAGAAAAAAAAAGTTCCACTTCTATTTCATAATCTAATCAGTGATTTTAAAAGACCTAAAACAGTAGGAAAAGTAAAATTTTAAAGAGATAAGAAATATCATTGGGACTGCATATTTTTACAATTCTAACATGAGAAAAAACTTTAAACACAAACAAATCTTTGCATAATATTTATAACTCAAATAATTTAAGTATATTCATAATTTATTCCAAATTATCAGGCAGGAATATGGGATTTAAAATTAGTCCTACATCAGTTGCTTACTAGCCAAATTAATTTGGGCAGGCCTGAATTTCCTCATCTGCTTGGGTTTTAACATATAATCTTTTGGGTTCTTAAAATTAATGACTTGTGGTATGACATATGTGGTCCATTTGAAGACCTCTCATATTAACATTTCTGAATTCCCCTTGCTCTTGCCCAGAGGCAGCCATTTTATAATTGCTGTTGCTTGTAATTGCATAAACTAGGGTACTTTTCCCAAATGGATAAATACACACTCTTATAGTTTCAGTCAACTCATAATTTAAGCATGATTTGAAGAAGTAACATGAAGCCTGACTGTTGTTTGAATACATCTTACAAAAATTTCTGGCCTGATAAAGTATGATCTCCCAAAATTTGCAGAATGAGAGTTACAGCTTGGAAAAAAATTCCTGTTGACAATAGTGAAAAACTTTGTATGAATTCCGTATCTTGATGCACAGAGAATATCTTCTGAAGAAATATAAATTTGATGACTCTAAGTAGAAAAGTATTTGGAAAGATAAGATTCAAAAGATATTTTAGGGATACCCTATCCAGTTTATTTGATATCTATCTATATTAATTATGTTTATTTACATCTATGTCTAAATTTATGTAAATAAAACTAAAATGGCTCTCTTGACAATAAAAAAATATTATAAGTACTTATAATTACATTCTAATGAAAGCATTATGTTGTTTTAATTATAATTCTTTTTCTTTTTTAGTAGTATACATAATAATGATATATTTTACAATTGATAGCATTTTTGATTTCATTAAATACAATTGAATTATTTTATAAATTAAGGCAATATATGGAAAAAGCCTAGTATTTTGCTTCAGTAACTTCCAGAAAGAAAAATAAGCTATATAATTTTAAGTATGAAGAGGAAGCAGGGTATTTGTGTGAACAAGGTATGTGGGGAGTAGTTGAATGTTATTACATCAAAAATAAATGATAAAATAATTTATGGGACCAAAATTTTTAAAAATTTGGCTGCACCAACAAGTAGGGAATAAATAGATGTGTTATTGATGGGAATTTCTAAATTTAATATCTCATAAATATAAAAGATATCTCATGTTTCATTCCTTATATTTATTTTTTAAATATACAGAATAATATTAGATTACCACAAGGAGATTGGAGAGATATATAACAAAAATTAAATATAACCTCAATGCTCTCATATACAGAATTATTAACTTACGAAGGACGTATTAACATTTGTCATGTATTATGTTATAGGAGCTAGAGTTTCAGCAACAAACAAAATGGAAAATGTTTGTTATTATGAAGCATGTATTCTGAAAGGGTCAAAAAACAAATAAGTAAAGGTAAGGTGTATATTAGACAATGATAAGAGCTCTTGTGAAAAAGAAAAAAGAGTAAGGGGAAAGATAACTCTTTGGGAGTTATTGTTTTATGAAAGGTGGTCAGGAATGTTTTCTAATAATGTGACAATTGAGCAGATACCTGCAGTAAGAGGTAGAAGATAATTGGACTCTCAGATGCAAAAGTGTCCCAGGCAGATGGAAGATCAGGTGCAAAGAGTTGGAAATAAGGAGATCCTTTAATATAAGGGGATGTTTTGATAACTCAGCCCAGAGGCGGACATGGTCACCCACCCTGTAATTTATTTAGATGTAAACAGAGATGATACAAATTAATCAACAGTAAATAAAAATGAAGTGCACTTAGTGCTCATATCAAGTTGAGGATTCCTAGGAGGGGAAAGCCTACTCTGGAGTCTGAAAAGAAAAGCAAGAAAGGAGTGGCTTCAGCTTTTGATTGTGGTGAGGGGGTGAAACTAAAATGGCGATTTGCATGTGGGCTAGAAGCCGTGCTGTCTGAACTTCCTACCAAGTTGCAGATGCAGAGAGCATGCATGAGCAGTCTTTCTTACAAGTCAAAAAAGTGGTGAGGAAGCAGGTGTTCAAGAAGCAGAGAGGGCAGTCACTATGGAGAACAGTATGGAGGTGCCTTAAAAAACTAAAAATAGAATTACTGTATGAGCCAGCAATCCCACTACTGTGCATATACCCAGAGAAAACCATAATTCAAAAAGACACATACACTCCAATGTTCATTGCAGGCACTATTTACAATAGCCAGGTCATGGAAGCAACCTAAATCCCCATTGACAGATGAATGGATAAAGAAGATGTGGTACATATATACAATGGAATATTACTCAGCCATAAAAAAGGAACAAAATGGGGTCATTTGTAGAGATGTGGATGGGCCTAGAGACAGTCATACAGAGTGAAGTAAGTCAGAAAAAGAAAAACAAATATTGTATATTAACTCATATATGTGGAATCTAGAAAAATGGTACAGGTGAACCGGTTTGCAAGGCAGAAATAGAGATACAGGTGTAAAGAAAAAACATATAGACACCAAGGGGGGAAATCGGGGTGGTGGTGGTGGTGGTGAGATGAACTGGGAAATTGGGGTTGACATATATACACTAATACGTATAAAATAAATAACTTGGTTTCTTGGCTTGGTGAGCCTGTGAGGACCTGAGGTTCTAGGGCCACCTGGCCACCAGCAGCAAAAGCAGGTCTGAGGAGGGCAAAAGGTAGCCCTGGAGGTAGCCTTTGCTCAGTGCTGGACAAATGACCACTGCCCTTGGCCCCCAAGTTTCTCCTCCCCCACCTGGCCCCAGCCGGCTCTGGCCTATGCTGAGGTGTGCTGCAAGGCAACATGCTTCTTCATGTTGTGAAGAACAAGATAAAGCCGTGTGGCTGACAGGGTCTTGGTTCCCTGTCTGGGTGTCAGACCTGAGCCTCTGAGGAGGGAGAGACGAGTTCAGGACATTGGTCCACCAAAGACATCCCGGCCCCACATAATATCAAATGGTGAAAGCTCTCTCAGAGATCTCCATCTCAATGCTAAGACCCAGCTCCACTCAAAACCAGAAAACTACAGTGCTGGACACCCCATGCCAAACAACTAGCAAGACAAAAACCACAACCCCACACATTAGCAGAGAGGCTGCCTAAAATCTTAATAAGTTCACAGACACACAAAAACACAGCACTGGACGTGGTCCTGCTCACCAGAAAGACAAGATCCAGTCTCATCCACCAGAACACAGGCACCAGTCCCCTCCACCAGGAAGCCTACACAACACACTGAACCAATTAATCCACTGGAAGCGGACATCAAAAACAATGAGAACTAAGAACATGCAGACTGCGAAATGGAGACCCCAAACATGGTAAGTTAAGCAAAATGAGAAGACAGCGAAATACACAGCATATGAAGGAGCAAGGTAAAATCCCACCAGACCAAACAAATGAAGAAGACATAGGCAGTCTATCTGAAAAAGAACTCAGAGTAATGATAGTAAAGATGATCCAAAATCTTGGAAATAGAATGGAGAAAATACAAGAAATGTTTAACAAAGACCTAGAAGAACTAAACAGCAAACAGGCAATGATGAACAAAAAATTAAATGAAATTAAAAATTCTCTAGAAGGAATAAATAGCAGAATAACAGAGGGAGAAAAACAGATAAGTGACCTGGAAAATAAAATAGTGGAAATAACTACTGCAGAGCAGAATAAAGAAAAAGAATGAAAAGAATTCAGGACAGTCTCAGAGACCTCTGAGACAACATTAAACTCACCAATATTCAAATTATACAGTCACAGAAGAAGAAGAGAAAAAAAAAAGGACTGAGAAAATATTTGAAAAGATTATAGTTGAAAACTTCCTTAAATAGGTAAGGAAATAGTCAATCAAGACCAGGAAGTGCAGAGAGTCCAATACAGGATAAATCCAAGGAGAAACACAGGAAGACACATATTAATCAAACTATCAAAAATTAAATAAAAAGAAAAAATATTAAAAACAGCAGGGAAAAAGCAACAATAAATATAAAGGGAATCCCCATAAGGTTAGTAGTTGATCTTTCAGCAGAAACTCTGCAAGACAGAAGGGAGTGGTAGGACATATTTAAAGTAATGAAAGGGAAGAACCTACAACCAAGATTACTGTACGCAACAAGGATCTAATTCAGATTGGATGGAGAAATCAAAACATTTACAGACAAACAAAAGCTAAGAGAATTCAGTACCACCAAGCCAGCTTTACAACAAATGCTAAAGGAACTTCTCTACGCAAGAAACACAAGACAAGGAAAGACGTGCAATAAAAAACCCAAAACAATGAAGAAACTGGTAATAGGAACATACATATCAACAACTACCTTAAATGTAAATGGATTAAATATTCCAACCAAAAGACATAGATTTGTTGAATGGATACAAAAACATGACCCATACATATGCTGTCTAAAAGAGACCCAGTTGAGACCTAAGGACAAATACAGACTGAAAGTGAGGGCATAGAAAAAGATATTCCATGCAAAAGGAAATCAAAAGGAAGCTGGAGTAACAATTCTCATATCAGACAAAATAGACTTTAAAATAAAGACTATTACAAGAGACAAAGAAGGACATTACATAATGATCAAGGGATCGATCTAAGAAGAAGATATAAAAATTGTAAATATTTATGCACCCACATAGGAGCACCTCAATACATAAGGCAAATGCTAATAGCCATAAAAGGGGAAATCGACAATAAAAAAATATAGTAGGGGACTTTAACACCCACTTTCACCAATGGACAGATCATCCAAAATGAAAATAAATAAGGAAACACAAGTTTTAAATGATACATTAAACAAGATGCACTTAATTGATATTTATAGGATAATCCATCCGAAAAAAAAAAAATACACTTTCTTCTCAAGTGCTAATGGAACATTCTCTGGGATAGATCATATCTTGGGTCACAAATCAAGCCATGGTAAATTTAAGAAAATTGAAATCGTATCAAGTGTCTTTTCTTACCACAATGATATGAGATTAGATATCAATTATAGGAAAAAATCTGTAAAAAATACAAACACATGGATGCTAAACAATACACTATTAAATAACTAAGAGATCACTGAAGAAATCAAAGAGGAAACCAAAAAATACCTACAAACAAATTACAGTGAAAACACGATGACCCAAAACTTATGGGATGCAGCAAAAGCAGTTCTAGGAGGAAAGTTTATAACAATACAATCCTACCTCAAGAAACAAGAAACATCTCAAATAAACAACCATACCTTACACCTAAAGCAATTAGAGAAAGAAGAACAAAAACTCTCCAAACTTAGCAGAAGGAAAGAAATAATAAAGATCAGATCAGAAATAAATGAAAAAGAAATGAAGGAAACAATAGCAAAGATCAATAAAACTAAAAGCTGGTTCTTTGAGAAGATAAACAAAATTGACAGACCATTAGCCAGACTCATCAAGAAAAAAAGGGAGAAGACACAAATCAATAGAATTAGAAATGGAAAAGGAGAAGTAACAATTGATACTGCAGAAATACAAAGGATCATGAGAGATTACAGCAAGCAACTGTATTCCAATAAAATGGACAACCTGAAAGAAATGGACAAATTCTTAGAAAAGCACCACCTTCCGAGACTGAACCAGGAAGAAATAGAAAATATAAACAGACCAATCACAAGCAGTGATATTGAAGCTGTGATTAAAAATCTTCAAACAAACAAAAGCCCAGGACCAGATGGCTTCACAGGCAAATTCTATCAAACATTTAGAGAAGAGCTAACACAAAACCTTCTCAAACTCTTCCAAAATATAGCAGAGAGAGGAAAACTCCCAAACTTATTCTACAAGGCCACCATCACCCTGATACCAAAACCAGACAAAGATGCCACAAAAAAAGAAAATGACCGTCCAATATCACTGACGAACATAAATGCAAAACTCCTCAACAAAATACTAGCAAACAGAATCCAAGAGCACATTAAAAAGATCATACACCATGATCAAGTGGGGTTTATCCCAGGAATGCAAGGATTCTTTAATATACGCAAATCAATCAATGTGATACACCATATTAACAAATTGAAGGATCAAAACATAGGATCATCTCAATAGATGCAGAAAAATGTTTTGAAAAATTTCAATATCGATTTATAATAAAAACTCTCCAGAAAGTAGACATAGAGGGAACTTACCTCAACATAATAAAGGCCATATTTGACAAACCCACAGCCAACTTCATTCTCAATGGCGAAAAACTGAAACCATTTCCACTAAGATCAGGAAGAAAACAAGGTTGCCCACTCTCACCAGTATAATTCAACATAATTTTGGGAGTTTTAGCCACAGTAATCAGATAGGAAAATGAAATAAAAGCAATCCAAATCAGAAAAGAAGAAGTAAAACTGCCACTGTTTGCAGATAACATGATACTATACATAGAGAATCCAAAAGATGCTACCAGAAAACTACTAGAGATAATCAATGAATTTGGTAAAGTAGCAAGATCCAAAATTAATGCACAGAAATCTCTTGCATTCCTATACACTGATGATGAAAAATTTGAAAGAGAAATTATGGAAACACTCCCATTTACCATTGCAACACAAAGAATAAAATACCTAGGAATAAACTTACCTAAGGAGACAAAAGACCTGTATGTAGAAAACTATAAGACACTGATGAAAGAATTAAAATACAATACAAACAGATGGAGAGATATACCATGTTCTTGCATTGGAAGAATCAACATAGTGAAAATGACTATACTACCCACAGCAATCTACAGATTCAATGCAGCCCCTATCAAACTACCAGTGGCATTTTTCACAGAGCTAGAACAAAAAATTGTACAATGTGTGTGGAAACACAAAAGACCCTGAATAGCCAAAGCAATCTTGAGAAAGAAAAATGGAGCTGGAGGAATCATTCTCCCGAACTTCAGACTATACTATAAACCTACAGTAATCAAGACAGTATGGTACTGGCACAAAAACAGAACTATCGATCAATGGAACAGGATAGAAAGCCCAGAGAAAAACCCACACGCATATGGTCACCTTATCTTTGATGAAGGAGGCAAGATAAGACAGTGGTGCTGGGAAAACTGGACAGCTACATGTAAAAGAATGAAATTAGAACACTCCCTAACACTATGCACAAAAGTAAGCTCAAAATGGATTAAAGACCTAAATGTAAGGCCAGACACTATAAAACCCTTAGAGGAAAACAGGCAGAACACTCTATGACATAAATCATAGCAAGATCCTTTTTGACCTACCTCCTAGAGAAATGGAAATAAAAACAAAAATAAACAAACAGGACCTAATGAAACTTAAAAGCTTTTACACAGCAAAGGAAACCATAAACAACATGAAAAGACAACCCTCAGAATGGGAGAAATTATTTGCAAACGAAGCTACTGACAAAAGATTAATCTCCAAAATATACAAGCAGCTCATGCAGCTCAATATCAAAAAACAAAAAACCCAACCCAAAAATGGGCAGAAGACCTAAATAGACATTTCTCCAAAGAAGATATACAGATTGCCAACAAACACATGAAACGATGCTCAACATCACTAATCTTTGGAAAAATGCAGATCAAAACTACAATGAGGTATCAACTCACACCAGTCAGAATGGCCATCATCAAAAATTCTACAAACAGTAAATCCTGGAGAGGGTGTGGAGAAAAGGGAACCCTCTTGTACTGTTGGTGGGAATGTAAATTGATACAGCCACAATGGAGAACAGTATGGCAGTTCTTCCAACAACCTAACATAGAACTACCATGTGATCCAGCCATCCCACTACTGGCCATATACCCTGAGAAAACCATAATGCAAAAAAGGTCATGTACCACAATGTTCACTGAAACTCTATTTACATTAGCCAGGACATGGAAGCAACCTAAGTGTCCATTGACAGGTGAATGGATAAAGAAGATGTGGCAAATTTATACAATGGAATATTATTCAGCCATATAAAAAAATGAAGTTGAGTTATTTGTGGTGAAGTGGATGGACCCCGAGACTGTCATACAGAGTGAAGTAAGTCAGAAAGAGAAAAGCAAATACCGTATGCTAACACACATACATATATGGAATCTAAAAAGAAAAAGAGAAAAAAAAAATTGTTCTGAAGAACCTATGGGCTGGAAAGGAATAGAAGCACAGACATAGAGAAAGGACTTGAGGACACAGGGAAGGGGAATGGTAAGCTAGGACGAAGTGAGAGAGTGGCATGTACATATGTGCACTACCAAATGTAAAATAGATAGCTAGTGGGAAATACCTGCATAGCACAAGGAGATCAGTCAGTGCTTTGTGTCCACATAGAGGGGTGGATAGGGAGGGTGGGAGGGAGACGCAAAAGGGAGGAGATATCAGGATGTATGTATATGTATCATTGATTCACTTTGTTATAAAGCAGAAACATACATGCCATTGTAAACCAATTATACTCCAATAAAGATGTTTAAGAAAGAAGGAAAGAGGGGCTTCCCTGTTGGCGCAGTGGTTGAGAGTCCGCCTGCCGATACAGGGGACATGGGTTCGTGCCCCGGTCCGGGAAGATACCACATGCCGCGGAGCGGCTGGGCCCGTGAGCCATGGCCACTGGACCTGCGCGTCCGGAGCCTGTGCTCCTCAATGGGAAAGGCCACAGCAGTGAGAGGCCCATGTACCACAAAAAAAAAAAAAAAAAAAAGGAAAAAAAGAAAGAAAGGAGGGAGGGAGGGAGGGAGGAAGGAAGGAAAGGAAGAAAGGCAGAAAGGAAGGAAGAAAGAAATAAAGAAAGAGTAAATTAAAAATAAAGAGCCTGCTGTATAAAAGTAAATAAATAAAATTAAATTTAAAACAAGAAAAAAGAAGCAGAGAGGCAACAAAGGAGCCTATGTAAGGTCAGACATCAAAGGTAGAGTTATCTTCTTTATTACAAGAAGTCAGTGTAATTTCAAAGCAGGTATGAAATACTTTATTAACATAATATCCTCAAAAGTAGTAAAACATGAAAGATGTATAAGTACTATAGAGTAATGAATGAAAAAAGATTTGTCACATAAAAACGTTGCAAATAAAATGTCAGGAATACTGATAGTTTGAGTTAATGAACAAAACTGCTTAGTTTTTGCATGTTTCCAACTGTTTTCCATTTTTAGCTATTCAAGACTGTCCAATTAAAAATGTGCTCTTATTTCTTTCTCTTTATCACCTGATATCTACATGATAATCTCTAGCATCTCTCAAATAATGAGATATAATATAAAGGTAAATGAATACATGCATTTACAGCTATTTAAAATTTTCATAAAATTTTGCAGTTAGTTGTTAAAGAAGTTGCCAAACTAGCCCTGTGGGCTAAATCCAATAGGTCTTCTATTTTTGTAAATAAACTCATAATAAAACACAGACAGACCCATTTGTTGTGATATTGCCTGTGGCTACTTTTTGCTATAATCATGAGTTGATTACTTATGACAGAGAGCTTATGATGTGCAGAGCTTCACATATTTACTCTTGGCCCATTACAGAAAAAGTTGGCCTATTCCTGATCTTGTTTTATTAATTTGATCTTTGCCATTAATTCACAGAAATAAAATTATGTGTAAGTATAATCGCTGTGACACACAGAATATTAGAGAGCTCAAAACTTTTTAAAAGTTGTGAAAATAAATGTAGGAATTTCACATTAGGATGTTCGGGGAGTTTTGCTACTAAAACATATCGTATAGTTTAAAAAAAATCAAAAACTCATATTCACACCAGAACCAAGACCCATTTTTAAATCAATACATTAACTGCTTCATAGTATTTAGCAGACTCATCCCATGTCCAGATCTAGAAAAACTGAGTGAATAACCACTAATATTATCAAAAGAATTTTTTTCCTAAGAACAAATGTTCATTAAAACCAATGTTTTTGATAGTCACAGATGTTGTCAGCTATTCTTTCTTTAATTTCGTATTCGTCTCAGTGAACCTGCTGTGCTGCTAACTATTCTTTAGAGTGATATACCCTGGGAAATCAGAGACAAGAAAATAGTAAGCAGTAATAGTATCACTTAAAATTAAACTAGAAAAATCTATGTATCAGGTAACACAGCTTCCTCCATATCAGAATTTTCATGTCAGTTTTGCCCTAATCCTTACTCACTACCAATATTTCCCATAAATTCTCTCCATCTCTCCTTCTCTCTCTTTCTTTCATCCATCCATCTATCTCTCCTCCTTCTACTTCTCTTTTTGTCTCCCTCTTCTATTTCTTTCCTTCTCTATGTTCCTACCTTTTCCTTCTTTTTCTGACACCATCTCTTTCTTCACCTTCTTTCCAATCCTGGAAGTAAATGAACCAGTTTCATAGGGGGCCCAGTGTTCTAGAAATAAATGATGACTAAGGGGCAATCATGCTTCAGAGCTTCATCCTCATGATTATGACTCTAAATATGAATTAAACTCTGATCCCAGCCATTTCTCGTATATTAAGTTCCCCCCAAAAAAACATAAAAATCATACAAAACATTTAAGTAAGGGAATGGAAAATGATTTACACTGAAACATACCCATAGCCTGGCCACCTCTCTAATCCCATCTACCACCAAATCATACATAGGATATCACAACCTCATCCATTAAGTTCACTCTTACCCTAACTTCTTCCTTGATTCCATAATCTGCACAGCCATAGCCTTTTACAATATTGAATCATATTGCTTAGTATTAATAGTTATAACTTTTGTATGTTTTAATTTGCAATTGTGTATTCATACTTTGATTTTATATTTATGTAGTATATAAGCTCCCTTAAGGTAGGTGTTGTGCTGCTTCTGCTCATTCCTTTATCCCTAGCACCAAGTTTAAATACCTAAATTATTTGTTTTTTTTAATTAAAGAATGCATTGTAAGATTTTTTAATAGGGCACTTCTCTGGTAGCACAGTGGTTAAGTATCCAATGCAGGGGACATGGGTTCGAGCCCTGGTCCGGGAAGATCCCACATGCCATGGAGCAACTAAGCCCATGTGCCACAGCTACTGAGATTGCATTCTAGAGCCCACGAGCTACAACTACTGAGCCTGCATGCCAAGACTACTGAAGCCTGTGTACCTAGAGCTCTGCTCCACAACAAGGGAAGCCACTGCAATGAGAAGCCCACACACTGCAACAAAGAGTACCCCTTGCTCGCAGCAGCTAGAGAAAGCCCAAACACAGCAATGAAGACCCAACGCAGCCAAAAATAAATAAATAAATAATTTTCAAAAAAGAATTTCTTTTTTTTCTTTCTTTTTTTTTTTTTTTTGCGGTACACAGGCCTCCCACTATTGTGACCTCTCCCGTTGCAGAGCACAGGCTCTGGACATGCAGGCTCAGCAGCCATGTCTCACGGGCCCAGCCACTCTGTGGCATGTGGGATCTTCCCGGACCGGGGCATGGACCCGTGTCCCCTGCATCGGCAGGCAGACTCTCAACCACTGTGCCACCAGAGAAGCCCAAAAAAGAACTTTTAATGGTATAAAGAGTATTAAAACATTCCACATGATTGACTATTTAGTCCCTTATGGGAGTATAAGAGATGTGAAAGCACAAATGGTAAAATCTGAAAAGGACTGCTTCAGAGTCATATACATAGGGAGTGAGAGCGTGAGGTATTCATCAGAGTCATTAAATAAAAGAAGTGATTGAAAAGATGTCCTTTCTATATCCTCTCATACATGGATGGCACCCAGGCTGGGATAATTCTTTTATCACTTTCTGGAAAATATTCATATATGATAAATTATCTCCCTATCCTCTACTTCAAACTGAGAGTTGCTTAAGATCATAAACCTTATTTGTTTCTGCTTTTTAAAGAAATATGAGCTTTTAGTCTTTCAATCTATTGTTCAGATAAACTTAAGCAAAGGCCACAGCAGTCATCTGGGTAGTTCTCTTTAGGTAGTTTTTCAAGCTGGAACATTCAAGTCAAATACAAATATTTTTCAATCCTGCAGTTTTTTTTTTCTTCCTTGATTTAATTTCCTCATCATTCCACTTCACATTGCCTATGTAAATTAAGCTGTCGTGCTGTAAACCACAGTTCCCCCTTGTCAATCTCCTCAGTAACAGCTTCAAAGTACTAAAAAGCTAAAATAGCTACAAAAGAACAATTAATTTGTGCAAAATCACAGAGGCACTGTAGGTATTAAAAACACTACAGTAAGGCTTTTATCAGCAAGCTAAACTGCACAGCATTAAGCTCAAAACTAATAAGGCTGAATGTGCAGCACAATGATGAGGATGATAAAGGAATTTCAAGGACATACAGAGAATTGGGGTAACATGATTTAGAAGTGATGCAGTTATTTTTTTTGTTTTGTTTTGTTGTGTTGTGTTTTGTTTTCTCAGGGTATATGCCCAGTAGTGGGATTGCTGGGTTATATGGTAGTTCCATTTTTAGTTTTTTTTTTTTTTTTTTTTTACATCTTTATTGGAGTATAATTGCTTTACAATGGTGTGTTAGTTTCTGCTTTATAACAAAGTGAATCAGTTATACATATACATATGTTCCCATATCTCTTCCCTCTTGCATCTCCCTCCCTCCCATCCTCCCTATCCCACCCCTCCAGGTGGTCACAAAGCACCGAGCTCAACTCCCTGTGCTATGCGGCTGCTTCCCACTAGCTATCTACGTTACGTTTGGTAGTGTATATGTGTCCATGCCACTCTCTCGCTTTGTCACAGCTTACTCTTCCCCCTCCCCATATCCTCAAGTCCATTCTCTAATAGGGCTGTGTCTTTATTCCTGTCTTACCCCTAGGTTCTTCATGACATTTTTTTTTTCTTAAATTCCATATATATGTGTTAGCATACGGTATTTGTCTTTCTCTTTCTGACTTACTTCACTCTGTATGACAGACTCTAGGTCTATCCACCTCATTACAAATAGCTCAATTTCGTTTCTTTTTATGGCTGAGTAATATTCCATTGTATATATGTGCCATATCTCCTTTATCCATTCATCTGATGATGGGCACTTAGGTTGTTTCCATCTCCTGGCTATTGTAAATAGAGATGCAATGAACATTTTGGTACATCACTTTTTTGAATTATAGTTTTCTCAGGGTATATGCCCAGTAGTGGGATTGCTGGGTCATATGGTAGTTCTATTTGTAGGTTTTTAAGGAACCTCCATACTGTTCTCCATAGTGGCTGTACCAATTCACATTCCCACCAGCAGTGCAAGGGTGTGCCCTTTTCTCCACACCCTCTCCAGCATTTATTGTTTCTAGATTTTTTGATGATGGCCATTCTGACTGGTGTGAGATGATACCTCATTGTAGTTTTGATTTGCATTTCTCTAATGATTAATGATGCTGAGCATGCAGTTATTTCAAATAAACATCTACATAAGTATATATGAAAAATGCTGATCTGTTGGGAAAGGCAAGTTTAGACCAGTAAGGAAATTTATTTACATCTATTTTTGGAGAAACTTACATTTTTATGGAAATTACTGTTGGAGATTCTGATAATGCACACTGAGATCACTCAATATATACTTGTTCATTGGCAATTGGCTGACAGTTTGATATTTAAAAACTTATCTCTGAACTGTAAAAAAAAAAACAAAAACGATGGCTTATTATATCTAAAACTACCTAAAAGGATAACATTAAAACATAATCAAGAGTGCCACCGCCTCCTGTGTTGAAATAGAAATAGAAACAATTACTTTAATCATCAGTTGTTTAATGGCTGCTCTCAGCTCAAATCTGTGTTAGGTGCTATGGGCTGGAAAGGAAGTTAAGCTACTAATTTCCAAATAAATGCATTAAATGCTTCCAGAACTAGATAGAGAAGAATGAATTTCTAATTGTGATGTAAATACAGCGGATGCAACCAGGACCTAAAGGGAGGGACAGTTTTGTGTTATAGAAACCATGGGAATATCTGCCTTTGTTCCTTTGTTCCTTTGCCACCTGATAAATCTAGGTTTAAATTCCAAGCACTCTGCTAACATACTGTGAGATTTTCTGTGAACTAGTCTTTCTCTTTGAGATTAAGCTTTCTCAACTGGAAAATGGGGAGAATAAAACAGAACTCACAGAGCTGTTATAAAGAAGAAATAAGAAAAATGCTTTAAAGTGTAGCACATAGTAGGATTTCAAATATATGCTCAGTTTATCTTGAATAAAGTTTTTCCCATAACAGCAAGTATATGCCTACTATGAGTACTATAGTTCATAGGATGAAATATATTAGAAATAGAGGTTTTCTTTTTTGTTTCAAATAAGGAATCATTTGGTCTAATGTCTTTAACTTACAAATGCAAACATTGAGATTCAACAGCAGACCTCTGAGATTCCTTTCGAAAACGTACACTGTGTTCAGAGTGCCCTATAAAGAACCAACAAATGTTGCAATGCTTTTTGGAATATTAGGTCCTAGTCACCATCGAAACATAAGAGAATATTACCAGCCTGTTATTTCAGTCTCTCCTTCTTATTCCAATGTCATACTTCAAGAAAATCTGGCTTATTACCTAGATTTGCATGCTTTCATTATAATGTGGCCACATGTCAAATATCCATCTGCATATAATGTAATGTATAACAATATAAATAATAGGCTCCCAAGTTTATTTAGACTGACTTGTGTGAAACACAGTGTGGAATTATGAAGAGCGATTTCTTTAGCAGTAGTTCCTCAATATCAGAAAAGAATATTAACAAAGTGCAAGATATCCATACCCAGAGCTTGTAGAAAAACCTGCTGCTTATTGTTTGCAATAACTATATTGTGCTAATTCAATATATATCATAAAAAATTTCAGTGGCACTCTTCATTGACAAATTTTGATGTGCAATTAGTAAATATTACCAAGCAAATGGAAAAATTAATATAACAGTGGCCTTCACTTTCACACATTATTCTAGATATATAATTTAAGTTTTACTTTAAAAACTTTTCAAACCTGCAAAAAGGTGGGAAAAAATGTATAAGTATACCTTCACTCACAGTCACACATTTTTTCTCTTGCTCTCTTTATTTCTCTCTTATTTTTTGCTGAATCATTTCAAACCATTTGCAAACATCTTAAGGCTTCACTCTTAAATACTTTAGCATTTAAATTATATACTACTCAAGGGGGGAAGCAGGGAGAGGAATAAATTGGGAGATTGGGATTGACATATACACTACTACATATAAAATAGGTAACTAATAAGAGCCTGCTGTATAGCACAGGGGACTCTACTCAATACTCTGTAATGACCTATGTGAGAAAAGAATCTAAAAAAGAATGGATATATGTATAACTGATTCACTTTGCTGTACAGCAGAAACTAAACATTGTGAAGTTAACTATACTCCAATAAAATTAATTTAAAAATTATATGCTATTTTATAAACAGGCCCAGAAAATTTATCATTAATTCAATATTATCTAATAAAGAAACCATAGTCAAAATACCGGTTGGAGCTGGTTTTAAATCCACATAGAAAATTTTGCTCTTGTACTTAAGTTTCTCCAAACTTATCAATATCATAGATATATTATATTTGTATTCTTGAAATGCAAAATATTAACATTATGCATTGTAAGCTTGTTTAAAACTTCAGTTATTATAGCTTATTATGATATTTTCTAAAATGAGAGTTTATGAAAAGAAGTGAGTCTTGAACTGAAAATATTATTTTATAACTCTAGGAAGAAGTACCAAAATTTATGATGCCAGAGTGAGTAAACCAGGATAGTATGTTACATAGGCATATATGTCTTTGTAGATATCATTAAATAACTTTGAAATAAAAACGTGAAATTTGTGCTATGAATGTAAAGGAAAAGTCTCTTGTTTTCCCATACAGATATTTTAATAAATAACAATACCCAAAAGCAACTCTTATATTTGCTTTTTCATGCTGCAAAGATGAAATATGTGCATAAGAGTGACCCTTAAAAAGTTTAGGTAATATTGAAAGTATCATTACAGGATTATAAACACACAAAATAGATTCCTTTTGTAGATAGCTTGAGTTCTGATGGTAGAGCAGAACGCTAGGCATCAGGGGACTATTTGGAGCACTAATACTTTAGGTATAAATTGTATACCTTTCATCAACTAAGTATGTTAGAGACTTTTACTGTAATATAATACAATATTAAACATCGAACTGTATTAAAGATTTTTTCAATTAACAGAAAATTTGATAACACATTTACTAGAATTTTTAAACTCATGTATTCTATCAATAAATATTGAGTGTCTTCTTTGTCCATGAAGCTGCATGATGGAGAGAGTACAAATATAAGTTAGAAATGTTACCTGTTCACAGACACAAAAATCTCATAAAAGAGACAAAAAACACAAAGGTCAAAATGCATTAAATAGCTAGGACAGAATCTATGCTGGAATAATGTCTTCTTTACCGTTGGGAGCAAATGTTTTCAGTTTGTCAGTGTCACAGTCATAGTACAGAAAACAGAAATGGATTACATATTTAATATCAAAACATCAAGATGGGGGCTTCCCTGGTGGCGCAGTGGTTGAGAATCTGCCTGCTGATTCAGGGGACACAGGTTCGAGCCCTGGTCTGGGAAGATCCACATGCCGTGGAGCAACTAGGCCCGTGAGCCACAACTATTGAGCCTGCACTTCTGGAGCCCGTGCTCCACAACAAGAGAGGCCATGATAGTGAGAGGCCCGCACACCGCGATGAAGAGTGGTCCCCGCTTGCCGCAACTGGAGAAAGCCCTCGCACAGAAACGAAGACCCAACACAGCTAAAAATAAATAAATAAATAATAATTAAAAATGAATATCTGCTTATATAAAAAAAAATTCATGATGCAAAGAATGTCCTAAAGGTGCTAATTTCCCAACAGTCTTCACTTTTCAGATTTAATGTATAATTTCCCACTATATAGTGAATTGCAAATACAGTAAAATTGATTTTCTTATCAATGGACAGACATTTAAATCATGGGTA
This sequence comes from Monodon monoceros, assembly GCF_005190385.1. Lineage (NCBI taxonomy): Eukaryota > Metazoa > Chordata > Mammalia > Artiodactyla > Monodontidae > Monodon > Monodon monoceros. The sequence goes on from NW_021703767.1 coordinate 35,600,189, forward strand.
TCATGTATTAATTTAATAGTTACTAAACTCTACTATGTTTTAGGTATTTTCTACATGTTGTGGATAGTGGGGGAGACCTTATTACTCATTGCACCTGCTTCAAGTAAAAACCCACACATGTCAAGCCTTGATGTGATGGGGATGAAGAAGAAGGGTGGTCCTGAGTCTGAGTAAGGTGTTAAGGTGGAACATAGAGATTTTTCTTTTTGTAAATGGACTTAAAGAATTACTTACAAAAGTATAAAGATTGAAATTGATCCTGTATTCTATCTTCCCTGAAAATTCAGATGTTTAATAATTTGTGCAAAACAAAGAGGAGACTCCATAAATTCTGATGCTGTGGGAGGGCTAGGTCATTAAAAACTGTTCAGTTTGTCAGATGAATTTTAAAAACCACTGTTATACTGATAATCAAAGCTACGTATTAGTTATATTTGATTCTTCTATGGCTCTCCTACAATAGCCTGATGATATTAATTTAGTATAAACTGATTTAAAATGGCATAATGAGTCTTTTCATATAAATGTTTTGGTTTGATGCATTACAAAAGATGAAGGAAAATTGCATGCTTCTAATGCTTCCAATAGTTGCAGGCCAAAAAATACCAAAAAAGATTGGGGTGGAGGGAAACAAACATAATGGAGCAGCTATAGAAAATAGTGAACAAAACATGGGAGAAAATAAACAGTAACCACGCTTTTGAAGCCTCTCAACACAAAATACAAAGATATGAATGGAGGAACATTGTCTCCTTTTTTCCCAGTCATGCGCTGTCATTCCTCCTGGTCTGTTCTCACAGACCATTTACTGGCAGTAATCCTGCGCTACATAAAGCCAGCAGTACTGAGCATAGCGGAAGGCAAAAAAGAGCAGTGGGAGTAATAATAGCACTTCCCCACTGAACCAAGTAAGGGAACAGTAGTGCAGTAGGATAGCATGCCTTTCTGTCTAAGGTAAAATCGGTTTGACAGGAGGGGAGCAAATGTGGGTTGAATACATTTCTTGGATGGCATAAGCAGAGTTCCTTAGTCTGATTGCTAGACAATCCCAGAGGAAAATCTAGGTGTTCCTGAGTGTCTTTTTCATGAAACATTTTTTTTTTCTTGCTACACATTCATTTTCCAGCTGGTAAGGAAACCAGGGGTACTTTCTTACAGAAACACTTTGAAATGAGTGATGATGTTACAGACAACTTAGTGGACACATTAAATAACAAAAAGATACTGGTGATAATCACACTGCTCTGGGTCTTAGCATGAGAGTGTTAATCTCTTAGGGCTTGATTGCAATTGCAATTTTTAATTAAAAATTAAAAGAGCTCACACCCATACATTTCTGTGGTGTGTCACTGATCCTTACACAAGGCTAAAGAAATGTACACGGATAAGGTGGAAACCAGGTTTTAGAAAGAAAGCCACAGAAGGAAGTAAAATTTTTGAAGAGAAGAAAGAATTTTGTGTGAAAATAGAACAAAACATTGTTTCTTAAATAGGAAAACAATTTCATACCATGAAAGTGTTCATGTTATTATTATCCCTCTATTTTTGTGTTACTTTTTACTTCCACACATACAGAGAGAATAAAAACAATTTTAAAAAACCTTTTAGTAATTCAGATGTTGGGTTCAGATCTCAGCTACACCATTTATTAGCAACTTAGTCAATTACATATTTTCTGATCATTAGCTTACTCTTCTCTAAACCTGGGAAAATAACATAATAGTACTTACCATATATTAAGAACCTAGCATGGTACTTGGCATACTAGGGTTCAGTATATTTTGGTTTCTTTTCTTCCAAATTGTTAAAAATTATTCCCTGAATAAATTTTATTGGAAAACTAATATGAAGCTAGATAATAAAGAAGACAAATTCAAATACATGTACGGAGGCTCTAGTATAGAGAAAAAATTAATGTACACACAAATTTTATTTATTTATTTTTGTCAATAGTGATGTTCTTTTATTTTTAACATCTTTATTGGAGTATAATTGCTTTACAATGGTCACAATTTTAATGCAAAATAAGCATTACAAGATTAAACACTAAATTTATGGTTCGATAGTAAGAAAGAAGTAGAATGCAAAAACTATTAAAATAAGACAACACAATATGTAGTTACATGGTAAATAGTGACATAATTATGTATAAGGAGGTCAAAGAAAATGGAGGATAATGGTAACTGTGCTGTTCAGGAAATACTTCATGGAGGTGGTGAGTCTTAAACTTGAAGAAGTGCAGGGTGTGCATAAAGATATTGAGGAGAAGAAATTCACTTTATGAGTAAGAGTGAGGACACAGCCTGTCTGCCAATAATGAAAACTAACACACCAAGGTGCATCAGCAATGTGGCAGTCAGGAGTAGTTTCACTAGTTCTCTATTCACAAATTATATGACTACTAATAATTTCAGAGCAAATAATAAAAATGTATACATGGAAAGATATTGTATCCCTATTTCCTTCACATTATTGTTTTGATTTTTATAAAATCTAATTACAAGTTTTCTCTATAAACTCCCCTAAATTTTAATTTTCTTGCCTAAACTCTATCTAATCCTGAAATGTGGTAGTTCCATGTTAAATTGAATAACATTATCAAGGTGTAGCTTCAGAAAGACTCGCCCATAGAGAGGAGCAAACTGATTCTTATTTTCTATATTTTTAAAATTTCCATTATATTTTGTATATTTTATAAAATTGTAAATTAAGAGTATTATAAACCCTCATCACTCACACTTTCACAGTTACCATTATTTTAAAAATCTTCAATTGTCCCAATTATTATTATTATTTTGATGTTTTGGTCCTAAAACAAATACTAGATATGATTTTATTTTGCCCACGCATATTGCAACATTTACCTCCAACAAACAGATTTTGTAAAAACGGTATCAACAAAGTTATTTCACTGAATGAGTTAATATTTACTCAACTCTAAGGCCTTGTTTCTGTTCAAATTTCTGTATTACTTTTATATGTAAAAACTTACTTTGCACTAGATATTTGAATCAAGAGCTAAATGAGTTTGTGTTTGCTTGACATATTATTTTCTTTTCAGTTTATTGAGGTATAATTGGCAAATAAAATTGTAAGATATTTAAACATATATCATGGAAACGATACACAGATACATGTGGCAGTGTCCCCTGCCCATTGAGTTAATTACCACATCCATCATCTCACATATTAACTTTCTTTTCTTTTTGGTGAGAACATTTAAATTCTACTCTCAGCAAAGTTCACTTACACAATACAGTGTTATTAACTATAGTAACCATGTTATATTAGATCCTCAGAAATTACCCATCTTATAAGTGAAAGTTTGAAACTTTTTACCAACCTATTCCTATTCCCCATCCCTGTACTACCTGGTGACTACTTTTCTACTCTCTGTTTCTATGAGTTCATCATTTAAAAAAATTTTTAAAATTCCATATATAAGTGATACCATGCATTATTTGTTTTTTTCTGCCTGGCGTATTTTACTTAGCATAATGCACTCTGGGTTCATAATTTTTTCCACAAGTGACAAAATTCCTTTTTTTTTTAACATCTTTATTGGAGTATAATTGCTTTACATAGTTGTGTTGGTTTCTTCTGCAAAACAAAGTGAATCAGCTATACGTATACATATATTCCCATATCCACTTCCTTTTGTGTCTCCCTCCCACCCTTCCTATCCCACCCCTCTAGGTGGTCACAAAGCACTGAGCTGACCTCCCTGTGCTATGCAGCTGCTTCCCACTAGCTATCTATTTTACATTTAGTAGTATATATATGTCCATGCCACTCTCTCACTTCATCCAGCTTACCTTTCACCTTCCCCATGTCCTAGGTCCATTCTCTATGTCTGCATCTCTATTTCTGTCCAGCCCCTACATTCTTCAGAACCATTTTTAAAAACTTTTTTAGATTCCATATATATATGTTAGCATACGGTATTTGTTTTTCTCTTTCTGACTTAACTTCACTCTGTATGACAGTCTCTAAGTCCATCCATCTCACTACAAATAACTCAATTTCATTTCTTTTTATGGCTGAGTAATATTCCATTGGAAATGTGTGCCACATCTTCTTTATTCATTCACCTGTCGATGGACACTTCAGTTGCTTCCATGTCTCGCTATTGTAAATAGTGCTACAGTGAATATTGTGGTACATGACTCTTTTCAAATTACGGTTTTCTCAGGGTGTATGCCCTGTAGTGGGATTGCTGGGTCATATGGCAGTTCTATTTTTAGTTTTTTAAGGAACCTCCATACTGTTCTCCACAGTGGCTGCATCAATTTACATTTCCACCAACAGTGCAAAAGGGGTCCCTTTTCTTCACACCCTCTCCAGAATGTATTGTTTGTAGATTTTTGATGATGGCCATTCTAACCGGTGTCAGGTGACACCTCACGGTAGTTTTGATTTGCATTTCTCCAAGGATTAGTGATGTTAAGCATCCTTTCATGTGTTTGTTGGCAATCTGTATATCTTCTTTGGAGAAATGTCTATTTAGATCTTCTCACCATTTTTATATTGGGTTGTTTGTTTATTTGATATTGAGCTGCATGAGCTGCTTGTATATTTTGGAGATTAATCCTTTGTCACTTGCTTCATTTGTAAATATTTTCTCCCATTCTAAAGGATCTCTTTTTGCCTTGTTTATGGTTTTCTTTGCTATGCAAAAGCTTTTAAGTTTCATTAGGTTCCGTTTGTTTATTTTAGTTTTTATTTCCATTTCTCTAGGAGGTGGGTCAAAAAGTATCTTGCTGTGACTTATGTCATAGGGTGTTCTGCCTATGTTTTCCTCTAAGAATTTTATAATAGCTGACCTTGAATTTAGGTCTTTAAGCCATTTTGAGTTTATTTTTGTGTTTGGTGTTAGGGAGTGTTCTAATTCCGTTCTTTTAGATGTAGCTGTCCAGTTTTACCAGCACCACTTATTGAAGACACTGTCTTGTTTCCATTGTATATTCTTGCCTCCCTTATCAAAGATAAGGTGACCATATGTGCATGGGTTTACCTCTGGGCTTTCTATCCTGTTCCATTGACCTATATTTCTGTTTTTTTTCCAGAACCATACTATCTTTTTTTTTTTTTTTTTACATCTTTATTGGAGTATAATTGCTTTACAATGGTGTGTTAGTTTCTGCTTTATAACAAAGTGAATCAGTTATACATATACATATGTTCCCATATCTCTTCCCTCTTGTGTCTCCCTCCCTCCCACCCTCCCTATCCCACCCCTCCAGGCGATCACAAAGCACTGAGCTGATCTCCCTGTGCTATGCGGCTGCTTCCCGCTAGCTATCTACCTTACATTTGGTAGTGTATATATGTCCATGCCTCTCTCTCACTTTGTCACAGCTTACCCTTCCCCCTCCCCATATCCTCAAGTCCATTCTGTAGTAGGTCTGTGTCTTTCTTGATTACTGTAGCTTTGTAGTATAGTCTGAACTCAGGGACCCTGATTCCTCCAGCTTTGTTTTTCTCTCTCAAGGTTACCTTGGCTCTTTGGGGTATTTTTTTGTTCCCATACACATTGTGCGATTTTTTGTTCTAGTTCTGTGAAAAATGCCATTGGTAGTTTGTTAGGGATTGCACTGCATCTGTAGATTGCTTTGGGTAGGATAGTCATTTTTACCATGTTGATTCTTCCAATCCAAGAACGTGGTATATCTCTCCATCTGTTTGTATCATCTTTAATTTCTTTCACCAGTGTGTTATAGTTTTCTGCATACAGATATTTTGTCTCCTTAGGTAGGTTTATTCTTAAGTATTTTATTATTTTTATTGCAATGGTAAATGAGAGTGTTTCCTTAATTCCTCTTTCCAATTTTTCATCATTAGAGTATAAGAATGAAAGAGATTTCTGTGCATTAATTTTCTATCCTGCTACTTTACAAAATTCATTCATTAGCTCTAATAGTTCTCTGGTAGCATTGTTGGATTCTCTATGTATATTATCATGTCATTTGCAAAGAGTGGCATTTTAACTTCTTCATTTCTGATTTGGATTCCATTTACTTCTTTTTAATCTCTGATTGCTGTGGTTAAAACTTCCAAAATTATTTTGAACAATAGTGGTGATAGTGGACAACCTTGTCTTGTCCCTGATCTTAGTGGAAATGGTTTCAGTTTTTCACCATTGGGAATTATGTTGACTGTGGGTTTGTCATATATGACCTTTATTATGTTGAAGTAAGTCCTCTCTCTGCCTACTTTCTGGAGAGTTTTTATCATAAATGGGTGTAGAATTTTTTCAAAAGCTTTTTCTGCATCTATTGAGATTATCATATGGTTTGTATCCTTCCATTTGTTAATATGGAATATCACATTGATTGATTTGAATATATTGAAGAATCCTTGCATTCCTGGGATAAACTCCACTTGACCATGGTGTATGCTCCTTTTAATGTGTTGTTGTATTCTGTTTGCTTGTATTTTGTTGAGGATTTTTGCATATACGTTCATCAGTGATATTGGCATGTGGTTTTCTTTTTTTTGACATCTTTCTCTGGTTTTGGTATCAGGGTGATGGTGGCCTCGTTGAATGAGTTTGTGAGGTTACTCCCTCTATTATATTTTGGAAGAGTTTGGGAAGGATAGGCTTTAGCTCTTCTATAAATGTTTGGTAGAATTTGCCTGTGAAGCCCTCTGGTCTGGGGCTTTTGTTTGTTGCAAGATTTTTAATCATGGTTTCAATTTCAGTGCTTGTGATTGGTCTTTTTATATTTTCTATTTCTTCCTGGTTCAGTCTTGGAAGGTGGTGCTTTTCTAAAAATTTTTGCATTTTTTCTAAGTTGTTCATTTTATTGGCATACAGTTGCTTATAGTAATCTCTCACGATCCTTTGTATTTCCGCAGTATCAGTTGTTACTTCTCCTTTTTTATTTCTAAATCTATTGATTTGAGTCTTCTCCCTTCTTTTCTTGATGAGTTTGGCTAATTGTTTATCAATTTTGTTTATCTTCTCAAAGAACCAGCTTTTAGTTTTTTTGATCTATGCTATTGTTTTCTTCATTTCTTTTTCATTTATTTCTGATCTGATCTCTATGATTTCTTTCCTTCTGCTAACTTTGGGGATTTTTTCTTCTTCTTTCTCTAATTGCTTTAGGTGTAAGGTTAGGTTGTTTATTCGAGATGTTTCCTGTTTCTTAAGGTAGGGTTGTATTGCTATAAACTTCTCTCTTAGTACTGCTTTTGCTGCATCCCATAGGTTTGGGGTCGTCATGTTTTCATTGTCATTTGTTTCTAGGTATTTTATGATGTCCTCTTTGATTTCCTCAGTGATCCCTTGGTTATTCAGCAGCATATTGCTTAGCCTCCATGTGTTTGTATTTTTTATAGTTTTATTTCTGTAATTGATATCTAGTCTCATAGTGTTGTGGTCTGAAAAGATACATGATACGATTTCAACTTTCTGAAACTTACCAAGGCTTGATTTGTGACCCAAGATATGATCTATCCTGGAGAATGTTCCATGAGCACTTGAGAAAAATGTGTATTCTGTTGTTTTTGGATGGAATGTCCTATAAATATCAATTAAGTCCATGTTGTTTAATGTGTGATTTAAAGCTTGGGTTTCCTTATTTAATTTCATTTTGGATGATCTGTCCATTGGTGAAAGTAGGGTGTTAAAGTCCCCTACTATGATTGTGTTATTGTCAATTTCCCCTTTTATGGCTGTTAGCATTTGCCTTATGTATTGAGGTGCTCCTATGTTGGGTGCATAAATATTTAAAATTGTTATATCTTCTTCTTAGATTGATCCCTTGATCATCATGTAGTGACCTTCTTTGTCTCGTGTGATAGTCTTTATTTTAAAGTCTATTTTGTCTGATATGAGAATTGCTACTCCAGCTTTTTTTGATATCCATTTGCATGGAATATCTTTTTCCATTCCCTCACTGTATGTGTCTCTAGGTCTGAAGTGGGTCTCTTGTAAACAGCATTTACATTCATCTTGGTTTTGTATCCATTCAGTCAGTCTATGTCTTTCAGTTGGAGCATTTAATCCATTTACATTTAAGGTGATTATCAATATGTATGTTCCTATTAATGTTTTCTTAATTGTTTGGGGTTTGTTATTGTATGCTTTTCCTTGTCTTGTGCTTCCTGCCTGGAGAAGTTCCTTTAGCATTTGTTGTAAAGCTGGTTTGGTGGTGCTGAATTCTCTTAGCTTTTGCTTGTTTGTAAAGTTTTTAATTTCTCCATCAAATCTGAATGAGATCGTTGCTGGGTAGAGTAATATTGGTTGTAGGTTATTCCCTTTCATCACTTTAAATATGTCCTGTCATTCCCTTCTGGCTTGCAGAGTTTCTGCTGAAAGATCATCTGTTAAGCTGATGGGGATTCCCTTGTATATTATTTGTTGTTTTTCCCTTGCTGCTTTTAATATTTTTCTTTGTATTTAATTTTTGATAGTTTAATTAATGTGTGTCTTGTCATGTTTCTCCTTGGATTTATCATGTATTTGACTCTCTGTGCTTCCTGGACTTGATTGACTATTTCCTTTCCCATATTAGTGAAATTTTCAACTATAATCTCTTCAAATATTTTCTCAGTCCCTTTCTTTTTCTCTTCTTCTTCTGGGACCCCTATAATTTGAATGTTGGTGTGTTTAATGTATTCCCAGAGGTCTCTGAGACTGTCCTCAATTCTTTCATTCTTTTTTCTTTATTCTGCTTTGCAGTAGTCATTTCCACTATTTTATCTTCCAGGTCACTTATCCGTTCTTCTGCCTCAGGTATTATGCTATTGATTTCTTCTAGAGAATTTTTAATATTTTTTTTATTGTGTTGTTCATCATTGTTTGTTTGCTCTTTAGTTCTTCTAGGTGCTTTTTAAACTTTTTTTTGTATTTTCTCCATTCTATTTCCAAGATTTTGGATTATCTTTACTATCATTACTCTGAATTATTTTTCAAGTAGACTGCCTATTTCCTCTTCATTTGTTTGGTCTGGTGGGTTTTTACCTTGTTCCTTCATCTGCTATTTCTCTGTCTTCTCATTTTGCTTAACTTACTGTGTTTGGGGTCTCCTTTTTGCAGACTGCATGTTTGTAGTTCCCGTTGTTTTTGGTGTCTGCCACCAGTGAGTAATGTTGGTTTAGTGGGTTGTGTAGGCTTCCTGGTGGAGGGGACTGGTACCTGTGTTCTGGTGGATGAGGCTGGATCTTGTCTTTCTGGTGGGCAGGACCATGTCTGGTGGTGTGTTTTGGGGTGTCTGTGACCTTATTATTATTTTAGGCAGTATCTTTGCTAATGGGTGCAGTTGTGTTCCTGTCTTGCTAGTTGTTTGGCATGGCATGTCCAGCATTGGAGATTGCTCATCATTGAGTGTAGCTGGGTCTTAGTGTTGAGATGGAGATCTCTGGGAGAGCTCTCGCTGATTGATATTACGTGGCACCAGGATGGCTCTGGTGATCCAATGTCCTGAATTTGGCTGTCCCACCTCATAGCCTTAGGCCTGGCACACAGTCAGAGTACTAAGACCCTGTTAGCTACATGGCTCAGAAGAAAAGTGAGAAGAAAAAAAAAGAAAGAAAAACAAATAATATAAAGTTATTAAGATAAAATACTAAAAACATATTATTAAAATAAAAAAAGTAATTAAAAAGGAAGACAAGGGCGACCATACCAATAAACAACTCCACCAATCATAACAAGTGGTAAAAACTAAACTAAGATAACCATATAACTCAGAAATTAGTCAGTCGCATACAGCAAACCACAATTCTACAGTTGTTCCCAAAGTTCACCACCTCAATTTTGGGATGATTCATTGTCTATTCAGGTATTCCACAGATGCAGGATACATCAAATTGAATGTGGAGATTTAATCTGCTGCTCCTGAGGCTGCAAAGAGAAATTTCTCTTTCTCTTCTTTGTTCGCACAGCTCCTGGGGTTCAGCTTTGGATTTGGTCTTGCCTTTGTGTGTTGGTCGCCCTCTGACGTCTGTTCTTCACCCAGACAGGAAGGGGTTAAAGGAGCGGCTGATTCGGGGGCTCTGGCTCACTCAGGCTGCGGGGATGGGGAGGTGTATCAAATGCAGGAAGAGTCTGTGGCAGCAGAGGTTGGCATGACGTTGCAACAGCCTGAGGCATGACATGTGTTCTCCTGGGGAAGTTTTCCCTGGATCACGGGACCCTGGCAGTGGTGGGCTGCACAGGCTCCTGGGAGGGGATGTGTGCACAGTGACTTGTGCTTGCACACAGGCTTCTTAGTGGCTACAGCAGAAGACTTAGTGTTTCATGCCTTTCTCTGGTGTCTGTGCTGATAGCCATGTCTCACGCCTGTCTCTGAAGCTCGTTTAGTCGGTGCTCTGAATCCCCTCTCCTCGCACAACCCGAAACAATAGTCTCTTGACTCTTAGGCAGTTCCAGAGTTTTCCCGGATTCCTTCCCAGCTAGCTGTGGCTCACTAGCCCCCTTCAGGCTGTGTTCACACATCCAACCCCAGTCCCTCCCTGGGATCTGACCTCCAAAGCCCAAGCCTCAGCTCCCAGTCCCCACACCCATGGTGGGTAAGCAGACAAGCCTCTTAGGTTGGTGAGTGCTGGTCAGCACTGATCCTCTCTACTGTAACCTCTCTACTTTGCCCTCTGCACCCCTGTTGCTGTGCTCTCTTCCGTGACTCTGAAGCTTCCCCCCTTTCCTCTAATCCCCATCTCCCACAGTGAAGGGACTTCCTAGTGTGTGGAAACTTTTCCTCCTTCACAGCTCCATCCCAGAAGTGCAGGTCCCATCCCTATTCTTTTGTCTCTGTTTTTTCTTTTTTCTTTTGCCCTGCCCAGGTACGTCAGGAGTTTCTTGCCTTTTGGGAAGTCTGAGGTCTTCTGCCAGCATTCAGTAGGTGTTCTGTAGGAGTTGTTCCACATATAGATGTATTTTTGATGTATTTGTGGGGAGAAGGTGATCTCTACATCTTACTCTTCCTTTATCTTGAAGGTCCTCTCCCTTCTTTTATGAAGCTGAAAAATATTCCATGTATGTTTCTATAAATATATTTATATACATTTATATAAAATTTTCTATATTGATATATAGCTGTTTCCATATTCATATATAAACATTTTAATTTATATACATATATTACATTTTCTTGATATAATCATCTATTGATGAACACTTAGGTTGTTTCTGGACCTTGACTATTTTGAATAATACTGCAGTGAACACGGGAATACAGATATATCTTAGAGATCTGGTTTTGTTTCTTTCGGATATATACCCAGAAGTGGGATTTCTGAGTCATATTGTAGTTCTATTTTTAATTTCTTGAAGGACATCCATACTGTTTTCCATAGTGGTTGAACCAATTTATATTGCCACCATCAGTGTACAATTGTTCCCTTTTCTCCACATCCCCTCAGCATTTGTATCTCTTGTCTTTTTAATAATAGCCATTCTGACAGTTGTGAAGTGACATCTCAATGTGTTTTTTATCTGCATTTCTCTGATGATTAGTGGTATCAAGCACCTTTTCATGTACCTATTGGCCATTTGAATGTCTTCATTGAATGTGTCTGGTATATTTCTTGTCCCTTGTATTCTGTAATATATTCCCCTCCTCTCATTCTTATTCTATTTATTGGTTGAACACGTTAGATAATTTGTTATGTAGTATTTGGCTGATTTCAACTTTGTGGAGTTTTCTAACATACACCTGTATTTTCTATATTTCTTATAGACCAGTTGTTATTTATATAGGCCTGGTTAGTATTTTTATTAATAATTTTGGGGGTAAAATACTTTAGCAGATCTGTGTATATTGTGTTTCAGCAAATCAGGTCATCATGTCTGATTTTCTGATATCTAGTCAAGTTTGATCAATAATTTCTGATGTTGTTATCCTGATTCATCCATTGTCTCCTATCACTATTTTTCCAGCTAGTTTTGATGTGTTTTGTCTAGATTAATTATTTTGCTAGGGATTGGAAATGATGATTTTCTAATTCTACCACTGCTTCTGCAATTATTACTTGGAGTCTTTCATTTAAGAAATCTCGCTCATCAGCTATGGTTACCCTGAAATTGTATTGTACAGGAAATGCAGTATCAATGCTTGATTACATCCATGCATTTATCATTTGCAGAATAACTAATTGCATATGTTTCAGTGAGTTACAGTCCTTATTTTGTTTGATGGTCCAATTATCAGCCTTGGCCAGTGATTTCCCCTTAAACTTGGCTTCTATATTCTTTTAAGGATAATGATCTTGTTCATGCTTTATGACAAAATAAATTGCTCCAGGCTGATCTTGTATATTTCCTGACCCAGATCTAGAATCACCTATTTCTGAAGAGCTCTTATTCTTTCAGTGAAAAATCATATTTAGAGATCACAATCTAAATGCCCCATGTGCTCATTGTTATTGGTTTGTCATGATTCTAGAACTTTTAGAAAGACAGAGCTAAAAAATAATTATTTAGAAAAATAGAAAAAAGTTTATACTTTTCTAATTTAAGTCTAATTAATTTCTTCTATTTTATATTTGAATTTATTTTGTGTACACACAAAATCTTTTCTCCTAATGACTTTTAGATTATTCCTTGTTTGGTTTAACTTATAATTATATTTAATAATATTTCAAAATACTATTATCCTTACTAAAATTAAGAACATGATGCAATTTAAGATTTTTTTAAACTATTGATTTAGTGTAAATCCCCCAAAAAATATACAATCATGAAATAATTGTTATGTGTGGTTATGGCACCAATTTTATTTAAAAGTTACATTCATTGGTATCAATTTACTTTTGACTTTTAGTTACTGTGCAAAATGGATTCCTTTAGAAATCATTATCCTGGTGAGGATAGAGTTTTTTTTCCATATGGGATTAGGAGTTTATTCCAAATATGTTTTTTTTCCTGTGGTTCTCAATTCTTTTTCCAGCATTATCATCTATAGACTTACAGAAATGCCTTATTCATAACCATGGTGTCCCATAACATTGCCTCTGACTGAATAACACATTTTACAAAAAGAAAGGGCAGCAATCAGTCGAGCCTGTGGAATTCACTGATCCTACCATATGCTCCATCATCGAGAAACCACTGTCTTGACAGATTAATGAAATAGTCTGTTAAAAACTCAGTGATTGCACCAGCCAAGAGACAGTTTCAAGTGTGTCTGGGGTGTGGCCCTAAACCAGTGACCACCATTTTGATGTCATTTTCCCCACTGCCTGAATGCAGGGCTCTTATTTATGTGCCCTTCATTATCCTCTGCACCACTGTGGATCTTACAGATCTCCTTTTTATAAGTGATTTAGAAGACCCACTTACATTCTGGGGTACTTGGGCATATTATGCCACTAGTTTTATTGATTTATTTTTATTGCCATCCTAATGACTCTGTTTGTTTCTATAAGGGGATTTGAGGAAATTTATGAACACAATTGAATTGTCATTTTTCTCCAATTGTTCAGTTGCTTTTTAAACTACAGTAGTATGTTACTCATTCAATTCTAGCTTTCATTCCACAATGTCATCAGATATTTTCTCTTATGTTTGTTTAGGAGAGTACTCATGAACAATTTCAGGTTGGATTCAGCAAGATTTTGGTTTTGATTTCTGGCTTTGCAACTTGTTTGAACTGAGAATTTTGATAATTTACTTAATTTTGAAAAACTTTAGTTACCTTTTCTGTCAAAAGGTGATAATCATAATTACCTCAGAGAGTAAAGCATACATACATTAATTAGAGTCTTAGAGTACTAACCATAATGCTGAGACATGGACATTTGCCTTTTTTTCCCCATTGCAATTTAATTTTCTTTTCACTTATATTTTAATTTGTTAAAATTTTAATTTGTTAATGATATCAATTAAGAAATAGTTTCTGCTTTTCTTTGTAAATGCTGTACATTGGGAATAAATTCCTTAAGAAGAAAATTGTCTAGTGTCCAAAGATATTGAAGGAAACACATTTGGTTTATTTCTTTTCAATAAAACGTTTACCAAATGAATGCCATCCAATGACAAATCAAAAATATTCTAAGCAAGTCATCAGAAAGTCTAACTCCATTGGCCGAAGAGATTGGTTTCATTAAAACTATTGATCACCCCTTTCTTCCAAATTACTTATGCTGATTTGTCATATCAGACAAATACATTTTACAAATAGTCACCGACAAAAAGAGTAGAGTGTGTTTGTGTCTATAATATTTACTTGTAACCAATATGTGTAATACTTTACTGTAAAATATAAATTTCTAGAAATTGAGGACCAAGTTGTGTGTATTTTCTGTATCACTCCTAACATATTGTGAGAGATCAATAAATATTAAACCAACACATTGTGCTTCCACAAAACTAGACATGAATTCATAAAGTGACAATCCAAGCACCAGGCAAAGTATCTCATTTGGAACTAACCATATAAAGAGGCAATAGGGAACAGATTAAAGGGCACAGCTGTCTCGTTCCACAAGTTTAGTTGGAAAATAGCCCAGAGAATATGGGAATATGTGACTGTACATCTTTCCTATAGACTCATCTCTTCTGGGCTCCAGGGGGTTTTACAACAGCACCTTTCCTCTTCACTGAAGATCTGTGATGCTCACACATTGACAGCAGTTAGTTTTTCTACTTACTGAACTAAAATTTTAGTGTAACACTCATCCCCCCAATGACTAATGAAGAGTCTGAAAAACGTATACCACATTCAATTCAGTTCCACACAACCTTAGCTGCTTATATTTGAGGTGATAGCAGAGAAGTTAAAGAAAATGAAAGACACAGTCTACCTTTCCTTTAAACAGTATTTTACAGATTCTTTTCACCTAGTAAAGCTATATCTTTAGTCTTGAATTGCATGAAGGTGCAACTTATATCTTCTCATGTATCAGATATCATCAGGCAAACTGGAATTTTTAAAATTATTATATGTTCATTATAAGTGTTCTTTTTGTGGTTAACATTGTTGAATACTCCTAGGAATTCAAGAAAAATAATATCTGTGGGTGGGTGAGGGGAAATTGGAGGAAGGTGGTCAAAAGGTATGAACTTCCAGGTACAGATATATAAGTAGTAGGGATGTAATATACAGCATGGTGACTATATTTAGCACTGATGTGTGATACAAAAGCAAATTGTTAAAAGAGAAAATTGTAAGACTTCTTATCACAAAGAAAAATAATTCTTTTTGTGTTTTCGCTTTTTATTGTATCTGTATGAGATGATGAATGCTAACTAAACTTATTGTGGTAATCATTTCACAATATAGTGACGTATGTCAATTATATCTCAATAAAACTGGGGAAAAAAGCAAAACAGAATCTGAAAATTTGCCATTGGATTTGGTAATAAGAGGTTATTATAAAATTTAATTTGCTTAAACGAAAAAAAAAAAAAACCACCACAACAACAGTTTACTCATTTCTCTGCCTTCTACCCTCCTCCCCCTTTGGAAACCACCAGTCTGTTTTCTGTCTCTATTTAGCTTGTTATTTCTTTATTTATTCTATTCCACATATAAGACAGACCATATGGTATTTGTCTTTCTCTGTCTCACTTGTTTCACTTAGCATAATGCCCTAAAGGTCCATCCATGTTGTCCTTAATGGCAAGATTTCATTCTATTTTATGATTGAATAATATTTAATTTATGTATATGTATCACATTTTATTTATGCATTCATCCATCAATGGATGCTTAGGTTGTTTCCATATCTTGTGGCTAGGTAAATAATGTTGCAATGAATATGTGGGCTATATATTTATATATATATATTTTTTCAAGTTAATGTTTTCATTTTCTTTGGATAGGTACCCAGAAGTGGAATTGCTGGATCATACGGTAGTTCTATTTTTAATTTTTGGCAGAACCTCCATACTATTTTCCATGGTGGCTGTACCAACTTACATTCCCAGAAACAGTGCACAAGCATTTCCTTTTCTCCACATCCTTGCCGACACTTGTTTTCTCTTTTCTATGTAATAGCCGTTCTAAGAGGTATGACATGATATCTCATTGTAGTTTCGATTTGCATTTCCCTAATGATTAGTGATGTAGGGCATCTTTTCATGTAGCTGTTGGCCATCTATATGTCTTCTATGGAAAAATACCTATTCAGATATTTTGACCATTTTTTAATTGGATTGTTTTATTGCTATTGAATTGTATGAGTTCTTCATGTTTTGGATATTAGCCCCTTAACAGACATATAATTTGCAAACATTTTCTCCCATTCAGTGGGTTGCCTTTCCATTTTGTTGATGATTTCCTTTGCTGTTCAGAGGCTTTTTAGTTTGATGTAGTCCCACTTGTTTATTTTTGCTTTTGTTGCTTTTGCTTTTGGTGTCAGTTTCAAAATATTATTTCCAAGGCCTATGTCAAGGAGCATAGTGCCTGTTTTCTTCTAGGAGTTTTATGATTTCATGTCTTAACATTAGAGTCTTTAATCCATTTTGAGTTAATTTTTGTGTCTGGTGTAAGATAGTGGTCCAGTTTCATTCTTTTGCATGTGGCTGTCCAGTTTCTCTAACACCATTCATTAAAGAGCCTGTCCTTCCCACATTGTAAATTCTTGGCCCCTTTGTTATTAAAGAATGACCATATATATGTAGGTTTATTTATGGGCTCTCTATTCTGTTCCATTGATCTATGTGTCTGTTTTTATGCCAATACCATGCTCTTTTAAATTTCTTTTTATTGGGGTATAGTTGTTTTAAAATGTTGTGTTAGTTTCTACTGTACAGAGAAGTGGAATTCCCTATGCCATACAGCAGGTTCTTATTAGTTATCTATTTTAAGCATATTAGTGTATATATGTCAGTCCCAGTCTTCCAATTCATCCCAACCCTCCACCTCTGACTTTTCCCCCTTAGTGTCTATATGTTTGTTCTCTACATCTGTGTCTCTATTTCTGCCTTGCGAACTGGTTCATCTGTACTATTTTTCTAGAGTCCACACGTATGTGTTAATATACAATATTTGTTTTTCTCTTTCTGACTTACTTCATTCTGTATGACAGTCTCTAGGTCCATCCACATCTCTACAAATGACCCAATTTCATTCCTTTTATGGCTGAGTAATATTCCACTGTATGTATGTACCACTCCTTCTTTATCCATTCATCTGTCAATGGACATTTAGGTTGCTTCCATGACCTGGCTGTTGTAAATAGTGCTGCAATGAACATTGGGGTGTGTGTGTCTTTTTGAATTATGGTTTTCTCTGGTTATATGCCCAGAAGTGGGATTCCTGGATCATATGGTAATTCTATATTTAATTTTTTAAGGAACCTCCATACTGTTCTCCATAGTGGCTCTATCAACTTACATTCCCACCAACAGTGCAAGAGGGTCCCCTTTTCTCCACACTCTCTCTAGCATTTATTGTTTGTAGATTTTCTGATGATGCCCATTCTAACTGGTGTGAGGTGATACTTCATTGTAGTTTTGATTTGCATTTCTCTAATAATTAGTGATGTTGAGCATGTTTTCATGTGTTTGTTGGCCATCTGTATGTATTCTTTGGAGAAATGTCTATTTAGGTCTTCTGCCCATTTTTGGATTGGGTTGTTTGTTTTTTTGTTACTGAGCTGCATGGGCTGTTTATATATGTTGGAGATGCTGTCTTAATTACTTTATCTTTTAATATATTTTGAAATAAAGAAGCACAATACCTCTAGCTTTGTTCTTCTTTCTCAAGATTGCTTTGGCTGGTCTGGGTCTTTTATGGTTCCATAAAAGAATTTTAGGATTGTTTTTTCTATTTCTGTGAAAAATGACAAAAGAATTTTGATATGAATTGCATTGAATCTGTATATTGCTTTGGGTAGTATGGCCATTTTAACAATATTTATTTTCATTGTGTTTTTCATAGTGTTAATTTTTTTTAACTTTTAGCACTTTAGAAAATGTAAAAATATTACAAACATAAGATTTAGTGCTTTTAACCATTCTGTGAAGTAAGAAGAACTGGTATTGATTTTCCCAATATAGAGATGAAAAGTCTGACCCTCAGAAAATTATGCAGTTTGCATAAACTCATTGGAAAGTGAGGGTAAGAGACCAGGCTAGAACTCATGTCTCTGGCTCTAATTTCGCATACTTTTCAAAACAATACATTGTTTTAATTCACTCATTAGTGAATTATGTATTGAGTACCTACTACGTGTCAAGAAAGTTATTCTACTAAAAATGATAGAAAAGGTCACTGTCCTCCTGGGACTTTGTAATCTAATGAAGTAAATATATAAGTGAACAAAGCTATCACAATATGTGTTAAGTGCAATAAAACATTATGCAGGGTGAGATAAAGTAGGCCAGAGGAGGCCTCTGGGGGTTGGATTACCAGATTGAGCAAATACCATTTGAATCTAAATTTAAGATAGCCAACATATTTTTTATTTGTATTTTGTGTCCTGTGCAACATTCCTATACTAAAAAATATTGTTAATCTGAAGTTCAAATTTAACTGGACATCCTGTATTTTATCTGCCAGTTCTGTTTCGGAGGCGACTTTGGAACTAAGACCTGAATGAAATGAAAGTGCCAACTATACAACAGTCCAGGCAAAAAACATCCAATATAGGATCAGCTAAGTGTTTGAATCCAGAAAGTTCTTGATTCAAACACTTAGCTGACTAAATAAATATACAAATGTGCTTTGATCTTGGTGAGTGAGGATAATAATTGTTCAAGGTGATGTTAGAGAGATAAGCAGAGCCAGAAAGTACAGATGAACCTTGGAGATATTGCAGGTTTTATTCCAGACAAGCACAATAAATTGAGTCCCAGGAATTTTTGGTTTCCCAGTGTATATGAAAGTTATATTTACACTATACTATAGTCTATTAAGCATGAAATAACATTATGACTAAAAAAGCAATGTACATGCCTTAATTAAAAATGACATTATTGCTAAAAATGCTAGCCATCATCTGAGCCTTCAGTGAGTCATAATCTTTTTGCTGGTTGAAGGGACTTGCCTGAATGTTGATGGCTGCTGACTGATCAGGGTGATGGTTGGCGAAGGTTGGGGTGGCCATGGCAATTTCTTAAAATAAGACAGCAGTGAAGTTTGCTGCATGGATTGACTCTTCTTTCACAAATAATTTCTCTTTAGCATGCAATGCTGTTTGATAGCATTTCACCCAGAGTAGTACTTCTTTCAAAATTGGAGTCAATCCTCTAAAACCCTGCCACTGCCTCATCAACTAAGTTTATGTAACATTCTAAATCCTTTTTTGTCATTTTTACAATCTCCCCAACATCTTCACCAGGAGTGGATTCCATCTCAACAAACCACTTTCTTGGCTCATCTGTAAGAAGCAACCCTTCATCAATTCAAGTTTTATCATGAGATTGGAGCAATTCAGTCACATCTTCAGACTCCAAGTCTAATTCTACTTCTCTTGCTACATCCACCACATCTGCAGTTACTTCCTCCACTGAAGTCTTTTTTATCTTTTATAAAGGTACTTTATATTTTTTTAATTAATTAATTAATTTATTTTTGGCTGCATTGGGTCTTCATTGTTGTGCGCAGGTTTCTCTAGTTGCGGTGAGTCAGGGCTGCTCTTCATTGCGGTGCACGGGCTTCTAATTTCAGTGACTTCTCTTGTTGTGGGGCACGGGCTCTAGGCACATGGGCTTCAGTAGTTGTGGCTCATGGACTCTAGAGTGCAGGCTCAGTAGTTGTGGCACACGGGCTTAGTTGCTCTGCAACATGTGGGATCTTCCCGAATCAGGTCTCAAACCCATGTCCCCTGCATTGGCAGGTGGATTCTTAACCACTGCACCACCAGGGAAGTCCATCCACTGAAGTCTTGAACCCCTCATAGGCATCTATGAGAATTAGAATCAACCTCTTCAAACTCCTGTTAATGTTCATGTTTTAACCTCTTTCCACAAATCATGAATGTTTTTAATGACATCTCAGATGGTGACTCCTTTCTAGAGGTTTTCAATTCACTTTGCCCAGTTCATCAGAGGAATCACTATTTGTGGCAGCTGGAGCCTTACGACATGCGTTTCTTAAATAATAAGACTTCAAAGTCAAAATGACTCCTCAATTCTTGAGCTGCAAAATGGATGTTGTGTTAGCAGGCATGAAAACAATCTGAATCTTATTGTACATCTGCATCAGAGCTCTTGGGAGAACAAGTGCATTGTAAATGAGCAATCATATTTTGAAAGATTTTTTTTTTTTCTCTGAGCAGTAGGTCTCAGCAATGAGCTTGAAACATTCAGTAAATAATGTTATGAGCATTTGTGCTGTCATCCAGGCTTCGTTTTTCCATTTGTAGAGCACAGGCAGAGTAGATTTAGCATAATTCTTAAGAGCCCTAAAATTTTCAGAATGGTAAATAAACATTGCCTTCAACTTCAAGTCACTAGCTGCATTAGCCCCTAACAAGAGAATCAGCCTGTCCTTTGAAGTCAGACATTGACTTCTCCTCTCTAGCTATGGAAGTCCTCCATGGCATCTTCTCCCAATATAAGGCTGTTTTGTCTACACTGGAAATCTGTTGTTTAGTTTAGCCATCTTTATTAATTATCTTAGCTAGGTCTTCTGGATAACTTGCTAGATCTTCTTTATTAGCATTTGCTGCTTCACCTTGCACTTTTGTATTATGGAGAGGGCTTTCTTTTTTTAAACCTCAAAAAACAATCTCAGATATCTTCAAACTTTTCTTCTGTGCCTATCTTGGCTCTCTCAGCCTTCATAGAACTAAAGAAAGTTAAGGCCTTGTTCTGGATTAGACTTTGGTTTAAGGGAATATTGTGGCTGATTTGATCTCTTATCCAGACCACTAAGACTTTCTCTTTATCAGCAATAAGGCTGTTTCACTTTGTTACCATTTGTGTGTTCACTGGAGTAGCACTTTTAATTTCCTTCAAGTTTTATTTTGCATTAACAACTTGACTGTCTGTTTGGTACAAGAGGCCTAGCTTTTAACCTCTCTCTGCTTTGGACACACCTTCCTCACTAAACTTAATCACTTCTAACCTTTGATTTAAATTGAGAGATGTGTGACTCTTCCTTTTACTTGAACACTTAGAGGCCACTGAAGTTATTAATTGGCCTAATTTCAATACTGTTGTGTCTCAGGGGATAGGGAGGCTTGAGAAGAAAGAGAGATATGGGGGAATTGTTAGTCAGTGGAGTAGTCAGAACACACACAACACAACATTTATTGATCAAGTTCACCATATTATATGGGTGTGGTTCGAGGTGCCTCAAAACAACTATAATAGTAACATCAATGATCACTGATTGCAGATCACCATAACAAATATAATCATAATGAAGAAGTTTGAAATATTGAAAGAATTACAAAAATGTGACACAGAGACATAATGTGAGCAAGTGCTATTAGAAAAATGACACCAGTAGGCTTGCTCAATGCCGAGTTGCCTTCATTTTATAAAAAACACCTATCTGTGAAGTGCAATAAAAATGAGATATGCCTGTATAGAGCCCTCCAAGTTAGGAGCGTGGACTATATTCTGAGTATATCATATATCTCTTAAGAGGTTGTAAGCTGTAAAGACACTGTCTGACTTATGCTTTTAAAATAAATCCTCTGGCTTCTATATAGTAAATAGGTTGAAGAGTGGGGCAAAATTTGGAGCAGGGAATGTGATTAGGAGACAATTTCTAAGGTCCAGATGAGAAAATCTTGACTTGAGTTTAGTGGTGGTAGCAAGCATAGAGAAGTGGATGGATTTGAGTTTGGCATTTAAGATGGAATCTAGAAGACTTGGTATGAGGAATGAGAAAAGGGAGAAATTAAGAATGCCTCCTAGTTTTAGACTCAAGCAACTGATATACAGTGATGGCATCTCCTAAGAAGAAAAAGTGTATAAGGAAAAAGTCAGGGATGGGATTGGTAATTAAATGATCTTTTTTACGGCATGTTAAATTTGAGAGGGCTGTTAGATTTAGGAATAGAGAGGTCAAATCAACATTTGGTTCTCATCTGAGAGAGGAGGCTGAGAGTCATCAATGAAAATGGTGTTTGGAGCAAGGCTGGAGATGATACCAGAAAGAAAAATAATTTATATAGAGAAAATCAAAAGGTTCATGATAAATCCTGGTGCAATTCAACATTTAATGGAGTAAGAATCAGCAACAGAGAGTGAGAAGAGCCTAAAATGTTAAATCAAAGATGCTAAGATAGAAAAGTGTTTAGAAAAGACCAGATGACTGATCATATATATTCTAATACATTGGTGATACTTAGAACAGATTTAAGACAGGAATTTATTTGTTTGACTCAGCTAAATGGGGTCTTTGTTCACCTTGAGAAGAGTTCTTCAAATGTATTAAGTGAAAAATTTAAACACAAGCCTCAGGTACTTTGTGACTGAAATCTGGGTTTGTTTAAATAATGTTTATATAGATATTTCTTGGGAATTCAAATACTAGAAAGTCTCTAATATATAAAAATGAGTTGAGCTACCCATCTCCAAAATATCATTCCCTATTAACTTTTCTTCATTTGCCAAGCATTTAGTTAGCAACTATTACATAAAATCACTGGTCTAATTTTTATGAATTAAAATAAGTTAGGGATATATTTCTTAATCTCAGAAAATAAAGTAGAAGAAATTGAAAAGTCTATAACTAACTATAAAATACTGCTTCATAAGTGCAAAAATAGAAATATTGTTAAAGTTATACAAAATTCTGTTTGGGAATTTGGTGTACCTACATTTAAACCAGAACACTAAATAATATGCCAACACTTGAATTCCGGCTAAAGGAGACTTTTTGAGTGACTGCTCCTTCTTCCTAGTCCCTAGAAGCTGAATCTGATAAATCACTTGGTAAAAAAAATCAGTATCATCATATTTCCTACTTTGTCTTTTGTCATTCACAATGAAAAATTAGTGTTACATTATTAAGGTAGCTGGTGTTAATATCATCCTAAAAGTTAATTAATTATTTTAGTGCAGAGAGCAGAATATTATGAGAGGAGTTTCAAATGCATTAAATATATCAGTTACAATGTTCACTGCAATACACTGCAACTATTTTGGTCTGAATGATCCAAGTGCATTCTCTAAATTTTGTTAATTTAATCTTGCCAAATCCACTGGAAAACAATCAAAATAAGATGCATTTTTATCCTCTAGGGGTGAGTCCATAACGTTGCACTTTATACATCAATCTATATTCATGCCTTCTTCAGAGGCAAGAACAGCTCATCTTCATGATCGTGATGCATATTTATGCTTCATTATTTTGTATCCAATTAAAATGTGTTATAGATTTCATAAGGAGGTGATTTGTTTCATACTTATATTTATAAAAACAATGTGTTTAGTCTTTCCATAATACTTGATTGGAAAAAGTCCCTTAAAGGAAATAGTCTTAAAAGAGGAGTTTGAATGGCTGGAACTACCATTACTGAGGTTCTGAAGGGAATGAAATGCTATGCTGAGTCATATGTAGGAAAAAAAAAAATTCTCAAATTCAAAAACATTAGACATGTAATTCTCCTCAGATTAATTTAATGTCTCCAGCAAATTAAAAATATCATCTCTATTCACCAAAGTCATCAGATTTACCAACTGAGCTTTATTACATTATGATAAACAGCAAAACTGATGACTATACTGGAGAATTAATGGTATTGCTAACAAAAGGGAAGTGATCAATTATATAAATAATTTCTACATTTTTTATATAAATAATTTGGACAAAACCATGAACTTTGCTATATGATCATTGTTATTATCAACTAAATATCATAGACATCGTAATTATGGCCTTTCTTATAAATAAGGAAATGGCAATATATTTCTATCAAAGCATCTTCAATTCATTAGCTATATCACTGGAGTTAAGTTCAATTGACAGTTCTCATATTGAAAAAAAAAAAAAAGGAGAGAATCTTGGTTCCAGTAAAACTTAACCACTAGTTCAATGACTTCTGCTATTGCTGCTATTTAACTAATATTTTGAAAAATTGCTTAGTGTAAATCTTGAAATTTATTATAGTACTGTAATTTTAAGGTACAATATTTCCTCTTTTGTTCTGCCTTAATGGTTACATTTTTATTATTTTACCAAGGAAAATACACAGTGATTTAAAAATTCAAATAGTATTTATGAGCACTTGTACATTTTGTCCATCCCACTCTATTTCCACTCCCTGGAGAGAAAGATTTTCAACATTTTAGTTATTTCCTGTGGTTATTGCCTTCATGTTTATAAATAATGTGTTTCAATGTTATTTTCTTAAATTGCCTTACCAATGTGCATATGCCATACTATTTAGTTATTTCAATATTCTCTTTCTACTTAATTGGGGCTGTATAAACTTTCAGAGTTGTGTCAAGTAGTGTACTATGACAATCTTTTCTTTCTGTACATTTTTTTCCTAGAGTTACTTACTTCAAGTTTTCATTTCTTTCCTAATTTTATATTGCTATTCATAATACTTGCAAACGTTCTATCAGAATACAATTTCCCACATGGTGAAGAACATCAGGTGATGTATCAGTTCCAATTAATTTTCTTTACTGGATTCAATCCTTTTGGCCCCTCCATTCTTTTGCCCCTGTTTGTACCCTAATTCTCTAGGCCAGTAGCACAGCTGGCTCTTCCTCTTGCTTATCTTCTTCTTTGTATCAGTTTTTTTCCTTCATTTTGCTAGAATGTAGTTTCCAGAAAAGTATTGATAATGATTTGTGTATAAATGGTACATTTTTGAGATATTTAAGCTTGAAGATTTTCTTATTTTATCATTGTTAATTAAGGTTTTTATGAATCCCAGTTGAAAATTATCTTTCTTTAGAATTTTGAAGGCATTGCACTTTTGTCTTCTTCCTTCTGATGGTTTTGTTGGGAAATCAAATGCCATGTTTGTCTTTTTTTCTATCTTTATTAGCATCTTCACTTTATTTTCATTCTTCAGAGGTTTGAAACTATGTTTTGGGAGACAATGCTCCATGAATATTTTCACACTTCTGCATTTTTATGACTTACTGAACAGAGACTACTGACAACCTAGGTTAAAGGTGTGCTTGAAGGGCAAACATGCTTTGGACATTAGAGATTGTCTATTTCTCTGGGGGAATTTAATGTCTTCTCTTTCCTGAAGCTATTTATTCAGATTACAGAGAGATGAAGAAAAGGTAGAGATTTTCTCCTCTTCCAGAGCAAATGTTCCCTCTCCTAGAGGTGAGAGGGCCAGATGTACCCTCCTTTCTGTATAGCTACGAGAATTTGGAAGTTCCTCTTTTGTGGTGCAAACCCTACTGAACATGCAGGTTAGAGCAGGCTCTGTCTTAACTCTTTGGGAAATTGAGATGTAAGGGACTACTATTATGATACTACTCTGTCATGTGTAATAAAATGTTCAATCTCTCATCTGGAGGTCTGTACACAGATTAACAAGTAAGTAGACTAAATCCTAGACCTTCCCAACTTCAGGTACAACAACAGTTTAAAAGTGTGTGATTTATTCATCATTTGTTCTAGATACCCTCAATCTAAAAATCCTTTCCCTTAAGTCTAGAATACTTACTTGTATTAGCTTTCAGTGGTTCTCTTTCCTCCTTTTTCTCTGTTCTCTCCTTGTTGGATCTGTATTAGTTGTATATTGGACCAGACTCTAGTTTTCTTGTTTTTCTTTCCAATTTAACATGCCCTTTTTTCCATCTGTTTTTGTTACTGTTGGTGTTGCTAAAATACCTGCATGATTACTTACATCTAATATTCTTAGCCATATTAAAAATAACAAGATTCATATATTTTGACTCACATTTTTGTTCCAAA
Source organism: Monodon monoceros (assembly GCF_005190385.1). Taxonomy (NCBI): domain Eukaryota; kingdom Metazoa; phylum Chordata; class Mammalia; order Artiodactyla; family Monodontidae; genus Monodon; species Monodon monoceros. Next base: position 35,625,934 of record NW_021703767.1, read on the forward strand.
AATATATTTCATGTCCTTTCTTTTTTATAGCTAATTTATGTTTCATGGATAAAAATATCTCACCATTTTGAAAATATTATATCCTCAGAGATTATCTCTAGCTTTCTACCCAAGGATTTTTTTTTTCTTTCTAGTTTGATTGTTATCTCTCACTGTCTTTCTTCAAATCTCGAATGATTCTTAAATGTCCATTTGTATATAATCCTGAGGTATTACATAGCAAGTTAAACTTTCTGGGAATATGATCATGGACTGGGAACTTGCCAATTGTTAGGATATCCAGGAAGGGATCCCTAAATATCCATATGCAATAGTCTTTTCTCTAGGACTGTTCAGTTTCTGACTGGGGTGGAGTGATGGAAGGGAGTAAATGTTTACATGTGACTACCATTGTTCTAAAACTGAACAGCCCCAGAGAAGTTGGAGATTTTAATTTTTTCAATTTAAAGATTTTCATTTAATCCCACTCTTTCAATACTTGCCTTTTCCCTGTGTTACTCTTTGACTGAGGATCCTGAGCCTGAACCTTTCTAGTTAAGTTTCTTCATAGAATAAACCTGGCAAAAAGAGTAAGTACTCAACTGGCTCCATATTTAAAAGACATCCTGAGATTTAACTTCCTTACATAGGCTTTCTTACAAATTCCCTGTTTCAGTCATATCTCCCTTTGTCCTTCTTAGTTATCAGGAACATACAAAGCCTGACAACTAGGGAGCTTCTATAAAGAGACTAAAGTTGCTTCTTTCTCCCGTTGCGGAGCACAGGCTCTGGACGCACAGGCTCCAGACGCGCAGACTCAGCGGCCATGGCTCACGGGCCCAGCCGCTCCGCGGCATGTGGGATCTTCCCGGACCGGGGCACGAACCCGTATCCCCTGCATCGGCAGGCGGACTCTCAACCACTGCGCCACCAGGGAAGCCCCAAAGTTGCTTCTTATTAGACTTCATTTGTTCTGGTTTGGTGTTCAGCTTATCTTTTCCTGCTAATTTCTTTATATCATTATCATCTCCCCAAATATTACTTGTCTATTCTTGTATCCTCTCACACTTTTTTGCTGGGGAGGAAGGTTGGACTTTTTTCCCTCAACTTAAGTATCACAAGGGAATATATAAAAATAGGTATTCAATTCATTGTTAATTTGGAAATCCAAGTTTATTTTTTGGTTCAAATTAAACAAACATTTTTTTGTCTACTATCATCTTGGGTTCTATATTAAGCTTTATTTTTAATGTCAGTGTTTATTCTATTATTTATTAGATCCTAAACAGTAGAGATGAACTTGACAAATATAGGTAAACAAAATCTAATTGCCCAATAATCTGAATAGTCCATGCATTCATTTAGTTAACACATATTCATTGAATGCCTGAACTATGTGAGTTAATAAAAAGGTAAGTATTTCTACTCCCAGTGAGATTACATTCCAATGGAGAAGACAGGTATTAAACAATAGACCTTATTAACCACAATAAGTATTTTTGTATAAGCCATATTATAATTTAACTATAATTTATATAGTACATTAGATAGTGATACATTCTATTGAAAAATAAAGTGTAGAACAGGAAAAAGGATTTAGGAATGAGGGATGTACAGGATGAGGGAAGTACAAGTTGAAGTATCAACTGATGGTCTTCATGGGCCTTATTTTAGAAGTTAATATCTGAGCAAAGACCTGAAGGAAGTAATGGAGTAAATCAAATGGATATTTGGTAGAAGAAGGAACATATAAATAAAGATGCCAAAGCAGGAGTGTACCTACCAACTAACATGTTCAAGGAATATTTAGGATCCTTGGGGTTGGTGCAGGATATAACAAATAGTGCTATGAATTTCAATATGTACCCAAGGCATTGTGTACATAGCAATGGATTTTGAATTTTATAAACTGAAGACTTCAGTAGTTCATTATATTAGGGAAATTGACTTTTTTATTTATTGAATACTGAATGGAACTGAATATTTATTCTACAGATATCAAAGTTATATTTGTGTTAATTTTTCTCGATTTTTGCCCTCTAGAATAAAACATTGCCTCCTCCCAAGCCTGCTTAGAATGAACATACCTTTTTCTAGGCAACTTAAGTTCATTGCTAGTTTTACTTTTTTCATTTTGCTAAAATGATGATGATCTCTAACTTTTATGACTTTGTTTCTGAAATATCTGCTACAAATTAAAAATCCATTAAATGTGTAAAATATTTTCATGAATTTTGGAGGAAGAAATTATGATCCAACACAAAATAATCAAATGATTTTCACCAAGAGAAATAAAAATCAGTCGAACAATAAAAACAAGTTTTAAATAAGCAATAAATACATTGAAAATAAACAAACCATTGTAAAAATGTAATATAATGAGTATATATGGTATTTGGAACCAAAGAAGGAAGAACTTAATATTGGTTGGATGAAGGAGGGATGTAAGAGAAGCATTCTTTGGAGGCTGTTAGAGAACTAGGTGATAAATTTTCAGGCAGGCAACTTTTGTTATTTGAAGCTGATGTATGTCTTGTGCTCAAACTGCACTTAGAAGTGCTAAAACACCTTTAAGGAAGGGTTGTGTGGGGTGGGAAAAGACTAAACATAAGTGTACATCAAAATATACGGAAATAGGACATGGGAAAACCAGATTAAAGATGCATAGAAAATGCTACCTCACTTGCTGGGATTAGGCACACAAAAGAAACCATTTGGGGTCCATATAAATATGACACACGGTTCAGTTTATTATTTATGATAGTCTCTGACTAGAAACAATTGAATCAAATAAAGTATGAATATGCATATTCACATGAAACTTTCAGGTCAAAACACCATGTCTTGGAACATAATTATTTAGTAAACTTGGGGGCAAAAAATGAAATCACCCTGAAAAAATACGTTTTCAAGAACCATTTTGGCAAAAAAATCCATAAGCAAACCATCCTTCAGTGAATAAGATAGTTTAAACACTGAACTGACTCTGCAGACATTCAGACTGGATCCTCAAACTTGTCAATTATCTTCCACACAAAAATGAATTTGAAATCCAGTGAGATCAAATGGGTCTTTACCCAAAATAAATTAGGGAATCAAAGGCTTAGGCACCATTCTCCTAAGCTGTTTTTATTTTCACAAATTATTACCATCTTCATTGACTTTATCAGTCATTAACTTCCTAGTCATTAACTTCCTATTAAATATAGCCTCAAATCTAGTTTATTTGTGTTTACTGATAGGAAAATAAATTCTTTTATTTTTTGGCTTTTATTGGTAGCAATGTAAGAAATTCTGAAGTCACATGTTTAAAACAAAGAAACAAAAAAATCTGTTAATGAAAGTCAAAAATGTATTTTTCTTTCTGATATTCACAAGCCTCTTTGGGTAAGTCATGATGATAAAAGCACAACTCTTAGCACCAGGTCAAATTTCCATTTTCCTCCTTCATGTGCATGAGCTCAACCAAATTAAGAATAATTTTTAGAATAATCTTACTGAGAGTTATGCAGTGTTTATATGCACAGGTGTGTGCACATGTGTGAGTGTGTTGTATATGCTAAATCTTTCCTATTACTTTCTCTCCTATCTTTTCAGAGGATAGAAGTGTCATGGATGATCAAAAGGCATAACTTAAAATGGCCTTACTTAGTGGACTTGATAAAAGAGCTTTAAGTCTTCTGTTTCTTTGGTTGTAGATATTGGAAATTGGTTAGTTTCTCTTGATTCTGGTGACCTGACAAAACTTGTGCATAGAAGGTACTGGGGACCTATTGGAAAAATTTCCAACATCCTATATGGGCAACTCCCTGCCCTTAATACTACTCAAAACAAAACTTTATTATTGTCCTCTTTCCAATCATATTCATGTGACACTTGACATTCCAAGGGATAATGTTACTATTACCATTTAATATTTTCTATTATATATTTTCGTATTAAAATTTCTTAAGATTCCAGTTAATGCCAAGAGAAAATAGAGAATAGAATAAGTATATTTAATAAGGTGTGCTGTTGCTTCCTATGATTATTTTATCCTTTTATATCTTAAACGCTTCTGGATTAACTGTGAAGCCTAGATCTCCTTAAGTTTACATTTCAGTGATCACTAATTCATATATAACTGCTCAATTTAAACCTGAATTGAGTTTACTGTTTTTCTAGTATAGGCAAGCGTATTTTAACATCTAGAAATGCCCTATATGCATGTGAGAGAAAACTGAGACACCCATGATCTCTCACCACAACTAAGGTTCTGTCTCCCAAACAAACTCAAGAGTTAATAATAACATTAGAATTCATTAATATTGATAATTATCTTAGAAAATGTGTACAGTTTCCTTGAAAACTTTCAGTGTATTTGAGTCCACATTAAGGAGACAGATTGCTTGGCATCAAACTCAGGTTCTATCTTTGCTGGCTTGACAAGGTTGAAAGAGTTTAAGTTCTTCAAGACTGAGTTCCTCTCTCTCTTAAAAAATGTAGTAGGAGTGCCTACTGTATAGCTATTTTTAGGGTTAAATGATATAATAATTGGAAAGTGCTTAAAATACCATAGGTATAGATCAATGGTTAGTTGTTGTCACTGCCATTGTTGCTACTGCTGATGTTGTTATCACCTTTAGAAAGCTTCAGCTGTTTGGAAGGGTTTCACTTCCATAGAAACAAAATGTTACATTTTGTAAATTTCTTTTCTTTTTCCTTCCAATGTGTTATTTCCTGGAATTGGCTTTGCTTGATGAAGATAGTCAAAATGAAGCTAGATAGGTTTTAAATGATACTTTCCACTAGAGCTAAGACATAACTTAAGGTTCTAGAATTTTTTATAAGTTTAGGAACCTGTGGGTTAAGAGTTAGGATGACCATATAATTTATTGTACCAACAATTATTTTCACTTTTAAAAGGGTTCTAGTTAGTACAATAAATTATATGGTCATTCTAACCCTTAATCCTTAACCCACAGGAACCACAGACAAAATATTTGATTGCACTTCATGTATGTTAATTATACTTTTTAAAAAGATGAAACACCTTTTGGGAAATTTTGTAATGCTCACCCTCAAAGTAGCTGCTATGATATTTCCTATAAAAGGCTATCAAATAAAAGAAGCGTGCAAGAGGGAAGAGATACGGGGATATATGTATATGTATAGCTGATTCACTTTGTTATAAAGCAGAAACTAATGCACCATTGTAAAGCAATTATACTCCAATAAAGATGTTAAAAAAAAAAAAAAAAGCATGTGTTCCTATGCTTAAATCTGTCCCATTACAAAGACAGTACAATTTGGGAAACGATTTCAACTGCAGTTCCCTGAAATTCCATAGGAACCATGGTTTTATAGGAGAGAAGACCATATTTTTGAAAACTAGAACTGAGAGGAAGCTTAGGGAATATTTATTGCATTCTTTTATATTTTAGTTGAGGACATTACAACTGAACTGTAGATAAACACATCCCCAAGTCATACTAGTGCTGGAACCAGGATTCCAATCCCAGGCTTCTTCCAGCTACTTCATGATGTGTCACAAAAGCTGACAGGAGCAAAAATGCAGATCAAATAATTGAAGAGAGGATTCCATATTTCACAATGATCATTTGTTATACAGGGTGGGGGACAGAAAAGTCACATGAGGTGAGGGTTAAACCAAAACTGTGCTCCTATTTTTCAGTTTCTTTGGGAATAGCAAGTCACAGAGTAGAGTTAGAGTAGAGCAATAGCAAGACTCTAACAGAGTCTAATAGAGTTAGACTCTAATAGAGTTAGAGTAGGGAATAGCAAGTCACAGAGTAGAGTAGAGTTAAAACAGATAATCAAGTAAATGAATAGGTGACTTCAGCTTGAAGAGAAAGCCTGAAGAAGTACTGTGGCTTGCCAATAGTGGCCTTAAGGGTCAGCTGTGTCTAGTCTATAGAAAATACTTCATTCAATGTAAGTTTCTATATGTAAGTTCTTATTTTGTAAATACGTATTTGTATGTTATTTCCATGTTATATTTATATCAAAAATATTTGTTGTTATGACAATATTTATGTATTAGGCATGATTTTATTTTGCTTTATTAAAGGACAGAAAGAAATTACCCAGATGAAATAGATTCACTTTGCAGATTTAAATCATCAACTAGAATGCTATAAGGACCATTTCTAATTTCTCTGAAGTTTTCTAACATGGTACTACCCTAGGTCCTCAAATTTGGGAAGGTGACAGGGGTAAGATTTTATGGTAAGCAGAGCATGTGAAGATGTTACTTTATGTGTACATGAGAAATCTCTTGACATAAGACAATTTGAAACACAATTTCAACTTAAAGTTATTGTTACTAGATGTAAAAAATACCACCTGTCACAGGACTTAACAATTTAGACATAAAAGTGGAAATAATAATATTATATTATTAAATATGAAATAATAAATAATCAGCTACAGACAAATTTGCAGAAGCAAGTCTGTTTGTCTCTTTTTCTTGCTAGAAATATGAATACATGTTGGTTTTATGCCTGTGAATGATTGATAGACATCTATTCCCCTTTTTGAAAAATGATGGAAAAAGAACAATTTCACATGCTGAAAAGTGTCACAAAGTCTTTTTGTTTCCTCATCCCCTGTTGATAATTATGTTGAAGAGTTTTCCCTGAGTTTATAAGATTTATGACAATTTTTAAAAGCAGAGTTCATTAAATATATTAAAATGTTTTATTAAGATATGTGAATATATCGATGCTTATATTTTAGGAAAAGCAAACAGAAAACTATGAGCAAAATAAGAGTAGGGAAAATTAGATATCCAACATGGATTTGTTCCTTCTTCTCCGATAGCCAGATCAGAGATGTGTAATGATGCTGTGTAAAACGATTCACTGGGAGTTATTTATTCTCACCACTCTGTGAACTACACAATTGTCCTGCTTTCTTTGGGACTTGTCTCTCCAAAGGCAGCTGGGTAAGCACAGAGAAACAATGAATAGGCTAAAAAATGGTAATTTATTTAATGAGGTCCAGGGTAAAAAATCTGTACAAATAGGCACTCAGGCAATTTAGAATATTGCAAGTATCTACCTTCTCTACTTAATCAGACAACTACAATTTTCAAGAGATTGAGTCAAATGTACTTACCTTAAGTCACGTAAATTCTTCTAGTTTGTAATATTGCTAAACATTATAATATTATAAATGAGTGGTGTGAACAAACACACAAAATTCTACACATTCTTGGAAACTTTTTTTCCCCTTCAAGTAATTGCTATGGGAGCTATAAGTATGCTAACTTTATTAAACTATTTTTGAGACTGGTCTTTGGAAGTGTTTGTTTGTTTGTCTGTTTACTTGTGTGGATCAGAAATTCTCCCAAATGTTAATTGTCAATGATTGTAGAAAATCTCAATAGCAGTGACATTAACATTGTAATAAAACTGATCCAAGACACAAAAGGTAAGTTATTATTTCGTGGTGTAGAAGTCTTAATTTATATGAAAGTTCCATGCAAATTATTTTTAAAATAACCTCATTAAATACACAAAGGTAAACTCACATATAATCACAAATGATAAAAATACTTGAAGAGAGTATAATGATAACCTGGAAATTACCTCAGAAATTCTATTCAGATTCTAACTTTGAAACGGCATGTACAAATTTTCCTATTAAGAAAGGGATAAGGAAATGAAGATTTACAGGTTATCACAGGTTTATTAATAACACTGAAAAATGAAAACACTCTAAATGTCCAGAAATAGAAGATGGATAATTATGCAATCATTAAAATATGTATGAAACATATGCATGCTGTTAGAAATTGTTATAATAAAAATCAAGATATGTAAAAATCAGGATATGAACTGAATGTACAATGTAAGTGCAACAATTATTTATGCTGGAGTGGAGAGACAAAATAATAGTTATTTCTGTGGTGGCAAAGGGAGGAGATTGTTGGTGACTAATATTTTTTTCATTTATACACTTCCTATGATATAGGAAGTGCTCGTTATGATTAATAACGAGCATGTCTTCCTTGTATAGCCAAAGGGAAGGGACTGCAGCTGTGATTTACTACATTTTTAAAAGGAGATATATAAGAGGGTCAGGACACAGATACTGACTCCAGGAGTTCAAAACCATGTTCTGGTAGACAATTTGTGGATAGTGCTGTGGATTGTTTGAGAAATGCAACTCGGTAGACATACTCTTCCTGTCAAAGCTTCTGGAAAAATTGTAGAGGTTTAAAGCAGACTTTAACACCCTTAATGCATCTCTGTCTAACCTCTCTAATTCTGCCCTCTACCTGCTCAAGCCCACTACTTTGGTTGCTTGCAAAAACAGCCCACTCTTCATTGCCTCTCTCCTTGACAAAACTCACTTCATTTAATACTACATTAAATTAATTCCCAGAAAAGTCAATATTTTTTATGTGCAATAAATAATTAATTATAATTTATCCCAGAAAAGTCAATATTTTTTATGTGCAATAAATAATTAATTATAATTTAAGTGGCAAGAAATGATAGGTTTAAATATCTAGGATATATTTGCTTATTTAATGAGAAACATTATTTCTGGACCAAATAATCTTTTATTGAATCTGGGTAATTTCTATGTCCCTGAGATTATACTCTAAGCACTTTCTTTTGTGCTATAAAAATTCATTTTTGAAAGCTAACCACAGCTGAGTCAACCATCTAGTTCTTAAGAGTTTTTCACATAGATCTCTCCTCAGTAAAATACATATTTTCTTATTTCCAAAGAGTTTTCACCCAAGTGTTCAAGAAATTCTTTTTTATAGCAACAACAAAAGGAGCTAATGCCTTCCTTTCTTTCAATTAAAAACTGATGTACTTATTTATTTATTTTTTTTAAATTTTTTGTGTTATGCGGGCCTCTCACTGTTGTGGCCTCTCCCATTATGGAGCACGGGCTCTGGACGCACAGGCTCAGCGGCCATGGCTCACGGGCCTAGCCGCTCCGCAGCATGTGGGATCTTCCCAGACCGGGGCACGAACCCGTGTCCCCTGCATCGGCAGGCAGACTCTCAACCACTGCGCCACCAGGGAAGCCCCTACTTATTTATTTTTTAAAGTTAGGTTTGTTGAGTTGATTTACCTATGGAAAAATTCACAATTGTTTGATTTCTTCTTCTGGTCAAGACAGAGTAAGAGGGACCACATTTACTTTTTGCGTGCAACAACTTAAAATTTGGAAAAATTATAGGAAACGATGATTTTTAGATACTGGTTATCAGGAAGTGCAGGACTCTAACACATGACAGAGGCAAAACAAATAAAATGAGTGTATGATTGCCCTAGAATAATGACTGCAGAGAGTTCCAGGTCACAGCACAGGGAGTTGAAAGCCAGGAGGAACCTGTCAGGATTTATGTGTTGAGGGGATGGAACTGAGAAATTCAGGGAGGACGCACAGATAATGTTTGCAAGACAGTGAACCAGAAGCAGAGAGCTCCAGAAAGAGTTCAAGAGCTCTTCAGGTGTCCTCTCTTAGTATTCAGCTGAACAGTATCACCACATGTAGGTCAGGACATGAACAAATGCTGGAGAAATAAGCACCCAAAAGCAGCAGATGGAATCACCTGGCTCACACAGAAACAGGAATAGTTTATGTACTCACTATTCTTATAATTCGCAATGCATTGGACACAGTACTTAGATGTATTGCCTAAGTAGTGGGGCAAACTGAACAAGTTCTTCTGCTCCATCTAACAAAACTATAAAAGGAAGCTTCAAAAATATCAAAGCCAATTGCATTCCGGAACAAAGCTCAAAGAGATGCATAAAAATATAAAAATACTCAATTACAAGGTAAAAGTTACAATATCTGTCAGTCAAAAATTATTGGGTATGCAAAGAAGCAGGAGAATACAACCCATAATGAAGACAAAGCAAACAATAGAAATAGATCCAGAGGACACATATGATAGAATTAGTAGATGAGAGCATTAAAATAGTTAATACAATTATATTCCATGTAAGAAGGTGAGAAAAGTTTGAGTTGATTAAGTGGAGACACAGACTATATTATAAATATTTTAGGTTAAAGATATATAGCATAATATGTATCATAAATGTTTAAACCAGATTCAATTTAACATCTGATACAAAATATACTATATACTAAATATGATTCACAGTATAATAACCACTGAAAGAAACAGGGCAATGAATATAAAAACACAGAAGTAGAAACTGTTTTAAATAAAACTTTTAAAATGTCTTAAAAAAATAGAGCATCAATGTGTTATGAAATAACCTCAAGCAACCTAATACAAATATCCCTTAATTTACAATGGGTTTATGTCCCAATAAACCCATCATAAGTTGAAACTATCATAAGGCAAAAATGCATTTAATACATCTAACCTACCAAACATCATAACTTAGCCTAGCCTACCTTAAATGTTCTTAGAACACTTATATTACCCTATAGTTGGGCAAAATCATCTAACACAAAGCCTATTTCATAAAAAAGAGTTGAATAACTCAGGTAATTTATTGAATATTGTACTGAAAGTGAAAAACAAATTGTTGTCTGGGTACAGAAGGGTTGTAAGTGTATCGGTTGTTTACCCTCTTGAATGCATAATTGACTGGGAGCTGAGGCTCCCTGCTGATATCCAGCAACACAAGAGAGTATTGTGCTATATGTTGCTAGCCCAATAAAAGATCAAAATTCAAAGTATGGTTTCTACTGAATGCAAATCACTTTCACACCTGCGTAATGTTGAAAAATTATAAATTGAATCATCATAAATTGGGGGCCAGCTGTATAAGTAAATGAAATTATGAAAGGAGAAGAGGAACTATAGCAGAAAATTATCCAAATTTTATATAAAATATACCCTGACTGTCAAGTAGTTTAATGAACTTCAAGTAACTCAATGAACTCAAGGAACATAAAAATAACAACGTGTAGTAATCTTTTAATCAAATTGCTTAAAAACAGTAATTTATAGAAAATCTTAAAACCATCCACAGGAAAAAATATAAATCACATACATAACAAAGATAAGAATGACAGTAACTTTTTATCATTAAAAGCAATGCAAGTCGAAGGGCAATGAGCAACATCTTTAAAGAATTGAAAGAAAAAAGAAAGATAAGTCAGAGTTCTATATATAGTGAAACTATTCCTCAAAAACAGAATAAATGCTTTTACAGACATATAAAACTGAAAGAATTGATCACTGACTGACTTGCCATACAAAAAATGTTAAAGATAATCCTTTAGGCAGAAGAAATATGATACATAAGAAAATCTGTATCTACACAAAGAATAAATAGAATCAGAAATGCAGTAAATATAAAAGATATATTTTAAAAAGATAATTATTAAAATGTTAGCAAAGTACTTCTGATTATTTAGCATATGTAGAAGTAAAATATATAACAACAATTGTATAAGGCCAGGAGAAGAAAAATAAGAACAAATTTTGTATGTTTTTTAAAAAGATATACGGTTTGGAATCTAAAGCACTACTAAAAATTATAATAGAAAGTTATAGTTGATAATCCAAAAAAGAAGATAAAATGGAATAATAAATAATAAAATTAATAAGCCAATTATATGAAGAAAGTAGGAAAAGTGAAAAATGGACCAAAGAATAGATGGTACAAACAGAGAAGAAATAACAAAATGATAGATTTTAATTCAATTATATTAATAATCACATTAAACATAAATGATCTAAACACCCCAATTTAAAAGCTGAGATTATCATAATAAAAACACAGCACAACTGTATGCTGCCAATAAGAAACATGATTTAAATACAAAGAAACAATAAAAGCAAAAGGATACAAAACAATACACAATGCTAACACTAATCAAAAGCTGGAATGACTTTATTAATATCAGATAAAGTAGATTTCAGACAAAACATATTACTAATAGTAAAGAGGTTCAGTTCACAATGATAAAGGATTAAATCCTTCAAGAGGACATAGCAACCCTAAAACAAAAATATGTTACCTAATAACAGATATTCAAAATAGAATCAAGAAGAAATAGCCATAGCCACAACTATAGCTAGAATGTTCAGTATTTCTCTCTGAACTATTAGTAGAAAAAGTAAAGAGAAAATCTGTAATGATATAGAAGACAATACCAACGAACTTACCCTAACTGAAATTTACAGAACACTCCACTGAACAACAAGAGAATATATGTTCTTTTCAGTTACACATGGAACATTTGCAAAGATAAGCCATACTCTGGCACATAAAATGTCTAAATAAATTTAATATTATTCATTATACAAAGTATGCTCTCTAACCCCAATGAAATTAAATTGGAATTCCATAATATAATTATATCTGGAAAATCTCCAAATATTTAGAAAGTAAATAGTATATTCCTAAGTAACAGGTGAAATTAAAATGAAAATTAGAAAGTATTTGTCCTAATTTCTGGCACAGAGCTCCTAAAACCCTTGGAATTTCCTAAGTGATAAGAGCTATAAAGGTGTCTTGATATACATAACAAACCCGTTTTAACCACAACTCAGCTTATGTTAATGAGGTGATTTTTGGAAAGCACTTTAAGACTGGGAGTGGTTACCAGGAGAACCAATTATCTAATTAGAGAGTTGGAACTATCAATCCCATCCTCTGATCTCTGAGGAGAGGAAAGGGGCTGGAGGTTGAATTGATGGCCAATAGCCAGTGATTTAGTCAATCATGCCTATATGTCATGAAGCCTCCATAAAAAACTCAAAAAGAAGAGGTTCAGAGAGCTTCCCAGTTGGTGAACATGTGCAGATTCAGGGAGAGTAGCTTACTCAGAAAGCATGGAAGCTCCAAACCCTTTTCCCATCCTTTGCCCTGTGCATCTCTTCTTTTTGGCTGTTCCTGAGTTATATCCTTTTATAACAAACTGGTAATCTAGTAGGTAAAATGTTTCTGTGAGCCACTGTAACAAGTTAATTGAACACAGGGAGAGGGTCAATGGTACCTTGGATCTTCTACCTGTTTATTTCTTCGTGAATGTTAAGGAATATGACTAACTGCATGCCTTAAAATTCAACATGTCTTATAAAATATTTTAATTAAATATTCCAGCATTAACAACCTGTTCTTAAAATATCTAGTTATTAGTGGAAATCAACCACCTATTTTATGTTTTTCTGGAATTTAAAAAATTTTCTACATCTATCTTGAAATATGATCAATATTGAAACTAATGTCCTAATAAGAATGTATTACCAAAATAAAATAAAGTGCTATTATATAATCTGTACTACATAGAAATTCATTTATAAATATGTGTCAAGCATTAAAATGAATGTGGAGAAAAAGAATCTCTCATGTGCTGATAATATGAGTTTAAATTGGTACAGATAATAATTTTCTTGAGACCCAGAAATTTTTCTTCTAAATATATATTCTAGAGGAATTGTGCACATACGCACAATAAAATAAGAGTGCTTCTTGCAATTTTTTAAAAAAAATATTGACCTCGGGGCTTCCCTGGTGGCACGGTGGTTGAGAGTCTCCTGCCGATGCAGGGGACGTGGGTTCGTGCCCCGGTCCGGGAGGATCCCACATGCCGCGGAGTGGCTGGGCCCGTGAGCCATGGCCGCTGGGCCTGCGCGTCCGGAGCCTGTGCTCCGCAACAGGACAGGCCACGGCAATGGGAGGCCCGCGTACCGAAAAAAAAAAAAAAAAAAATTGACCTAAAAAAATAGACTGCCAGTTATTTCTTTAGCAAAAAAATGAGTTTATTTGGAATTGACAAAGAATTGGAATTTGGGGTTTGGAGTTTGGCAGCACAAGGTTTGGTTACTGGTACCTTATAGGGGTCATTTCAGTGAGGTTATAGAGAGTCTTTCTGGAGGTATCTTTTTCAATAGAAGAAATCTCTGCATTGCAGCATGTGATGCTCAAGTTCTTCATCTCCCTAAAGTGCACTGTGAAAAGATTGCTCTACCAAACCATAGCTATTTTTAATAGAAGCAATTAGGCCTTTGGGATATTGGAGTATCTCTCCTTTCATCAGTTGTGGGTCCAGTGAGGCAGAAGCCAAGTGCATTGGGCATCCTGTGACTATTTCAAAGTGTGAGAGTTTATGAGTTCCAAAAGGGATGGATCTGAGATTCAGAAGGACCAATAACAATGCTTTTAGCCAAGGTATTTGAAGGGATGCTACAAATTTTGTCAGCTGAGTTTTAATAATGCCATTAGTGTATTGGACTAAACCAGAGGTTTGAGGTTGATAAGCATGGTGGAAATGTTGTGAAACCGGCCAAACAGTACAGACTTGTCAAAGTACCTGACTGGTAAATGGGTTCCTCAATCAATCTGATGATCAAAAGGAGCTCACCAGGCAGGTGTAATCTTTTCCAAAAGGACTTTAGCCACAGAAGAGGCAGTAGCCTGTCTGCAAGGGAAGGCTTCAGTCCAGTGTGAAAACATACAGACCATGACTAAAACATATTTATATACATGAGATGGAAGTTTTATAAAATCCATTTTCTAGATCTCAAATGGTTCATTAGGCTGTTTAAAATGTCCAGGAATGGTACAAACAAGGTTCCCTTGGTTGTATTTCAAACAAGTGGGACAAGTGACATAGGCACTTTTTGTGGGCTTACTGAGTATTGGGAATTTTAGAGTCTCCAGTCGACTGGGTTATTTATTTGTTTCCAACAAGGGCTTCCTCTTTTTATCAAGCCAACAGTTATTGAATTTCAAATCTAATTTTTCCTTTTTTCAGGCCAATTGGTGGGCTTCTATAGACAGTTTTTCTAAGGTATCGTTTGTAGAAATACCCCTTTGGACCATGACAGAGGTTTGACTGCTGTTGGTTCCTTTAAAGGCAGCATTCCTTGTGGAAATGTCAGCCAGGTGATTTCCCTTAGTTTCCAGAGAGTCAAGTTTAGAATGCCCCAGAATCTTAATAATAGCTAAAATGGCAGGTAAAAGTGTTTCATTCAATAATTCCTGAGCATAGAGTCCATTTTAAATTTTATTTTTCCTGGAAGTAAGGAAGCCATGTTGCTTCTACAACATTCCAAAATCACCAACTGCTCCAAAAGCATATATACTATCAGTATAAATATTGGCAATTTTGCCCTTGTCTAAATTACAAGCCCATGTAAGGATGTATAATTCAGCCAATTAGGCCAAACTAGCCATAGGTAAAGGTGCTGCCTCAACAAAATCAAAAGAAGTTGCAATAGCATATCCAATACAATATTTGTCATCGTCATTTTTAAAATAACTATCATCAGTGACCCATGAGAAGTCAGTGTTACCCCAAGGAATTTCCTCCACCTCATCACAAGGAGTTAGGTGAACCTTCAGCATTAAGCAGTCATAAGGGACTTTGTCGGTGATGAAGGGGAGAAGAGTAACACAGTTAAGTTTATAACAGTGGAAAAGAGTTATGTGAGGAGCAATTAACAAAAGAACTTTATAGGGGGTGAGATGGCTGACTGAGAAATGTTGAGTGTGATGAGAATTCAGGAGAGCTTTTACTGCATAAAAAAGAAATGGTTGAAGTGGATCCCACAATGGTTTTCTCAGTAACCTTAACTAAAAGGGCAGTAGCAGTAATGGCTTCAAGACAAGTGTGTATCCCTATGGCACAGGGTCAAATTGTTGGCTATAATAACCCATGGGGCTAAGGTGGTCCCGTGTTTTTGGTTAGTACCCAAAGGGCATTTCCTTCTTTTTCATATATGAAGAGGAAAAAGGGAATCTGACCATTGAAATGCCCAAGAGCAGATGGATTCATCAAACTCTCCTTTAAGGCCTCAAAGGCTATGTCCTCCAGTTCTTACAAAATTGGACAAGGTTTTTCTTTAGCAAAAAACATACAGAGTTTTGGCCATAAGAAAGAAATTTGGATTCCAATTTTGGCAACAATTAAAGCCCAAGAAAATACTGCAGTTGGCACTTAGTTTGGGGTTTGGGGAAACTTATAACACCATGAAGCCTATCTGAATCTAGGTGTAGCCCTTGTTCTCATATCAGAACTGCAACTTTGCCTTGGTGACCCTATGTCCTTTTAAGGCTAAAAGCTTTAACAAGTGGATGCTGTCTTCCTGTGAGGAGGCTTGAGAAGGAAAGCAAAGAAGCAAATCACCTATTGCAACAAAGTAGAACCTCTAGACAACTTTATGTCATCCAGATCAGTTTTGGGGATTTGGGAGAAATAAGAAGGATTCTCAGTAAAAACCTGAGGCATAACTGTCCAGGTAATTTTTTTTTTCTTCCTAAGTGAAAGCAAAAAGGTATTGGCTAAAATTCATCAACTTGAATCTAAAAAATAAACTGCATACATCAATTACAGTAAAAAAATTAGTTTCTGGCGGAAAAGGATGTTAGTAACAGATGAGGATTAGGAACAAGAAGGTGTTGAGGGATAACAATACTGTTTATTTCTCAGAGGTCTTGAATGAACCTCAACCATCAGCCCTTTGGTTTTCTCATCAGTGAAATAGGAGTGTTACAGGGACTAATACAAGGGAAAATGAGTCCATGAGCCTTGTAATATTCTATTATGGGCTTTATGCCTTGAAGGCTTTCTTTACGTGTAAGATATCGATTAATTATGGGAAGAGGCTTTGAATGATCTATTTGAATCTTGGTGGGAGCTGCACTGTGAATTTTGCAAGTATCCACTGGAGATTTTGCCCTTAAGGAGGGTGGTAGCTGATTCAATAGGGACAAATCATTAGTGTTTCCAGAATCAGCTCTAGTATGGTCAAAAACAAAGCAAATAAAAGATGTCAAAGTTCATTTAAATCACCTAGTTGGTTACTTTGATGACTACTGTCAATTTCTAGAAGTATTCCCCCTTTTAGAAGGAAAGAAATTCCAGAAAAGTCTCTGCCTAATAAATGGATAGGAGCAGAAAAACCAAGGAGAAAAGAGTGTGCATTTTTCAAAGGGCCTAAACAACAGAGAATGGGTTCAGAGACAGGGAACTCTTGAGGTTTATTAGAGATCTTCACTATTTAAACTCTGAGGCAGAGGCTATTTTATAGTAGTGGACTTGAGCACTGAGAGTGTGTCTTCAGTGTCAATTAGGACTGGAGGAGATCCATTCTCAATCTGGAGAAATATTTCTCCAAACCAATTAAGAGGGAGGACTGGAGAGAGGGCCTGTAGTTCCTCAGAGCCCCATCTCTGAGAGTTGGGAAGATGGGAGGATGATGAAAAGCCCTCTGGTTAGAGGACTGAAAGTGCCTAAAGTGCTTAAATTTGTAACAATCTCTTTTTGGGTATTCTGGATTTTTGCAATAACAACAGAAACTAGGTGGGGTTTGGTTTTGTTTAGGGGCCTTCAATTGCTGGAGTTGAAGATTAAGAATTTTGGCAGTCTTCCTTTTAGGTGACTCATCTAGAGTGTGAGAGAAATGGATTGCCAGATTAACTAAATCTGGAGTGGGTATACATAGTTTCCCATTCCATCCTGGTCCTTTTCACTAGAAGGGAAATGTCCTGGTTCAATCCATTAATAAGCATAGAGTTAAAAGCTACTTGGGTGAAATCAACATCTAAAGGAAGACTAGATTATTTTTTCTAATAATCTGAAGTCGATTATAATATTCATGACCAGATTCATCAGATTTTTCTGTGCAAGCCTGAATTTTACTTCAATCAACAGGCTTTGAGAAAGTCTTAGGCATTTCTGGATGATGTTGCCTAGTGATTGCTTGAGCCTAATCATATAACTTAGTGGGCTGGTCTCCTTTTAGAATTGTAATCCTAGATACCTTTTAGAATTTTTCTAACTAGCAGTTTTCAACCAATGCTGAGCCTGCCCTTCCTTAACAAGTATATGAACTAGCTGATGTAAGTCAGAGAAGCCAGGTTGATAAGTTTGAATGACTACATTAAATTCTTCACCAAATCTGTGAAGATCTTTGGTTCCTTTGAGAAAACATTTGACTATGGCTCACAGTGCAGCTTTGGTTAAGGTAGTATAAGAAATTAAGAACTTAGCCTATGGATTCTCAGAAGGCTTAACTTTAAAGTGAAAGGTTCTTATAAGTTCAGAGGAAAAATGAGTGGGGAGACTTTCAGAGAAGAAGGGAAGTTCAGCAAGAGAATTATTATGGGGAACTGAGGGTACAGAAGAGGTATAGGCAGCATAGAAAGAAAAAAGAAAGACGCCTCTGGAGGTGAGACCTGAGACAAAGAAGCCAGGAAAGAAGAACATGAGGCTTTGGAAGCCATTTTCTCTTTCTTTAATCCTTACTTTTCCTCAGTTAATGCCTTATTTTGCAGAGAGGCAATTTTTAAGCTCCTATTAATGTTTGCTTCAAAGTACCTGTTGTAAGCTTCAAAGTACCTGTTGAAATAAGCATTCTATTCAGTTTGGGAAATTTTAGAGCTAGGTTGTCCAATTCAATTTTAAGAAAAGTAAGTTAGGGAATATCAAAAGTTCTCCATATTGACCATTGATATTCTAAATTGCCTTTGATCCGGCCAGTCCCTTCAGTTAGAAATGCACAAGAGGAAGGACTGTGGTTTTCAAACATAAAATCTGCTGGGGTCCCTGTAGGGAGGAAGCCCTCAAAATATTTAGATAATTGGGATCCCGTTTCTCAGAGGTTTTTTTTGTTTTGTTTTGTTTTTTCTACAGTAAGAGAGTAACTTTCAAACAGCCTAAACATCTCAAACAGTTTAAACAGCTCAAACAGTTCAAACAGACCTAATAGCCTACAGGTCTAATATCAATACCAGTGAGTTTGAAGGGAATAGTCTGGTCTCAGAGTAGCCAGGCCAGAAGGTACTCAGCACAGTTCCAATAGAACCTCTCTTATTACAAAGTAAATTGGGCTGAAGGCTGAACTGGCACAGCAGTTCCAATGGAACAGTCCCTGTTCCTAAAGGAATGGGCTGAAGGCTAGCCAGTTCTAGTTGGAACTGCCTGATTTCAAAATCGGACCTAATTGCCTAATGAGTACTCACAGACAGAACAGGCCTTAATGTGAAAGAACATAAACCTTAAAATAGATCTGAAATAAAGCCTGGAGAGCTTCCAAATGCAAAGTGTGTGGGTGTGGGTGGGGGGGGGTAGAAGAAGCTCAGATCCAGGAGAAAAGCTTACCCTCAAACTCCTGAGTCAGAGAGAAAAGCAGTGAGCAACAATAGACTCAAAGTGGTTGCTGCACCTGTTTGCTTACCAGCCTCAGAGCTGTCAGGGGTCACCTCTGAATCCTGTAGGGGACACCAAAATGTTGACATAAAACAAATAGCCTGGACTTCCCTGGTGGCGAGGTAGTTGGGAATCTGCCTGCCAATGCAGGGGACATGGGTTCAAGCCCTGGACGGGGAAGATCCCACATGCCGTGGAGCAACTAAGCCTGTTCGCCACAACTACTGAGCCTGAGCTTTAGAGCCCACAAGCTACAACTACTGAGCCCATGTGCCACAACTACTGAGGCCTGCGTGTCTGGAGCCTATGCTCTACAAGAGAAGCCACGACAATGGGACCCGTGCACCGCAGCAAAGAGTGGCCCCTGCACACCACAACTGGAGAAGGCCCCCACACAGCAGCGAAGACCCAGCACAGCCAAAAATAAAATCAATCAATTAATTAATTAATTTTAACAAAACGAAAAAACCAAAAAAACCCACAAATAGCCTGCCAGTTATTTATTCAGTAAGAATGGGTGTTTTGGAGATCAGCAGAGATTTGCAATGTGAGGTCTGCAACCATGGTGAGCCATCTGCAAATTCCCTTCCAAAATGGGGAGGAAGGGCTTCCCTGGTGGCACAGTGGTTGATAGTCCGCCTGCCAATGCAGGGGATACGGGTTCGTGCCCCGGTCCGGGAAGATCCCACATGCCGCAGAGTGGCTGGGCCCGTGAGCCATGGCCTCTGAGCCTGCGTGTCTGGAGCCTGTGCTCTGCAACGGGAGAGGCCACAACAGTGAGAGGCCCGCGTACAGCAAAAAAAGAAAAAAAAAATGGGGAGGAGAACTCTTTTATAGAGGGGGAAAAGGAAGTTGGGAGGACTATAGCAAACAAAGAGTTCATGACTTCTCATTGTCTGAGATCTTACCAGGAATGAAGAGGAAATCTTCCTCCTGGTGGGCTCTACTATCATTGTCTCTTGACTCTTTTTAATTGAGGTTTCTCTTTATTAATTTTTACAGTAATAAAGAAAACAGAAAACATCCTAAGCAACATAGAAAACATTAGGAAAAATATGGCTTGTTCATAAAGAAATATTGCTCGTAAAATTAACTATAATTGTATGAATAATACTGATAAATCTCAAAATCATAACATGAGTGAAAAAGCAACTTTCAGAGAGACATGTATGGTATGATTACATTTATGTAAAATTTGTTTAATATAGAGTCATAAATTCTTTTGAGATTTGTGCATGTATGTGTGCAATATATTACACAAAATATAGACTTCATAAACCAAATTCATAATAGTGATAGAGTGTGGTGACGAAAGGAGAGAGAAAAAAGGAATTGGGATAATTACAAATTTGATTTCAACCTTATCAGTAATGTTTTACTTTTTATTGTTAAAATGACATAAAGCAATTATGACAAAATTTTATTTTGTATTACTGTTTAATCAAATTACACCATTATTTATTTTATTCTCTGTATTATTCTGAATACTATGTTTATAAATTATAAAACTATTACATTGTTCATAATCTGTAATCAGTTTGAAACTTTCCTGTTTTATTCTGTACTATGCTCACCTGTCTTTGTCTAGGCAATATTACACTCTACTTTTAAATAGATGAACTTGAATTTATTTCTAATGGACTTTATTATTTTCTTTTGGACAGTGTACTAAATCTTAAAGGTAATGTAAGTTATTTTTCTTTAACTTTTAGCAATATTAGCTACCTAATACATTATTATTACCTGTGAATTTAGCATATTGGCAATTCCTTAATCCAAATATCTAGATATTTTTATTGAATGAAAAGAAATAAAGAATGTTTCCTGTTGGATACTACACAATATTCCACCATGGGTGATGCCTAGCTACTGGCAACCACTCTTGCAGTTGAGCCCTAAGGACCATTACTAGTCACCAGAGTCACTATACTCAGAACTAACAAGAAGTAGAGATCCAGACAAAAGATATTGTCCAGAATCTGAATGAGCAGAGTTGTTAATAATTTCATTGTAACAGGGCACAGACTTACATATTGATTTCTGATTAGCCACACAAAAATCCTAGTAGCCTTCCAAGTAAGGGACTAAAACCATATGAGGATTCTAACAGGGCCTGAAATATTGTGTGAATGTGAATAGTGTATGTAAGTGTATAATTCTCTTTCTCTTTATGAAGGAAGCATAAGAGTGTGTCAGAGCAATCTGAGAGGCAAGAATGCATCATATTCATCATCAAGTGTCCCCACATTCTTTGTGAGCAGATTTAGGAGCTAGGGCAAAAGCCTGTTGATCAAATAAACATAATTTGAAACAAAAGTCAATATGAAAGCTACTAAGAGCATCAAAATAAGCACCTATTCAAATTTCTAGAATTAAATTGATTCCTTTTCTCTTGTCTATGGTATCTGACAGTTATCATAAAGGAAAATGAATAATAATAAAAGTCACCACCATTTAGTGAGTACAGGCATACCTCGTTTTATTGCACTTCACTTTATTGTGCTTTGCCGATATTGTGTTTTTTACAAATTGAAGGTTTGGGGTAGCCCTGCCTCAAACAAGTCTATTGGCACAATTTTTCCAACAGCCTTTGCCCACTTAATGTCTCTGTGTCATATTTTGGTAATGCTCAAAATATTTCAAACTTTTTCATTATTAGTAAATTTGTTATGCTGATCTGTGATCAGTGATCTTGAATGTAGTCTTGCAAAGATATTATGACTTGATAAGGTCTCAGATGATGGTTAGAATTTTTAGCAACAAAGCACTTTTTAATTAAAGTATGTACTTTTAGACATAATGCTATTGCACACTTAATAGACTGCAGTATAAACATAACTTCTATATGCACTGGGAAGCCAAAAATTTGTGTGACTCGATTTACTGTAATATTCACCTTATTGTGGTGGTTTAAAACCAAACCTGTGATACCTTCAAGGTATGCCTTACTATGCTCAATAAAATCTTTAGGGCTTTTACGTATATTATTTCATTCAATAATGAAAATCATGATTACAATAAATAGATTGCTTTTTTAACTTAGAAAGTCAACCTATACTTGTAGTTCCTTTAATTGACTGTATCAGTACTATCTGAATTTAGTTTTGTCTTTTAGATTCATTTTGATTTCTATATCCATTTTAAGGAAATATTATTTTGTATGATATGTATTTCTAAGGCCATATTATTTTGCTGCAGTTTCTAATATACATGAAGATATTACACATTTATATTACTGTCATTGTATGTATATCTGTACACACATACCTAGATAATGTAGGGATTCACAGAACATATTTCACTTTAATTTCCCTTATATAAATGCATTTAATATCTTTAGCAGCTCCCATAAATTTATTTTAATGATTGCAGCAATTAGGTTCAGACGTGTTTCTTAGTTTATTTGTATTTTCCTATTATTTGCAGTTGGATTTCAGTTAATATAATTTATGACTAAAACATCTGTGTTTTTAAAATGTTTTCCATGATATAAGAATTGTCTGCTTATTAATCAACCTATAAAACCTTTTGATGAATTTTATATTAAAGTTCAAATTACTTTAAAATCAGAATACTTACTAGAGATATGTATCTCTCAAGTTATTTTCAAAAATTACTTTTAAAAGCATTTGTTTTGCAAACCATGCTCTCACACAGAATATCAAATAATAGTTTTTTGTTCTTTTTGTTTTGTTTTTTAGTATTTATCTTGTAAGACATGCTACATATGGTTTTCCAGGAATGTTTGACTGTGGCTTTTTGGGATTAATGATTTATTGTGGAATGGATTTTCAGCTGACCAGTATATAATAGGGTCATTAAAGAAAAATAAGAATGGAAACAACATTTTCCTTTCTCCAGTCCTCAGGGACTCCTTGTCCTGCATGGTTTCCTCAAGATAATGGCAAATGGTTCATCAATGACATCTGACATTTCCTTAATTACCCTCAGGACACATGACATGAGGATGTTCTGATTTGAATTCTTCCAATTTTTTCCAGGAGATATTTTCTCATTTCAGCCTTATTCTCATTCCATGCTCCAGGTAACAACTTTCTTCCAACATTAAAAGATTTTTTGCTGGCTATTATCAGTGTTTCTCCTTACCTGTCAAAGTAAGGTAATTTCCTCTGGTTCTCCTTTTATGCTAATATATTCACATACTTTTATTTTTTGGAAGGGCAGGTAATTTTTATGGACTCTGTTAGGGACATTACCTTTCTACAGTAAAACTACACAAGTCTACTGATTAGACTTTTCAGCTTTTTCACCTGACCTTAAATTCTCTGTTTTGTACATAATTTTTTAAATCAACAATCAATTATTGAGCTTCTAGGCATACTTTCACATTCAATTTAGTGATACAATGGGATTTCTCATCAAAATGAATTCCCAGTAAGTGAAAATTTTAAATACGTTTTATTATATTCAAGCTAGAATTTTGCCCAGGCAAGAGTTAAGTGGCAGAGTTTCATCAGAAATATTCCATTCATGGGGGAGAAATATTGAATTTGGAAACCAAAGGATATTGGTTAAATTATTTCTCTTTGTGACTCTGAATCAAATTTAATCACCCATCTATATTCTTTTCCAGTATATAAGAAACATGACTAAGAATCCCTGCCCTACCTACCTCACAATGGAAAGTACCTATGAAAACATTTGGTAGACCATGAAGCAATAGACAAATGTAGCATGCTGTTAAAAATGCACTCTGTAAAGTACAAATAAAGAAGAGACACTTTTCTGAGGAACTGAGAACTGTTGAGGTCATGTCTTCCAAACTTAAGCATTCCTATGTCATTTACAGTCATCTTTCAGAAACTCTACTGTATACTTTATTTAGTCAGATGTTACAGGGTATAGGAAATCTCCTGCTTTTGTAGCTTTATACTGCAAAAATGGAGAATCCCCATGTCATTCCCTAAGGGAGTAGCAGGCTATGAGAAGCTGTTCCCACACAACTCTCTCCAGCTGAGTTGATACACATAACTTTTCAGTTCAATGTCAAGCTCCCATTGAACTCTGTGTCACCTGAACATCTCCTCAAGTTTCCTTACAACTTTCATTGCTAGTTTGCTCACTGATGCTGAGATGTTACCACTTGTGCTCTCACTGCCTATATCTAGGGCTAAAATTCTGGCACACATATCAGACAACTGGAAATGTTCAAATCTTACTGGGATGCTGTCTTTCTTTAACATTTCACATTTGTCATTTCATTTTATTAGCTCAGGCATTGTAGAAAACAAAGAGAAAAAAAAGGCTTCAGAATTTGCCTTAAGGTAGGGGATATAGAGGAAAAGGAATAATATGTTTTAGACTTGATATATTCAACTTTTTAAGAATTTGATATTAACAGTTAAAGTGCCTAAAATTAAGTCCTATATAAAGGTAGCCATGGTTTATTGTTTTGTTCCAGTGAACACAATGGTTTTTCCTTTTCCAAGATAATTACTTGGAATTTAATTACTTATTGGCTAAATTCTAACACTGGGCTTTAGGTAATTCACTCAACTTCTTCCAGACTCCTTCCTCTAAGTTGCAAAATGGAGCTGATAATACTAACCTGACCCAAATTCTGTGAAGAGTAATTGAAATAATATACAGGAAAATATGTTTTAAATGAGTAGACTACATTATAATTGGTATATGTTTCACCTTCAGCAAGATCTGTAGAATGCGTACAGACAGATATTCAGACAAAAAAGTAAAACATTAAGCTATTATATTAAAGAGCATAAAATATAATCGTGGATCTTACAACCACTTACACTATTCAAAACAGAATAGACATAAATTTGTTAAATTTTGTGGCTTAGTTATTATAACTAGGTGTTCATGGAGGTGAAGGTTAATAAAAGCTGAACTAGTAGGGAGGGTTACATAGAGATTTTCTGGGAAACATGGGAATATATAGGATTTAGATAGGCAGAGGGTTGGACAGAGAAACTCACAGGTAAATGGAATAGCATTCATGAATGCATAATAAGGAGGTATATGTCTAGAGCAACAAGGATATTAAGCTGATATGAACAAAAAATAAATCTTTGAAATATCTTTAGGTAGGTAAGGTAACTCACCATGAGGGAAACCTGGCATCTATGCATTAACAAGAAAGAGTTTCTTTGTTCTGGCAATGATGGCAGTTTCTGGACTGATTTTTAAAATACTCAGATATCATACACCTGATGTTTTTAGCTTCAGCTTGCAAAACTCTCATTGCAAAGTGACTCTTTCAGTGACTAAATAGAATTCAACAACATGGAGCTCTCAAGAGTCTGGAGTCTGGGCTGACTTTGCAAAATTGCTCTCTGCTAGATATACTTCTGAAAGCAGTTGTCAAATCAAACAAGACTGCATTGGCTGCAAGCTATTGAAAGCAAAAAGACAAACATAAAATAAATGGCTGACCTGGCTCAGCATTTCATTGAAGGAAAGCTGTGCATGTCAGTCAGATCACCATACAATTCTTCTTGGAAGAGATAAAACATATCGGAGGAGAAGGAAAAAACAAAACAACCTGGAGAAGAATGAAAGACCAAGGAAAGTAATAAAACCCTGTGCAAAACAAAAAGCAGGCACAACACTGGAGAAAAGACAGATTCATTTTTATTTAGTAGAAAATTCAAGCATTCATTTCCCTTTCCTTTCAAGTTGATCACCTTAAGGTCATAATGATTCACAGAAACAACCCAAAAAGCACAGGAGAGCAACAAGAGCAGCTGATGGGGAAAAGAATCAATGAAGGCAAGCTGGTTTAACTTTGAAGAATTATTAACCACCAGAAAAGTCAAAATGCTTAAGAAAAAAGGCTGTGTAAGTCAAAGAGGAGGGTGTGAAAGATTTATTTTTAAATCTAGTTGACATGCCAGTTTACCCAGTCAAGAACTAAGGTAATAGCTTAAAACATCTTGGGAACTTTTCTATGAAGTATGGTAAAACAAGAAGAGAAAGGTTTTGCCAGCTCTGTAGGTATTCGCATACTTACTGAATTTCTAATTACACAAGGTCATCTTTTTTTAAATTTTTTAAATCTGATGATCTTTATTCACTGCTGCTAAAAAAAATTATTATCACTATAAAAGTCACACTGACTCTATGATGGATAAGACTGGAAGAAGCTATCCCTTCTGATGAGTCTCTGCGTTTGCTTTCAATGACATCATTTATGCAACTGGACAACTGGCAATGTTACTGAGAAACAAAACCTATGGCCATTTTCAACTTATTTGAAGAGTTTGGGAAATAATTTAATCATGATATAAATCACCCAAAATTATAACTTCATATTAACTTATGTAAGCATGGCACAAGCAGCTTATGTACATAATTTGGCTTTAGCATATTTGACAATGTGCTGAAGATAAACACAAAACATAATGTTTCCCCAGTTTTCCTATTACCTTTCAGGAATACTAAACACCTAGAATGTTAAAAGTGCATTAGAAGAGTTCCTAGGCAACTCTAGCCCATGGGTTACTTTGTTGGGGCAGAAGGAAAGAACTTTCTGAGACCGCTTTTTGGAGAAAGGGTCAGGGTTGCCAAAAGCCATGAAGTAGAAGAGAGGGAGCTGATGTGTACAAATAACCATGTGGCTGACAGGGTCTTGATGCTTTGGCCTGGTGTCAGGTATGAGCCTCTGAAGTGGGAGAGCCGAATTCAGGACAATGGACCACCAGAGACCTCCCAGACCCACATAAAATCAATCACAGGGAGCTCTCCTAGGAATCTCCGTATCAACGCTAAGACCCAACTCCACCCAACAGCCAGGAAACTCCAATGTTGGACACTCCATGCCAAATAACTAGCAAGACAGGAACACAACACCACCCACTAGCAGAGAGGCTGCCTAAAATCATACTAAGTTCACAGACACCCCAAAACACACCACCGGACATGGACCTACCCATCAGAAAGACAAGATCGAGCCCCACCCATCAAAACACAGACACCAGTCTCCTCCACCAGGAAGCTTACACAAGTCACTGAACCAGCCTCACCCACTGGGGGCAGACAACAAAAACAATGGGAACTATGAACCTGCAGCCCACGAAAATAAGACCCCAAACCAGTAGGTTAAACAAAAAGAGAAGACAGAGAAATACACAGCAGATGAAGGAGTAAAGTAAAAACCCACCAGAGCAAACAAATGAAAAGGAAGTAGGCAGTCTACCCAAAAAAGAATTCAGAGTAGTGATAGAAAAGATGATCCAAAATCTTGGAAATAGAATGGAGAAAATAGAAGGTTTAACAAGGACCAAGAAGTACTAAAGAGCAAACAAGCAATGATGAACAACACAATAAATTAAATTAAAAATTCTCTAGAAGGAATCAATAGCAGAATACCTGAGGCAGAAGAATGGTGAAGTGACCTGGAAGATAAAATCATGGAAAAGAATTCTGCAGAGCAGAATAAAGAAAAAAGAATGAAAATAATTGAGGACAGTCTCAGAGACATCAGGGACAACATTAAACATAACAACATTCGAATTATAGGGGTCGCAGAAGAAGAAGAGAAAAAGAAAGGGAGTGAGAAAATATTTGAAGAGATTATAGTTGAAAACTTCCCTAATATGAGAAAAGAAATAGTTAATTGAGTGCAGGAAGGGCAGAGAGTCCCATACAGGATAAATCCAAGAAGAAACATGCCAAGACACATATTAATCAGTCTATAAAAAAATAAATATAAAGAAAAAATATTAAAAGCAGCAAGGGAAAAGCAACAAATAACATTCAAGGGAATCCTCATAAGGTTAACAATTCATCTTTCAGCAGAAATTCTGCAAGCCAGAAGGGAGGGGCAGGACATATTTAAAGAGACAAAAGGGAAAAACCTACAACCAAAATTACCCTAGACAGCAAGGAAGTTATTCAGATTTGATGGATAAATTGAAATCTTTACAGACAAGCAAAAGTTAACAGAATTCAGAGCCACTAAACCAGCTTCACAACAAACACCAAAGGAACTTCTCCGGACAGGAAACACAAGAGAAGGAAAAGGCCTACAAAAACAAACCCAAAACAATTAAGATAATGGTACTAGGAACATACATATTGATAATTACCTTAAATGTAAATGGATTAAATGCTCCAACCAAAAGACATAGACTGGCTGAATGGATACAAAACCAAGACCCATATACATGCTGTCTACAAGAGACCCACTTTGGACTTAGGGACACTTACATACTGAAAGTGAAGGGATAGAAAAAGATATTCCATGCAAATGGAAATCAAAAGAAAGCTGGAGTAGCAATTCTCATATCAGACAAAATAGACTTTAAAATATTACAAGAGACAAACAAGGACATTACATAATGATCAAGAGATCAATCCATGAAGAAGATATAACACTTGTGAACATTTATGTTCCCAACATAGGAGCACCTCAATACATAAGGCAAATGCTAACAGCCATAAAAGGGGAAATCAACAGTAACATAATCATAGTAGGGGACTTTAACACCCCACTTTCACCAACAGTTGGATCATCAAAAATGAAAATAAATAAGGAAACACAAACTTTAAATGACACATTAAACAAGATGGAGTTAATTGATATTTACAGTACATTCCATCTAAAAACAACAGAATACACTTCTTCTCAAGTGCTCATGGAACATTCTCTAGGATAGATCATATCTTGGGTCACAAATCAAGCCTTGGTAAATTTAACAAAACTGAAATTATATCAAGTATCTTTTCCGAACACAATGCTATGAAACTAGATATCAGTTACAGGAAAAAGACTGTAAAAAATACAGACACATGGAGGCTAAACAATACACTACTAAATAATCAAAGGATCACTGAAGAAATCAAAGAGGAAATCAAAAAGTACCTAGAAACAAATGACAATGAAAACACAATGGTCCAAAACCTATGGGATGCAGGAAAGTAATTTTAAGAGGGAAGTTTATAGCAATACAATCCTACCTCAAGAAACAAGAAAAATCTCAAATACACAACCTAACTTTACACCTAAAGCAATTAGAGAAAGAACAACAACAACAACAAAATAAAAGTTAGAAGAAGAAATCTTAAAGAACAAATCAGAAATAAATGAAAAAGAAATAAAGGAAACAATAGCAAAGATCAATAAAACTAGAAGGTAGTTCTTTGAGAAAATAAACAAAATTGATAAACCATTAAGCAGACTCATGAAGAAAAAAATGAGAAGACTCAAATCAACAGAATTAGAAATGAAAAAGGAGAAGTAACAACTGACACAGCAGAAATACAAAGGATCATAAGGATTACTACAAGCAACTATATGCCAATAAAATGGACACATTCTTAGAAAAGCAGAAACTTCTGAGACTGAACCAGGAAGAAATAGAAAATATAAACAGACCAATCACAGGCACTGAAATTAAAACTGTGATTAAAAATCTTCCAACAAACGAAAACCCAAGACCAGATGGCTTCATAGGCAAATTCTATGAAACATTTAGAGAAGAGCTAACACCTATCATTCTCAAACTCTTCAAAAATATACCAGAGGGAGGAACACTCCCAAACATATTCTACAAGGCCACCATCACCCTGATCCCAAAACCAGACAAAGATGCCACAAAAAAAGAAAACTACAGGTTAATATCACTGATGAGGATAGATGCAAAAATCCTTAACAAAATACTATCAAACAGAGTTCAAGAGCACATTAAAAGGATCATACACCATGATCAAGTGGGTTTTATCCCAGGAATGCAAGAATTCTTAAATATACACAAATCAATCAATGTGATACACCATATTAACAAGCTGAAGGATAAAAACCTTATGATCATCTCAATAGATGCAGAAAAAGCTTTTGACAAAATTCAGCACCCGTTTATGTAAAATTCTCCAGAAAGTAGTCATAGAGGGAACCTACCTCAACACAATAAAGGCCATATATGGCAAACCCACAGCCAACATCATTCTCAATGGTGAAAAACTGAAATCATTTCCACTAAGATCAGGAACAAGAGAAGCTTACCCACTCTCACCACTGTTATTCAACATAGTTTTGGAAGTTTTAGCCACAGCAATCAGAGATGAAAAAGAAATAAAAGGATCCAAATTGGAAAAGAAGAAGTAAAGCTGTCACTGTTTGCAGATGACATGATACTATACATAGAGAATCCTAAAGATGCTACCAGAAAACTACTAGAGATAATCAATGAATTTTGTAAAGTAGCAGGATACAAAATTAATGGTCATACATCTCTTGCATTCCTATACACTAATGATGAAAAATCTGAAAGGGAAATTAAGGAAACACTCCCATTTACCATTGCAACAAAAGAATAAAATACTCAGGAATAAACCTACCTAAGGTTACAAAAGGCCTGTATGCAGAAAAGTATAAGACACTGATGAAAGAAATTAAAGATGATACAAACAGATGGAGAGATATACCATGTTCTTGCATTGGAAGAATCAACATGGTGAAAATGACTATACTACCCAAAGCAATCTACATATTCAATGCAATCCCTATCAAACTACCAATGGCATTTTTCACAGAAATAGAACAAAAAATTTCACCATTTGTATGGAAACACAAAAGACTCCAAATAGGCCAAGCAATCTTGAGAAAGAAAAATGGAGCTGGAGGAATAAGGCTCCCTCACTTCACACTATACTACAAAGCTACAATAATCAAGACAGTATGGTACTGGCCCAGAAACAGTAATATTGATCAGTGGAACAGGATAGAATGCCCAGAGATAAACCTACACACATATGGTCACCTTATCTTTGATAAAGAAGGCAAGAGTATACAGTGAAGAAAAGACATCCTCTTCAATAAGTGGTGTTGGGAAAACTGGACAGCTACATGTAAAATAATGAAATTAGAATCCTTCCTAACTCCATACTCAAAAATAAACTCATAATGGATTAAAGACCTAAATGTAAGGCCAGAGAGTGTAAAACTCTTCGAGGAAAACATAGGCAGAACACTCTATGACATAAATTACATCAAGATCCTTTTTGACCCACCTCCTAGAGAAATGGAAATAAAACCAAAAATAAACAAATGGGACAAAATGAAACTTAAAAGCTTTTGTATAGCAAAGGAAACTACAAACAAGATGAAAAGATAACCCTAAGAATGGGAGAAAATATTTGTAAATGAAGTAACTGATTAATCTCCAAAATATACAAGCAGCTCATGTGGCTGAATATCAAAAAAAGAAAAACCCAGTCCAAAAATGGGCAGAGGCACTAAATAGATATTTCTCCAAAGAAGATATACAGATTACCAACAAACACATGAAAGGATGCTCAACATCACTAATTTTTAGAGAAATGCAAATCAAAACTACAAAGAGGTATCACCTCACACCAGTTAGAATGGGCATCATCAGAAGATCTAGAAACAATAAATGTTGGAGAGGGTGTGGAGGAAAGGGAACCTTCTTGCTCTGTTGGTGAGAATGTAAATCGATACAGCCACTATGGAGAACAGTATGGAGGTTCCTTGAAAAACCAAAAGTAGAACTACCATGTGACCCAGCAATCCCACTACTGGGCATATATCCTGAAAACAACCATAACTCAAAAAGAGTCATGTACTGCAATGTTCATTGCAGCACTATTTACAATAGCCAGGACATGGAAGCAACCTAAGTGTCCATCAACAAATGAATGGATAAAGAAGATGTGGCACATATATACAGTGGAATATTACTCAGCCATGAAAAGAAACGAGTCAATTGTAGTGAGGTGGGTGGACCTAGAGTCTGTCATACAGAGTTAAGTAAGTCAGAAAGAGAAAAGCAAGTACTGTATGCTAAGGCATATATATGGAATCTAAAAAAAGAAAAATGGTTCTGAATAACCTAGGGGCAGGACAAAAATAAAGACACAGACATAGAGAATGGACTTGAGGACACGGGGAGGGAGAAGGGTAACCTGGGACAAAGTGAGAGAGTAGCACTGACACATATACACTACCAAATGTAAAATAGATAGCAGCTGCATAGCACAGGGAGATCAGCTCAGTGCTTTGTGACCACCTAGAGGGGTGGGATAGAGATGGTCAGAGGGAGACACAAGAGGGAGGGCATATGAGGATATATGTATACATACAGCTTATTCACTTTGTTATACAGCAGAAACTGAGACAACATTGTAAAGCAATTATACTCCAATAAAGATGTTTTAAAAATGTATGTATGTCGGATATTTGGGGAAAATAAAGACGTGCACCCCAGTGTCAGTAAAAGTCACTCATCTTTTCACATGCAGAGATAACCTCTGATGGTTTTGGGGATATTCATTTCTAGGTATTTTTCTATGTAAATATGTACATATGCATTATAGTTAGGTTTTGTACAAAAGTGGGATCACACTTTATATACTATTGTTTTATAAATTTTTTTTTCTTTATCATGAGGATTTTTCAATTATTCATCTCTAACAGTATATAAGGACAGTGTGCTAGTACGTTGCAAAGCTATACTACCATTTAATTCTTCAGTCCCCTACCGATGGCTATTTAGGTTGTTTCCAGTTTTTCACTGTTATAAATGTGATGAATATCTGTACATAAATCTTTGTACACATGTCTATTCGCTAGGAATAAATTCTCAGAGGTGGAATTGTTAGTCAAAGAGTATTTCAGCTTTCTTTCTAGAAAAGTTTTGCTTCTCTGCATTCCAGCAGGGACTCTGAATTCCTGCCCCTTCACTCACACTCTTGCCATTATTATTTAATATTTGCCTAATTAATCACTTTTGAAAATATATCTTTTAATTTGCTTTCCTTTGCTTACTTGTAAAGCTTAAACTTCCAAGTATATTTCTCCATTTTTACTTCTTCTTTTGTGAATTTTCTGTTGGTATCCTTTGCAGTGGACATTTTCTTAGGTGTGGTCTCAGTTTCCCTCTCCTCTTTCCAACATTTATCCAGTCCCACCCTCTTACTCACTTACCTCCCCAGTCCCTGTTGACAACTTTGCTCTCCCATCACTTCCTCCTCTTTATCAGTAACTTACAGAAGTTGTTGTTTGTTTGAATTATAGTGGTGAGACAGATCCATCTTCTTTTTGACTTTTCCTTTCATCAGTAATTAGTTCTTCCACTCCGATTTGAAGAAGTCCCTTCTGGCAGTCATCTTCTCTATTTAAAGTATGACCTATTGGGACTTCCCTGGTGGTGCAGTGGTTAAGAATCCACCTGCTGGTGCAGGGGACACTGGTTTGAGTCCTGGTCCAGTAAGATCAAACATGCCCCGAAGCAACTAAGCCCATGTGCCACAATTACTGAAGGCTGCACACCTAGAGCCCGTACTCTGCAACAAAGAGAAGCCACCGCAATGAGAAGCCCGCATATTGCAATGAAAAGTAACCCCTGCTCGTGACAACTAGAAAAAGCCTGCATGCAGCAACAATGACCCAACTCAGTCAAAAATAAATTAATTAGTTAATTAAAAAAATAAAGTGTGACCTATTACTGGGAAAAAAAGGTGCATTACATTTCTTAAAGTATTTTACATACAATTAATGTATTTGTGAAAAATAAATAGATAGAAAAGGTAGATAGTGAGACACCCCCCCTCTCACACACACACATACACACACAGAAACCCACAAAAATATATACTTTGTAGCTCCTTGTCAACTGAAAAAAACCCCACACAATGTGAGAGTTGTTAGTTTAGTTTTATTTGGAAAAAAATGAGCACTATAACATGAGACAGCATCTCAGATAGCTCTGAGGAACTGATCCCAAGAGGTAGGTGGAAGAGGTCAGTATATATGTGATTTTGGCGAAGGGGGGTACATACAATCAAGCACATATTTTTGCAGAAGGTTGCTGCCAGTCTCTTGAAAGTTACTACTAGTCACAAGGAACAGGTGTCACAACTTATGATTTTAGTGCTTTTCTAGATATGAGGAGATGCAAGAACTGGGCTCATTATATCTTCTCATGAAAATATCTAACTATCTGAAGGCCTGTTCCACCAGGTTTTTCCCAGTGTATACAGTGCCTCATTCCTGATCTGCACCCTACACTCCTTTCAGGGTGTGTTGAAAGTTAGTGACTGGAGTAGCTTGTGACTTAATCATTGTAGAGGCAGTCAGCAAGTGCCAGTTTTTAGTTGGCGCTCTCTACATTCACAGAGTATTTTCTCTGTCTTCCTAGTTTCCCCTGGGATCCATCACTTCCTCTGGAGAGATGAGGGATGTACATTCTTCTAAATCCATGTATTTTGAATTTGGTGTTCCTCCAGTTTTCCCTTCCACTTCATTACTCTACCATCTTCATATAAGGTCCCATTTCTTCTGAGTTTCATATCCAGCTCTACCACCATGTAGACTCCCTCTCCTACTGAGCGTCATATAGTAACCTCCTAGTTACTCTCTTTTAGTTTTAGAGATGCATTGACTGTCTTCTTATTATCTCAACACCTGTATCACCTGGGTGACATTATTTTCCACTTGGATGATCTGCACAATACCCTAGTCATCTGCTTAAGTAGATATTCCCCCCTCTACTGTACTTCTGCCACATCTTTCTATTCCCACAAACTAGGATTTTGTCATTTTTCTCAAACTATTATA
This sequence comes from Monodon monoceros, assembly GCF_005190385.1. NCBI lineage: Eukaryota > Metazoa > Chordata > Mammalia > Artiodactyla > Monodontidae > Monodon > Monodon monoceros. Next base: position 35,660,591 of record NW_021703767.1, read on the forward strand.
CCTCTTAAATAATAAACTTATCTGTGCTATTGTGACTTTTAATAAGAAATATAGTAGGCCCCTCTTATCCACAGGGGATACATTTCAAGACTCCCAGTGGATGTCTGATAGTTCTGAACCCTATATATACTATGTTTTTCTCTTGTACATATCTATGATAAAGTTTAATTTATAAAATAAGCAGAGTAAGAGATTAGCAGCAATAACCAAAAACAGAACAATTATAACAGTATACTATAATAAAAGTTACATGAATGTGGTCTCTCTCACTCAAAATATCTATTGTACAAATTTAATGCCTTCTCCATCTTAACTATGCACTTATCACATACTCTGATGAATTCTACTCAGACTATGATCATTTCTTAGCTTTGATATCCTGATCCCCCAACCTCCATTCAACTGTAGTCAAGTGCCCCTTCCAGTTGTCCCCAAAGCATCTTATGTTTACTATTTCTTTCAATATACCTATTGATTTATTTCAATAGCATGTTAAGTTAGATGAACTCTTCACCCTACCAAGAATATTCACTTATATACATATACACACACACACATAAACATATGAATACATATGTATGCATGTATACATATAGAACACATACCTATATGCATACATATGTATGTTTAAGCATACAGTTTTTCATTTAGTTAACATTCCAATAAATCATATGCAGTTCATTCTCAGTGTGAATCCAGTATTTCTACTACTTTATGAAGCCCTTAACCAAAAGAATATCTTCATCTTTTTGGTAAACTTTGTTTAGTACAGTTTTAAATTCACAGGAAAATAGAGAAAATAGTAGAGTTTCCATAAACAGAAAATCCAGTGTATCTTATTAACATCTTACTTTAGTAAATTTGTTACAATTAATGAACTGGTATTCATACATTATTTTTAAAGTTCACAGTTTATATTTCCTTAGCTTTTTCCCAATTTTCTTTTTCTGTTTTAGAATCCTATCCAAGATACAATATTACATTTAGTTTAGTTTAGTCATGTCTCCTTAGGCTTCTCTTGAACAGTTTTTCAGAATTTCCTTGTTTTTATGACCTTGACAGTACTTATTGCTATTTTTCAGGATGAGCCATTATTTGAATTTGTCTGGAAATTTTCTCATGATAAGACTAGGTTGTGGGTTATTGGGAGGAAGATCAGAGACATAAAGTATCATCTCCTTATGTCGTATCAATGTAAGTAATGTCAACATGATTTATGACTATTGATGTTGACCTTGATCGCCTGGCTGAGGTAGCATTTGCCAAGATTCTCCACTGTAAAGTTACCCTCACCTTTCCATACTGTGCTTTCTTTGAAGAAATTAATTGTCTTCAGCTCACACTTAAGAAGTGAGGAGTTATGCTACTTCTTTGAGGGCAGATTATCTATATAAATTATTTGGAATTCCTCCCTATAGAAAATTTGCCTCTTCTCCCTCATTTATTAATTTGTTTAATCATTACTTATATCTTTGTGGGCTCATAGGTATTTATGTTTGTATTGGTTATAATCCATTACTACTTTTGTTTCATTGTTCATATTGTTCCAGCTTTGACCACTGGGAGCTTTCAGTTAGATCCTGTGCTACTTAGATATACTCCCATTATTGTGTGTTATTGTATGAATGTATGTGTGTTGGGGTTTTTGTTTGTTTGTTTTTAGTTACTTCTTGATTTTCTGGCATTATAAGATGTCCAGGCTCATCTTGTATATTTCTTACATCAGTCCTAGAATCAGACATTTCTTCGAGGATCCTGGTTCCTTTCATTGCTGAATGTTATCAAAGACCAAGATTTGGTTGCTAGGTGTGATCATTGCTACTGATTATGTGTTCCCTTTAGGCCTCTCAGCTGATAGAGTGAGGAAATATGCGTGTATACTAACCTGTGTATGTTTATATATCTATACATATTTTTATATGAAACCTTCTATATCTATATTAAGCTAAACATGAATTCTTATTGATGTATGCCTCCAACACTAATACACTACTACACGGATCATTCTAGCCTACTACCTTTAATTATCTATAAATTCCCACAGCAACACTGAGAACCTGGTTCCTGTAATCTGCCATTCATTTACTTGAGTCTGAACTTCCAGTACACTTATGTATCTGTATCATGATTGTCAACAATTTCCTCTGTGGAAAACAAATTTATCTACTAGAGTACAGTGCTTGTGGGCTACTCCTATTACCTTTGTTCTTAGTGGCATCACTTGTTTCCAGATGAATAAGGCTCTGATAAAATCTGTTCCCCTGAAAAGTAGAGCTTTGTTGTGGATAACACTCTGGGTGTATTTTAAAATGGTTTCCCTACCCCTTCCAGAAATATGAGGATTGTTTTCAGGACTCATCACCATGAGAATCTGATGGGGTTCCTGGAGATAGGACTCATGAATAGGTGGAGGTCCTCCTAAGACTGAGGCCCCCAGGATTTTCTCATTCTCATAGTAGTTCAGACTCAGCCTTCAGCAAATTGTTAAAATTAGCATTTAAGTGTTCCTACATTTAAGCTGCTTCAGCTACTTCCTCTCCAGGTAAGCAGATCTCAGTTGTGATTCTCCATATTCACCTGACACTCCAGATTTTGGCGTGGCTGTTTGACAGTTTGATGGATCCAAGAAAAGTAGTTGATTTATAGTTTGTTAGCTTTTCTGTTGTTGTTGTAAGCACAGGAGTGATGACTTTCCAGCTGACTTTACATGTTGCAGCTGAAACTAGAAGTTCTTATGCAATATTAAGGAAGCACCTGGACTAGACTTTCCTGACTAATGCAGATAAGCCATTTTCCATCCCTAAAAAAAGCCATCTGAGAATGTTATGAATTCAATTATTGTGCAGACTTACCAGCTATCTCCTCAGGCCAAAAATTAGAATCAGAGTTTATTCATTTTACATGTGTAATAGTGAGATAAAACGTGTGATGGTAATAATTCCAGAGGTAGATGTACTAACAAAATGAGTAAAAGCTGAAAAAAATAGAGAAGACTGGGGAAAAATAAAAAGCTGTTGCAAATACCAAAAAGTCATGATAGTGTATCAACTTTTAGTGAAGGGACTCACAGTCTTACACATCTGTTATGTAGACCCTGCAGTGATTTATATATTTCCACAGAAGGTAATAATTGAGATCTACAATAATATGCTCAACTCATGAAAATACAAAAACACAAAACTATTTCTAATACATGAAATGTAATAAAACAGGGTTGTGTCCAATGTATTTTAGAGCAACCCCCATACTTAATACATTTAACACGTAAAATCCAATTGGGACTTAAATCAGTCAGCTTCTATTGCCTGGAAAATCAGTTAACTGGAATACCTGAGTCCACCAGTGTTCTCAGTAGGGGGACCATTTCTTCATATTTTATCTATGAACTCTCTGGTATAATGTATAATTGTAGCAAGAAACAGCCATATTAAAATAAATCTTTTTTCTTACCCAGGTAATACTATTATGGATAATTATCTACCAAATATATTGACTAAAATAATCAAATTAGAATTGGTTAATAGTCGCCTTACTTCTTTTCAGTGAGAGTGAAAAGGGAGCACTGGAATATTCCCTGATGATAGATTTTCTTTTAGTTACATGGAAAACTATTTGATTGTTAGTGACAGAACCATCCTTTACTCTATGAAAGTGACGGAACAACAAATGCTCACATTGTGACTGTATCTTGTAGGTATCTGTTGTCTGTCTGAATTAAGGACTGGGAATATTTTCTAAAATAATGAATGTTTCAAGATGGGGAGATATTGTATGTCCAGTGGGATATTGTGTATGTTGTCCAGTAATCACAACTAAAGCACAGTACTGAGGACAAATGTCTTGAAGGGCCCTTTTTCCAAAAAAGCCACCAACAATTGGAGTCAGTCACCCTCTTACAGGCCTTATTGAGAGTTGACAGAAATAGCCCTATTATTAGCCAGATCCCTAAGCTCTCCCCAGGAAATAAGAAGTGAAAACAAGCCATGTGGTTGTTTTTTGTAGAATATTGATATCACACAATATATATTATTCCCTTCTCTTGTGTGTGTTTTTCGTTGTTGTTGTTTTTGTTTTTCTATCCAGAGCCAAGTGATGGAGGATCCAAGAACATCATTTGAAGATATTAGAAAGGCCTGGAGAAAAGATAGTAGGGTTGTCAGATAAAATACAGAAAGCCTAGTTAAATATAGCTTTCAGATAAACAACAAAATTTTTGTAACGCAAAACTGTCCTATGCAATGTTTGGGACATGCTTACAATAAAAAATAGTTATTATTCATCTAAAATTCAGGTTTACCTGGACATCCTCATTTTAATTGGCTGAACATGGCAAACTGAATATGGTAACCCGAATGATAGGCATCTTGTTTCCTGGCTGGCTACTTGCTTAGTGACAGAACATTCGGTTTTATTCTGCCACTGCCACCTGGCTTAAGCATGATTAGAAAAAACTTTAAAAATACATTATGGGAGGATCAGACTGTGGTATGGTGTTGCGGTACCTCAATAAACCAGTCCCATGCTTTTGAGATTTTTGTGGTAAGCTAAGTTGTCTTCCCACAAAAACTGGATGCCTGCCGAAAGATTTCAAAGAGTAGAACTATCTCAGAGCAGGACTTCTAAAACGCAATGTGCCAAAGAATTCCCTGGAAATCTTGATAAAAAAAACATAATATGTTTCAGAAGGTCTAGGATAGCACCTGAAATGCTACATGTCATATGAATTCCAAGTTATTGCCCAGGCTGAAGTCCCACTTACCAAACTTTACGTAGCACTGCAGATGAGTGTTACCTAGAGTCCACAGGCTGACTCTCAAAATTTCACTTACAAAAACTTGGTCTTGTCAATGACCTTAGAGAGTTTGGTAATCTAGAAATACTAACTTAAGTTTAATTTAGCAAACAAGACTGGTATAAGAATCCAGAATGCTCTGCTATTGACCACCCTCTTTCTCAATAATAAACTGAAACCTCACAAAATATGTCAATTAAATCTCATTTATGGTGTCTTTTCTTAAATCTCTACCAACATGCTCTGCATTAAGCTTTTTGTTAATTTTTATTAATGATCAACTATCAAAATTGCATTGGAAACAAAGTTTTAGCAGTAACATTAATCAATAGGATTAAAATACCTTCCTTTTAAGGGTAAGATGGGACAACGTGAGAGAGTGGCATGGAGTTATATATACTACCAAATGTAAAATAGATAGCTAGTGGGAAGCAGCCGCATAGCACAGGGAGATCAGTGCAGTGCTTTGTGACCACCTAGAGGGGTGGGATAGGGAGGGTGGGAGGGAGATGCAAGAGGGAGGAGATATGGGGATATATGTATATGTATAGCTGATTCACTTTGTTATAAAGCAGAAACTAACACACCATAGTAAAGAAATTATACTCCAATAAAGGTGTTAAAAAAAAAAACCTTCCTGTTATACCTTAAAAGCTAAAGGTAATCACTAGCATGTATTTTAATATTACTTTCAATTTAAGACATAACCTTGAGACCAAATTTGTGTTGTTATTACTATTTTGCCTTTAAAGATAAGCTCAAAAACTCTTTAAAAGTATGTTAAATAGTTTCTTAATGGTCTCTAATACATGTATTTTATCTTATATTAAAAAATTTGAAATTGAGTCATGTATTAGAAATTCCATTTTTTCTTTCCTCTATCAAGTTTTAAAGAGGTAAAAGTTACTATTATGGTGGAAAATATCATTTCCATCATGCCAAAATGAATTACTATCTATGTAATGTCATAAAGAAATTTGAGGTTTCATATAATGTTCAAAGAACTGATGAATTTCCTTTTCATTATAGGTGTCAAAGCATTGCTACTTGCCCTGACCATATTCCAATTGCTGATCCACAAGTCTTGCTTCTGCAATAGAAAGGTTTTGTACCATAAAGTCATCAACTGCCACCTCTTCACTCCCAGCCACAGCTAATTGAACTAGAGGGAAAACCCTGACGTATCATCTAGACTCCTCATTGCCACCTGACAAGTAAAGGTAAGTTGAGACAATCAGATTCTCTAATTCAGAAATTTAAATTTAAAATCTAAGAAAGAATTGTCTATTTTAGAAGGGGAGAAAATAATATATATAAACGCATGATTGGGCAGACTACGATATGTCATTTAGAAGACAAACTAATGGGAGAGCAGAGCCTGTGAGAAAGCAGCATAAGGCAATTTATAGTGTGATGAATAAAGCAGACATATACATTGTCAGTAGAAACATATTATCTGCAAAGGACTAGAGCAAAGATTGGTGACCTTCTCCCACTAGGGTGCCTTGAGCCAGTGTGAATCTAGAACTGCCCTGCTCCAGCTTCTCTTTGACTTACCTTATTATGTATTCTATTTTCATAAATCTTCATGGAAAAACTGTCATAGCTTCACATGTATCACTATAATATCTTCCTACTTGATTTAGTTTGTCCACTCTCTGTTCTTTGCAACCAAAAATGTTCTATCTAAACTTAATCTTTAAACATGCAATAGCTTAGATAACGGCCCCAAGAAAAATTTGTCCATGGAAACTGTGCATGTGAACTTATTTGGGAAAAGGGTCTTTGCAGATGAATGAAGTTAAAGATCTCAAGATGAGATCAACCTACATTGCCCTGGTGGACCCCAAATCCAATGACAGGTGTTTTTATGAGAGACAGAAATGAAGAGACAGACACAGGAGAAGGGCATGTGGAGACAGAGGCAGAGCTTAGAGTGATACACCTGCAAGAAATGTTTTGAGTCAACCAGAACCTGGAAGAGGTACGAAATATTCTTCCCTAGAGCCTTTGAAGGAGTGCAGTCCTGCTGACAACTTAAGTTTGAACTTCTGGTCCAGAACCATGAGACAAACCAAAATTGTGACAGTTTGTTACAGTAATTGTAGGAAATTCACACAAAAACTAAGAAAAGTTTTCCTCCATACGAAGTGAGTGGCAGAGGTTTTCATCAAATATGATTTGAATATATAAACCTTGCCTCTATTTTCTTAAATAGAATATTGTGGTTGTAATTTAGACTATTTTCTTAACTCTGGATAAAACTTTACTTTTGTATTTTGCAAAGATAATGATTTGCCTGGGACTGTAGATGTTGATAGAGCTTTTGGTCCCTACACCAAGTGGCCCTAGGTTGCTAGATTTTCTTGAATTATTATTTCTCCTTTATGGCAAATTTTTTTAGTCTATTTGTCTACTCTCTAATTGTTATAATTTTATTTTTCGCTTGTTAAACAATATTCTAACAAAAATTCATTTAGGAATTTATTTATTATGCATAAATAGTGTTTATCTTTTATAGAAATGCAGTTCTTTCAAAAGCTACTACAGGTACTAGAACAAAAATCTGTGATTTTTTAAAAGTGATTTTTGGATTTGTTTTGTTTTGTGTTTGAAGCAAGGCATTAAACATTGTCTTGTCCATAAAGTTTTGACCAAGTTATTTAGCATCTCATTACCTCATTTTCCTTTTTGTAAAGTGGAGATAGGGTTAACTACTTCATAGATGTGTAAGAATTAAATTAATAATATATATAAGCACTTTGATCCATGTAGTTTTATATTAAACACCAGTAAGTATTGTCTAGTATTAACCATTCAAACCTGCTATTATTTATAACTATTAATAATTAGTTATTACTAATTTTTGTTGTGTATACTTAGCAGTACTTCCATCTCCTAAAACATTTACTTGTAGTAGAAACAACATAATTGTATTTTATATCTATCTCTCTATCTTTCTATCTATCTCCGTATATTTTTTTAAAGTATGAGTACACAGACTCAGATTACTGACCAAATGGGAGCAGAGTTTCTTCTAGTTGCCTAAATTTTTGTGCTTGCTTTTATAGTACATATATTTATTTCTGAGTCATTTTTATATAGCCTATTCAAAACTAAGCTTGTTAATTGCCCCGACATCCTTCCTTTGATGCACATGGACAAAAGCGTAACTAGATTGCATCTTCCCCAAACTCAAATACAGAATTTATCTTCAATTCTTCTTCTTCCCTTAAAATGATATCCAATTTGTTAACAATTCTTTCCTTTCCAACTCCAAACCCCACACTTTTAGACCCAATCCTACTTCTATTTCTATAGTTCACATCTTATTTCCTACGGCTTGAGATGTGGAGAAAGCCATCTAATTTGTCTCCTCTAGAGTGTATGTGTATGAGACTAAAGAAAAATGACATAAATGTATTTCTAACTTGGTGCATGATAAATTTTAAAAGATAGAAGCTCTTGCTGTCTGTCAACTCTAATGTCCCATAAAGGCTGCCATCCATTGATTCTGAAAAACCTAAGAGTGATTAACAATTATGACACAAGGAAGGCTATAAAAAAATCAACTCTACTTTCTGCAGCTCTTATTTCAAGTATTATTCCAGCCACTAGCATCACTCAAGTTCCTGGTACAGGTCCCAGACCAAGCAGGCCCTTCCCTCTTTTCAGGTATTAGGATCTTAGAACTTTTTCTCACATTAAGATTATATTACATGTAAAGATAAAGTCCTAGAATTTCTAAGTTTCAGCAATAATTGGGGTAAAATAGGATTTTATGAGAAAAGAATGCATTTAAGAAGAATTTTAAATATTATTTCTAAGCTTCACTGATACAGAGATGGAAAATTCATAGTGATAAAGACAATACATTTCAACAGGCTGTCTCTATATCATTTATACATGTATTAATTACATACACACACACATACACAATCATATTGCTTACACAGAGCAGTATGAAATACTTGTTCCTGTTAGAGCTTTTGTGCCTTCCCCATATCCTTTGGCAGAGAATGGATTTTAGCAAGATAATCACCAACATTATATCATGAAAGACTACTAGTACTGGCAAGATAAATTTACTGTCTTTGGGTAGTCACTGTAAAGAATGTAATCCAGTTACCTATCCAAACTGCCTGTAACAGGATTAACAATGATACTCTAAAAGGTGAGAGTAAAGGAAGCACAAAAGGATGCCCAGGGAAAAGAAATTTCAGAGGCCTCATGTGAGACTCTCTTTCTGTGAAGTGAAAGGTGTTATTTCATCGTTTTCAGAACTTCCTCACAAGCAGGCACTTATTTTCCTTGCTTCGACACTATTAGATGGAGTGAATATCCTTGGCAACCGCACCCAAACATTTTAGCCAGAAGAGGCAAGAGGGATCTACTCTGTCTTTAGAGATTCCTCTGTAATGTTGAGAGAAAACTGAGAGAGCTGAAGCTAATCAGGAAATAGGCTTGGGCTCCAGGATCAAGGCAGCTGGGCCAACAGACACAACAGTCTCAATTCATGCCTGTTACCAAAACTACTCCAACAAAACACCACCTGACAACTCAAGGACTTTCTCTTGGTCTTGGATCACAACAAAGATAGACTAGGAAAAAAGATGAGTGTTTTTGTTGGTATGAAAGACTGATCCAAAATGGAAAGGCTACCTTCGCATTTCAACCACACAGAATTAATAGTAGAAAAATGTCACTACCAGGAAAACACTACATACACACAAAGATTTAGTCAATCTCCATAGCAAGAGATAAAAACCTCAGGTGAAAGAAACAAAAAGGTTAACTCCAAGTCATACAGTAGGGGAGAATTGAAGTCAGCAGGCACACAGAACTGACAAACATTTAACTATGACCTCAGGGTTATAGGTCATTGGGAGTACAGAAAGCAGTCCCAGATGCTCAGGGAGTTAGAACAGAGGTCCTTTTATAAAGCAGGGAACTGTAAAAAGTTGTATAGTCAATCAGTGGACCTAGAAAACTCTATGACTGTGTCTGGGAATATATCACAGAAGTATGCCACCTAGCTGGGCCCTGAGAAGAAAACACCTCTTGCTAGAAATCTGACCCACATAACTATGCTGTTTGCAATGAATGGTTTGAATTTTAAATGCCTGTGGATGGTAAAGCCTAGTATGCAAGCACACATGGTTTTGGTTCCCATTGTTACTACCAGAGCAGTTGTGCCAGTTGTGTTCAGGAAGGACTTGACTGCACTTGGCTTCAGCTTTGTTAGATGCCTCTTACTTTTGGCTCTGGGGTTTTTCTAGATAGAACACCTGTGAGAACCTAATTCAAGCATTCCGACTCATTCATTAGCCTGGACATTCCAGGGAATTGACACTATAAGGGACAACCATTGACCAACTGAGAGGAAAAGCTGATGTATATACTCTTTTGTGTTTCTTGTAAGCAAGTTTGCCAGATTTAGCAAACAAAAATACCAGAAACCAATTAAATTTAAATTTTATATAAAAAGGAAAGTTTGCTATAAATAAATCCCATGTAATATTTGGGATTTATTTTAAATTGTTGTTTATCTGAAATTCAAACTTACCTGAGTGTTCTGTATTTTGTCCCCCAATCCTGCTTGAGAGAAAAATTCTAAGATGCATTATTCTCAGAGTATCCCGTGAGGGAGAAGAGCCCTCGTTGCCTACAGCAGTGACTAGCTGATAGCCCATCTTTCAATTGGCTTCCCTTCTTTCTTGTTTTATGCTAGCCAGTTTCTCATTCCTCTACCTAGCTATCAGTTCTCAAAGTAAAGCAACAACACACAGAGCTTGTTTACTTTGAGAGAAACCATAAAATGTAACTATAGAAAAGACACCCTCAGGATGGCATTCTAGGACCAGATAGTTCACTGGGAAACAGCAACTGAGGGTTTATATTCCCCTAAAATTTGTATGCTGATAACCTAATGCCCAAGGTGATGCCTTTGGGAAGTGATTAGGTCATGAAGGCAGAAACCTCATGAATGGGATTAGTGCCATTATATCAATAAAAGAGGCCCCAGAGAGATCCCTCTCACCTCTGTCATGTTAGGATATAAGATGTCTGAAACCTGGAAGAGAGCACTCATCTGACAATACCTGCAGCCTGATCTCAGACTTCCAGCCTCCAGAACTATGAGAAATAAATTTCCATTCCTTATAAGCCACCCAACCTATGGCATTTTATTACAGCAACCTGAACGGACTAAGACAGTGATAATTCCTAGCATCCAATAGTAGTAGAGTTATCAATATTTTCACATATGATGGATTGGGATGAGGTACTGAAGAAAGTGGGTACTGAGTTATGCAGTATCTCTCCAAGGGCTGTTTATTTAGTTAACTACTGTCAATGGATTGAAAACCCAATGTTTGTTAATGGCCTTGAAATAGAAAAAACAAATGAACAAACAAAACCACAGCCAAATCTTACAGAATGCTGTGGGAGATATTTGTGTCTTTATCTTTAATTGTTTTTGTTGTTGCTGTTTGTGGTGTAAGGCAGTATTGAAGTTAAATATTATCACATAAGGAGAACAAATTCCATCATTTCATTTATTGAAAAATTTGTCATTTCTTCACTGGTCTGTAGTGTCATCTCTGTCATATGTTGTTTTCATATCCCTGGGTGTCTGTAACTGGGCTTTTAAATCTGTTCTATTCTACTTATTTTTTCCTAAACCAACACCATGGTATTTTAATTATTATAGCTTAATACTAAATCTTTCAGCTGGTAAAGAAAGTGAGTGTTCCATGTTGTTCTTCAAGAGAGAATATTTGATATTCTCTCCTAAAAAACAAACAAAGAAAACAAAACAAAACAAAAACTTTAGATTTTGTCTGTGATTGCATTGAATCTATAGATCAGTTTGGAAAGAATTTTATCTTCATGATATTATACTTTACAGTACATAAACATTCTGTGTTTGTCTATATAATTAGGTCTTTTTAAATGTTTCTTAATAAAGTTTTATGATTTTTCCCATAGAGGATTCCTGCATGCATTGTGAGATTTCTTTCCAGATAATTCATATTTTCTATAATATTGTAAATAGTATCTTTCAAGATTTCATTTGTTAACTGCTTATTGCTCATAGGTGTAGAAAATAAATAGATATCTATATTGATTTTGTATCCAGCATCCTTGACAAACTTTCTTATTATTCTAATAATTTACAGACCTTTGGATTTTTCTCTGAACACAATCATATCATCTGCAAATAATGACAGTTTTATTTATTTCCTGCTTTTCTTATACTTCCAATTTTATTTTCTTGCTTTACTTTACTGCTTTGAATTTCCAGTGAAGTTCTAAATAGAAGTAGTGGAAGTAGCCCTTCTTGTTGCACTACTGATTCTTTCAATGATCTATCACAAGTATGATGTTTGCTGTAAGTTTTCCATAAATACTCTTATCCAGATAATTTTCTCTTCTAAATTCTCTGTGGATTTTTATCTTAAATATATTGCATTTATCTAACTCTTTCCTGATGCTATCAATATGATAATTTCATTATTTGAATCTGCTAATTCATTGAATTACAGTAATTGTTTTTCAAATTTAAGTCACCTTGTAGTCAATAGAGTTAAAATGCCAAATTTCTTTAAACAGGACTATAGGTTAAATGCAATTCTAATTAAAATTCCAGAGGCATGTTGAAGAAATTGGCAAGATGCTTATAAGGTGCATATAGGAATACACTTCTTCCTGCCTCCCTCATCTCTAAGCAATAGATTAATTTGTTCTTCTAGAGCTTTATATAAATGAAATCTTATGTGTGTACTCTTTTTTGTCTGAATTCTTCCACTCGGCATAGCTATTTTGAGATTCATCCTTGTTGTTTTGTATAAAATTAGTTCATTTTTTTTTTAACTTAATAAACTTTATTTTTTAGAGTAGTTTTAGGTTCACAGTAAAACTGAGCAGCTGCATTGCACAGGGAGATCATCTTGGTGCTTTTTGACCACCTAGATGGGTGGGATAGGGAAGGTGGGAGGGAGATGCAAGAGGGAGGGTATATAGGTATATATGTATACATATAGCTGATTCACTTTGTGATACAGCAGAAACTAACACAACAATGTAAAGCAATTATACTCCAATAAAAATGTTAAAACAACAACAACAACAACAACTGAGCAGAAAGTACACAGAATTCCTGTATCCCCTTCCATATATTCCTAGTCCAACAGATGCACAATATCCCTCACTATTGATATCCCTCACTGTTGATACATTTGTTATAACTGACGAACCTATATTGATACATCTTTATCACACAAAGTCCATAGTTTATATTAAGGTTCACTCTTTTTTTTTTTTTTTTTTTGTGGTACGCGGGCCTCTCACTGTTGTGGGCTCTCCCGTTGCAGAGCACAGGCTCAGGACGTGCAGGCTCAGCAGTCATGGCTCACAGGCCTAGCTGCTCCACGGCATGTGGGATCTTCCCGGACCGGGGCACGAACCCGTGCCCCCTGCATCGGCAGGCGGACTCTCAACCACTGCACCACCAGGGAAGCCCCACTCTTGGTTTTTTATATGCTCTGGGTTTGGACAAATGTATAATGACATGCGTTCACCACTGATACAGAATAGTTTCACTGTCTTAAAAATCCTATGTGCTCTGACAGTTAATCTTTTTCTCCCCCTTAACCCCTAGCAACCACTGATTCTTTTATTGCTTCTATAGTTTTGCCTTTCCCAAAATGTCATATAGTTGGAATCGTGAGGTACATACCATTTTCAAATTGGTTTCTTTGACTTAGTAACATGCACTTAAGGTTCCTCCATGTCTTTTTATGACTTGATAGCTCATTTCTTTTAGTGCTGAATAATATTCCACTGTCTTGATGTATCACAGTTTATTTACCCATTCACCTACTGAAGGATATTTTGGTCCCTTTCAAGTTTTGGCAATAAAGCTGCTATAAACATCCATGGGGCAGGTTTTCATGTGTATATGTTTCCAATTCATTTGGATAGATACCAATGATCATGATTGTATGGTAAGAGTATGTTTAGTTTTGTCAGAAACTACCAATCTGTCTAACAAAGTGGCAGTACCTTTTGCATTAACACCATCGGAGAATGAGTGTTCCTGTTAGTTCAAATCCTTGACAGCACTTGATGTTGTCAGTGTTTTTGGATTTTAGCCTTTCTAATAGGTGTTCAGTGGTATCTAATTGTTTTAATTTGTGATTCCCTAATAACATAAGTTTACTTGTCTTCTATATATCTTCTTTGGAGAGAAGTCCACTCATATTCTTTTATTTCTTAATCAGATTTGTTGTTTTCTTATTGTTGAGTTTTAAGAGTTCTTTGTATGTTTTGGACACCAGTCTTTTTTTTTTTTTTAATGTTTATTTATTTATTTATTATTAGTCATCCTTTTTTTTTTTTACATCTTAATTGGAGTATAATTGCTTTACAATGGTGTGTTAGTTTCTGTTTTTTAACAAAGTGAATCAGTTATACATATGCATACGTTCCCATATCTCTTCCCTCTTGCATCTCCCTCCCTCCCACCCTCCCTATCCCACCCCTCTAGGTGGTCGCAAAGCACCAAGCTGATCTCCCTGTGCTATGTGGCTGCTTCCCACTAGCTATCTATTTTACATTTGGTAGTGTATATATTGGACACCAGTCTTTATCAGCCATGTCTTTTGCAAATATCTTCTCCCAATCTATGATTTGTCTTTATTCACTTGGCATTGTCTTTCGCAAAGCAGAAGTTTTTAATTTTTATCAAGTCTAGCTTATCAATTATTTCTTTCATGGTACATTTGGTATTGTACTTAAAAAGTCATTGCCATACTCAAGGTCATATAAATATTTTATCATTGCCATACTCAAGGTCATATAAATATTTTATCCAAAGTTATCTTCTAGGAGTTTTATAGTTTTGCATTTTATATTTAGGTCTATGATCCATCTTGAGTTACTTTTTGTGAGGGGTATAATATCTGTATCTAGATTTTTTTTTTTCTTTTTCTTTTTGTGTGTCTGGTAGTTCCAACACAATTTGTTGAAGAGACTATCTTTGCTCCATTATGTTTCCTTTCCTCTCACATCCAGGTCTCTGATTCATTTTGAGTCACTTTTTGTATGTTGTATAAGGTAGGGGTGCAAATTCATTATTTTGCATGTGGATTATTTCTTTTTGCCTCTTATTTTTTTTATCTGAAATATTGTCTAAAATTAGTCTATCAGAATTTCTTCTTATGGAGATTTCTTTGTGGAGAGATCTCAGGTTTTCTTGGCAAATTTTCTATTTTGCTTTACCTCATGAAAGGTACTTTTCTGGAGGTTGACAGTTAATTCATTTTTGAGTACTTAAATTTTTTTACTCACTTTTTTGTTGATCTTGAGAATTAGTTGTCAATCTGCTTGTGTCTCCTTTGAAGATAATCTATCTTTTTTTCTTGCCTGCTCTCAAGATTGGTGTTTTTACTAGCCATGGAAAAACTCAGCCATTATCGTTTCAAGTATTAATTCTTTCCTCATTATCTCTCTCATTTTTTGGAATGTCCATTAAAACTATTCTCTATTTTTTTGTTCTCTACATTTTTCTGATGTAAACATTCTTCTTCAACTCCATCTAACCCCTGATTAAATCCAACTTTTGAATGTTTAATTTTTAAAATTGTATTTTTCATTTATAGAAGGTCTATTTGATTCTTTGTCCTTCTACTATTACCTTTTATCCTTTTAGATTCCTTATTGATATTATGAAGTTTTCATATTGTTTCTTTTGCCATATTCAATGTAATAGTTTAGAAGGTGTGTCTGATAATCATAATATCTAAAGTCTTTCCCTATAATGTTTCTGCTTATTTTGATTCCTGGCACTTTGTTACCATGTATGATATGTTATTTTTTGTTGTACTGCACTTATTACCTTTGAACAATAATTTGAAACCTATGTCAGAAGTACTTTTCTCTAGAGTGGATTTTTACTTGCTTCTACCAAGAAACCCAATTCATTTGGGTCTTCAACCAAGCTCACAGCTTAAGGTCACCTGGACCCCCCTGGTGAGGAAAATCAAAATTGCTAATATGAGACACAGCCAGTTATTTCTACGGCATCTCACAATCCTTTTTCCTTTCCTTTTATGGCCTTTGTTTTTCTCAGTGACAAGGCAAATTTATGCCTGGGTGTCAGAGATCAGGTTACCTTCTCTTTTATCATTACCTTGAGAATATACATTAAGATCCCATTTTAATATGTTGTAGTCTTCTATTAAACTCACCTCTTTGGGAAGTTGCATAGTCTTTATTCCACCTCCTTTTCTCGTGTATGCATCATATCAAGCTCAAGACAGCCTGTTCAACAGATGCTCTCAAGACAAAAGCATTTAACTAATTATTCAGGTCTTTTCATACAATCTCCATGCTTATATTTTTCTTATTTTTTGACAAATAGTTTCTTTATATCCTGCATTTCTTAAATATTCTTAAATAATTTAGAAAAAAATTATCCAGCATTTCTCATTGTTCTCAGTAGAAGAGGTGGCTCAAATACTCTAGCCTTTTGTTTCTGGTAATAGAAGCTCTTCCTCTATGATACTTAATGCTGGAGAAGATCCTGGTTGCTTACTAATCTTACTTTTTGGTGTTAGTATTAAGGATGAAGACTTGAAGAACTTTACCTAATGATCTTCAGTAAAATGAGGGTCAATCTTTATTTGCTGATGGCTCTAACAGCTTGCTATAGGAGCACAAAGACAAACACTCTGTGATTTCAGCTAGATTGACACAGGAAGAATCTCTACAGTAGACTCATGCTCTAGGCAATAAGTAGATATATGTTAGTGGGTTATTGAGAGTAAGCACAATATCTATTTTCAGTATATAAAGTCCAGCTATACATAGCTGATAAGATATTGCATTGCACAACCTTTCCCTTAGATAACTAAAGGGAAAAATAGAACCTACCTAACCACTAGATAACAAAAGGATTAGCTAACCATGTTTAGTGGAGAGAGCAAGTGGGCTGGGATGAACACAATGACAATGTTCTCAAGTTTATGGGAATTTGGTTCACTTGTGCTATTATACTGGATGGAGTATCAGTGTCTTTCCCTTAACGTTAATCAGAAGACTTCAGATTTTACAAGGTAATGAAATGAGGGTGAGAGTGTGGATAGAATATTGGTGTCTAGAGACCACAGAACACTACTTATGCAGAAACAACTGGAGATTCCATTAGATTCACTGTCACCAAAAACGAACTGTGTCCACAGAAGTCACACCTATATAGCTAAAAATGGTCTTGGGTGGAGAACACAGTAATATAATATTCCTGACTTCTGTATTCAAAGAGAAGGTAGAAAGCATCACTCTCCTTTGCTATAGTTTGAATTATTCCAATTATTCCACCAAAGAGAAAGTGTGGTGAAAAAAAAATTTTTGTACTCTTTTCCTTAGCACCTTCAGTTCTGGTGGGAAGGAGACTGCTTCTTTAATAATGTAGGATTTGTGATCAATATTAGCAAGTGAAAAGTTGGTTATTCTTATAGACATTCCAGACTAAAACAATGGAATAGTCCACCACTGCCCTCCAAAACTGGAAAAGAGAATAGGTTTGATCTCTCCATGGTCTGAATAGGTGAGAGAATAAAGAAGAAGTATTTTAGGCGGGGCATGGAAAAGTAGAAAAGGAATTGGGAGGGAGACCAAGGATTTCCATGGTTTCATGGTTGATTCTCAGTACATGTTGTTTTTTTTTTAGGTCATAAGTTATACCTGCATCAGCAGTGACTCTAGGGCCTCATGGCATGCCTATATTTATCTAACAACAATATACAAAATTATTGTTTTGAAATGTTTTTGTTTTTCCTAAGGCATGCTATAAAAATGAAATATATTTCAGGCTATTCTTCATATTTGATGATTATTTTAAAAGTGAGACAGTCCTAGGATATTAAATATATTTTTAAAAGACAATCTAAACACAAGTGGATTCATTTATTATAAACATATTCACTATAATGTATATTTGATATAAATGTCAGAAATGAAAAGAAATTAAGTACTATCAAGTTCAGGAGAGCTGACATGAGGAAAACATTCTGATACTCAGAAAAGTAGTTTCTCAAACCTAAATTACCTCTAATTCCTAACAAAATTAGGTAACTCATTTCATCTTGTTTAGTCATTTAATTATCCGATGAAAATAAGTCAAGGAGCACGGCTCAATCAAAGAAAAGAAAGATTTAGTTTTCATCTTACAGTGAGGCATACAGCTTAGTTGTAAACAATAAAATGTTTTAAGCCATATGCTACTTATGGTTTTATTTTAAACAGGAAATTAGGATGTGCTAATTAGAGTGTGGGCTGCATATCAAACTATACTACTTGATTGCAAACATGCTTAGATAAGAACCTACATTGAATCCTAGTAGAAAAACACTGTCCTGTAATTGTCAGAAAACCAAGTAAGTAATTCACCTTAATAATATTTTAATATATCACATGCCTGCTTCACAAATCACTTAATCATATTTTATGTAAACTATTTGTAATAACATTTATATGTGACAAAAGTGACTTGTGTACCAATATCATATATTTTTTTCATATTCACCAGCCCTTAAATTTTTAGCACAAATTTATTTTGGGTTTCTCAATGCTATCTTCACATAATTTCATGAAAACAAAGCATAGGAGTCTAGTTCTAATCTTAAGGCAGGTATTGTGATCTTTTGGCTCACCTTCTAACCACTTACAAAATTAGGCTACACCATTCACTGTTCATTTTGCTGAAGTTATATACTGACATGGATTTGTCTTTGTATGAGAGAAAAACATTTTTGAGAACAGTATATTAATATGGTAAGTGTATCTCAAATAGGTGTCATGTAATAGTAACCCTCTTGTTTACTTCTGGAAAATAAAAATTTTAATACACAACTTTAAGTGGTAGTAGAAAAGCACAGATAATTTTGTTTACTTAATAATTCACTTACAAATTGAAGTCTACTAATAGTACAGTGATATTACTACTATTTTCAACAGTTGTATATTTTTTCCTGCATTGTGGAAAAAAATAATCCTAAATATAAAAGGTAAAATTAAACATACATTGCAGAATTAAAGATAACAAATATGAGAGGAATACTTAGAGAAAAAATCCATTTTAATAAACAGCACTTTTTGTTAATGTTAAGGGAAAATATTTTAAATTACTATGAAAACTTTAGGCTTTCTAATAGGAAAGGCAAAGAGCAGAAAAAGAGTCCAGAGAGATAATTTAACCTGGCTTTAAAAATGGAATAAGCCTTTACATGACTTAATTTCTTTACCCTTTTGCACTCCTTATTTCTATATGCATTTTCATACATCTCATTTCTTTTTACTGCTCCAATTCTTTGAACCTTAGAAGTAAGTTATAAAAGGAGTAAGGGTACAAGTATGGTACAGGCATATTGGATTGAATGAAGAAAGGGATTCCTAGTGAAATGGAGTTGGTTACCTGGCCTTATTTTCAGAAAGAAATCTTTCAGATTTCTTACTTCCAATATTTTCAGAAAGATTTCTTCCTTTTCTTCTCCCTTTCATAACTGTCTTCAGCCACCACTCCTGTAAAATATCCTGCTCAGTAAAAATTTCTTTAATCTCAGTATGTTTTGATGTCATTACTGCTTTCTCATAATTGTGTTTGTAAATATGGTGGATTAGTTCAATAAACTTAATTTTTTTTAGCATACAATATTATGTTTCTTTATGAGTTCAAATTAGTTTAGGATATAGAAATAAGGTTAATCATCTAATTCAGGAAATACCACATTCTTTCTAACTATCTCTCTTGTCATTGGCTAACAATTAACTAAAAATGGACTTACACAACACATTATTAGTTTCGTACCCAAAAGAGCTTGCAAGGAAATACATGTCTTTTCAGTGATGAATGGGAATCAGTGCTTGTTATTCTGCCAAGTGTTTACCATATCATTTGCTGGAAAGCCAAGTGTTGACGTTGATCTTAATTGGTCCCCATAAAATGCCATATCTTCTTGACATACAATTGAGTTATGGCCATCACCAATCATCAGCACTCTAAATATTGATGTAACATTGCTTTGCATTGGAGTTTAAAATTAAAGTAAATATGCAAGACGTGAAGTAGAAGCAGGACAAGCCAGATTTAAGTTACTAAAGAATTCTGTGCCTGAGAACAAATTTGACATACAGAATTGAGTGACATCTTTCTTTAAAATTCTAAGAATAGTTATTATATTTCCAAGGCTAAAAAGCAGTTTCCTATGGTTCTAAGCTAGTAAATTTCCATGGTGAACACTAGGGAATTATGGAGGCAGATACTATTAAGTTAATGATGACAAATACATTCTAATTTTTAGCACTTATCTTTAAGTAAGTTAGTGACCCTATAGATTGTGTTTTATTATTTCTAATAGCATTTACTTGTAGGAAAAAGATGAGTTTTTACAGAACATCTTATAGGAAAACAACAACAACAACAACAACAGGAGGAGAGAAAAAAATCTATGTAGCATCTCTCTCTTAAATAATAGGTGATTATCTGTTAAGTCACTTTTGCTCCCAAAGATACATTGAATTTGAGAGCCTATAAATATACTCTGAGGTGTCTTAGCAGGCTTGTTTATTGTACCAAGAAAATATCCCAAGCAAAACCTTCAACCTGAGAAAGATGGGATAGAAACTTCTGGGAGAAAATGACCACTTTATTCTCCAACTCTTTGTTCTTCTCTATAATCAATATAGTTTAAAATTTTAAAAAATCAATACTTTTTCTTTATAAAGCATATTTTATAGAGAGTATAGGATTTCATAACAATGAGACCTAATGAATTTTAACTGAACTGAACTCTCATGCTTAAGCTTATTTAATCCTTATGACACCTGTTATTATGCTTGTAGTTCATAGAAAACATATTCTTCATTTAGGTTAATAAGCTTTTCTGAAATCACAGATTTAATAAATATTGAAGCTAAATTTCAAACCCAAGGCAACTGAACATAAAATTCTGTACTCATTACCATGCTGTCTAGTCACCCAAGATCTTATATAATAGTGCAACTCCATCATTCTACAGAAATAAATACCATTTACACTAAAGCACTGCATTGCATTCCATCAAAAAAAAAAAAAGGGGTGCTCAAATACATTGGCAAATATATAGGTTTTTTTCTTATTTAAGGGAAAATTATCTTGCCTAAGGTCACACAGCAAGCGACTGGCAAAACTTAAAAGAAAATATAAAAGTAATTTAAACATATCTAACAGTGAATATTATAATTTATAATACACACTATTTAAATGTATCTCTCCTGCTGGGGGCATTTGATTAAAAAAAGACAAGGGGAAGTGTAATCAAATTATCTATTTAAACTACCTTGCCCTACAGAGTGTATAGATTTAATAATCTAATAGCAGGTCCCGTGGTAAAATATGACCTATGATTTTTATAATGGAAAACCATTGCTGTTTTATTTTATGCTCTTCAGTTAAAAAGGCAAAAGTTGAAACAGAAATAAAAAGTAAATAGGAACAATATAACTGCCTACTGATATTTCTGTAAAAGTCATTCATTAGTTTTTATAAGATATCACTCATGAATTTTTCAGAATAGAACAATACCCTTATGTTCCTGTCAGAGGAAATGGTTAACCCTTGACCTATAGGATTTTACTGTAGCCCAACCACAACTAGCAGAGAATCTGGCAGACAATAAGTAGTAATATATTTATAAATAGAGTTTTACTTTATTTCATGTGTTCAGTTTATTTATTTGTTGTCTCAGGTGATATATGAACAGTATTTGCTTGACAGCATCTGATTTTTGTGTATCATTAGATATGAAGAAATTGTCCTTTAAACAGTTTTCTTTTCTCTATTGCCTTGGAATATGGGGAAACAATGAACCCTGTTTTTCCTCTTTAGAATTCTTCAAACTGCTTATTTTGCATTCATGAAACCCTTTTCTTGTGTTCTACAGGTAATTCTACCTCTCTATTACTTCCCATTCTCTAAACATTCTTATGTCTAATGCTATCACTTTTAAATGTTAAATATTTTATGTCATTTTCTTCATATTATAAAAGGATATATCACACTGAAAAATTCTAAACATTTAATAAAATTTTGTCTACCCTGGAGAAATATGACACACCAGGTTAGTTAAAAAGAAGTCAAGTTAAATAACATCCCTACCACCTTGGAAAAATTGAAAATTATTTGCTGTATATGTACTAATAATATTCTTCAAATGAACTCACTTAAATGGTGGTAAATCGAAGATGTCACATAAATAAGTTCCTCATTTTTATCCTTAGCAAAATCAACACTGGAATAGTAGTAAATTAAAGATGTCACAGAATTATGTTCCTTGTTTCTATCTTTACCAAGAGCAACACTGGAAACCACATTATAATCTGTTCCCAAGCAATGAGTTTAGGCAAAGTACATAGCTTGAGAAAAGGAGTCTTGGGACAAGAGAAATGATTCCTCACAGAGGCAGACATGACATGGAGTTAACAGAGCTCAAGCTTCAGTTGTGTTTACAGGATCATATGTTGCTAACAAATATCTGGCAAAAATACATTGGCAAAATTTGCAATGTATGATACTTTTGGATCGTTTTCTTAAAAAGTACTCTGAAATTGTACAAAATCTAGCCCCCCAAATTCTGGTTCCACACTTGATTCCTTAACATATAATCTGGAATATGAAAATAACATGTTCCAGTAATAAAGCAACAACATCATACACTCTCAGCCATGTACAAGGCATTAAAGCTCATCCATTCAACCTCACAATAAAATGATTTGAAATCCTTAAATTATGTCACTATTTAAACTACTAATGCAGTGCACTTTGGTGCTTTTTCAATAATATCCTTGCCTTTCCACTTAAATTGACAATTAAAAAAAGATTTTAAGTAAAATTTGTTAAAGTATAAATTAAATAAAGTAAAATGCTTCTATATTTGAGTATATTCCCATGATTTTTGACTAATTTATATTGGATTGGCCAAAAAGTTCGTTCTGGTTTTTCCGTAGCACCTTAAGGAAAAAAATGAACAAATTTTTGGCCAGCACAATATACTGGTGTAACCATGTTTACATTCATGATATGGAGGAGAACCACTAACACCATGAGAACATGAGAACTTAGCTAATATGCTCCCCAGAGAAACAGGTGAAAATTGTTTTTAAAGTCTCTGGAAACGGCCCTAAAGGCATGCAACAAATGAAGAAAAATTCATTCCAGAAAATCTACTAAAACTCAGGAGGAACTGTAAGAGTCTGTGTTATCTAAACCAAGAGTGCCCTCTCCCTCCCTCTAAAATTGACTATGATGATGATTGCTCATATCTGTGAATATACTAAAAAAACATTGGATTATACACTTCAAATGTGTGAATTGTAAGAGATGTAAACTATAACTTAATAATGCTGTTATATAAATGATATGGAATATCTCCAGAAATAGTTCCCTGGGTCACACACTCACTTTGCCCAGGCAATCACTGATCTTTCTTACATTACAGACTGGATTTGTGCTTTCTTGAATGGCATATGCATCACATCGTAGTGGATGCACTCTTTTGTTTCCAGCTTCTTTTGTTCAGTATAATGTGTTTGAGATTCATCCATATCGTGTACATTGCCAGTCTGTTGCTTTTTTGTTGGTGAACAGTAGTATTACATTGATGGGTATATCACATTTGTTTATCCATTTTCTTGTTGAAGAACATTTGGATTGGTTTTAGTTTGGGATTTTATAAATAAACCCCTGAACAGATGTATGTAAGACTATGATAAGTTTACTTGTCAATACAATATAATACAATAACAGTAACTATTTGTTATTTACTTTACCTAATATGTAGGCATTGTTTTAATCTCTTTATATGTACTAATTCATATAAACCTCACACAACCTGGAGCACAAAATCCAAATAGGAATGATTTGAAATATGCATTTAACATACATACATACAATAAAGTTATAAGATATTTTAATAATTTATCTATTGTTATAGTTTTTATCCCTATTTTGTACCTGGGGATTCTGGACACAGTTCCTTCACAGAATTGCTTGGTATTATACATAGATTACTATAGTATAAACACATACTGAAATTTCAAGATGATATGATATAACCTAATACTGGTTGTTATTGAGAACAGAAATCTAAATCTTTTCTTTACATGAAATGATCATTGGGGAAACAAGACGTTTTTAAAATGTGAGGACAAATTTTATTTATATTTGTGAAACTGGAAGATAAATTTTGATTCCTTCATTGTTATCTCTTCTGGAGCTTGATTAATTAATCATCCCTCTCTCTTTTGTATCTACAATCTGCCCTCCACTAATTCTTCCTTCTCCAATTACTCATATACTCAAGAAACTTTCACCCTCAACAACAATAACGGTAACAACAATAGTAAAATAACAAACCTTACATTTGTCTCTACACCAATATACAAAGAACTATCATTTTTTTTTAAACTCTTACTGTTAAATTTCAAAAAAGATCATATACTTTGCTTTCTTCATCTTTCAATTGCTGATGTACAATACCTACCACTATGATTCTAATGAGAGTACTCTAAAGGGCTCATCAATACTCTCCTTAATTACCATCTGCTTCTTGGTTCTCTGCATAGGCAAAAACTCTTAAGAGTTCTGTTTCTAACATTCATCTCTGCTCTCTAGATTCCCTAGATAATTATATCCATTCCCAAAATGCTATGTTATTATTATACACAAAATTTTGCCAAATATGTTGTTAGATGCCTACTTTAAGAAACAGGCTGTATTTTCATCTGCCTACTTGCATCTCCCCCTAAACGTATAGCTGGTCATTCAAACTCAGTGCATCAAAATACTAATTTCTCCCATCTAGCCCCCTCCTCAGTCAAACATTATTAATGATGATGATGATGATGATGATGCAGCTGCTGATTGACAAAGATTCAAAACAGACCTGTTATTCCTTCTCTATCTCCTCTTTAATTAGAAGTGTTATCATATATCCATTTGCTAAGTCTTGAATATTTCTCTAGTCCTTGCCTTTTCCTTTTTTCCCTCAGTTGTCTGCTTATTAATGCCCTGTCTTTATTGTTCCTGAAATAATACCTTTTAATTGATTTTCACACAACTACCCTTTTCCTCTCTCTGCTTAATTCTCTAGACACCCACTAAATTATTATTAAAACCAAACCTGACTTTGTCACATTTATTGGTAAAATGGTTTACAATTGCCTTTGGAATAAAAAGGCAGAATATGAGGCACCCCATCATCTAGAGTTAGCCTACATTTATAACTTCTTATCCCATGATTTATCCAGTCACACAAAGTTATAGACCACACAAAATGGTACCAGGCCTTCAATAACACTGACAATGCATATATTTCCCATTCATGAGCACTTTTATACCTCTTGTAATACAGATGAAGAGCTACTTAGAAAAAAAATTCTATTATCTGACACAAGATAGACATTCAACAAATAACTGCTGATGTGGAAAGATTAAATTTAGAGCCATATTTTCTATAAATCTCTGGCAGCCTTGAAGATGCATTGCACAGTACTCTCATCTAGAGATAACTTGCCAGGATTTCCCTGGTGGTCCAGTGGTTAAGACTCTGCACTTACACTACAGGGGGCATGGGTTTGATCCCTGGTCGGGGAACTAAGATGCCACATGCAGCATGGTGTGGCAAAAAAAAAAAAAAAAAAAAAGAGAGAGAGAGAGAGAGAGATAACCTGCTACATAGAGGGCAGTTAGCCAATAGTCTTCAGCTGTAGTACTTTGTGGATTCACCACAGCATTTGACGTGGGGCCACCCTTTCCCCAGTTTCCACTGAATGATTGTACACAGAAGAGGTTCTAGAGCTGGGCCATTTTTTCCCATCACAGGACACTCACTCATGGACAATCTTTGCACTGGAGCAAACTATTATGGTGGTTAGGGTTTTTATCAGAGCTTCACTCAAGTCTGAAGCTCTTCCTATCCACTTTTCTTTTTTTCCCCCTCTACTTCACAGAGGTCAGATCTTCATCACAGTCTGAAGTTCTCTCTGACAACTCTTGCCCTTTCTACTCACTAACTCTTCACTGATGTTATCCTCAATAAATCTCTTGCACTTCTAACTTAACTCCTTCTTGGTATTTACTTCATTGAGGTCCCAGACTAACACAAAAGCCTTCTTTACAAATGAAACAGTCCTCATACTCATAGAATTTTTTGCATAATGCTATTCTTTTTCCAAATTATATTCTAAATATTTATGTTGCTCTTTTCACTAGAATGCAAACTATGTCATTGGTACAATAAATAAGTATTCATTAAATGAATTTATTTATCCATTCATGGTTTGAAATTTTTCATGAAATTTGTTATATATATATATATATATATATATTTTTATTTATTTATTTATTTATTTATTTTGCGTGAGTGCACACACACACACACACACAACAACCTGATTAAAATCATATTTAAATTCTCATTCAGGGAAATTTTCTGAAACATCTGCCATTTACATATTCCAAATATAATAAATATTACATGGATTGGGTTTTGAGTATGCTGCAGTACTCATCGAAATTTAGTACTTTGGGCTGAAAAGAATTCTCCCATCTCTTCATTTTCAAGTCAGAGGATAATCATGACTATTCCTTTGAACCACACAGAGAACAAATATACTGACATTAACAAAGTTAAAAATGAACTCAAGAAGTGTTAAAAATTAGAAGATAGCTGTAGTGTAGCTTTATACTCTTGACCAATCTAATTGATTATACTAACTAGCCATGAAGAGAACCTGGGCAATTTTATTAATGGACCACAAGTCATACTGGAAACAACTGGGAAGAAGCTAGACTAATAACATATAAGCTTGGAAAGTGATGTGATTTCAATAAAGTTGTATTTTTAATATGACTGCTCTTTACACAACAGACTACTTTCCAAAAGTCAAATTCTAAACTTAAAACACATATATATTAAATTAATGTGCTAACTTTTATAATTCCTAAAATAAGTTATTTTTTAACTAAATTAATTCCAAATTATAATACAATCAATCAGCTAAGAATAACAATATTCACTTCAAAAGACCACCTACATTTGAAAATGTATAATTCATTTGCATTTCAATTTCTCAGCTTAAATCTTAAATGTTATTCAAATTTACTCTCACTGTGTCTTATTTACATAATCACGACAGACATAAAGATATCACACCACATTGTTGCTGTGTGATTTGTTATTACTTCTGACAGTAGCTGTGAAATTTGTTACCACATTTTAGCTAAAAAATTCTGTGAATCTGCTAATATTTTTCAATATATCAATACAATTTTTACATGACCAATGTTTTAAAGAAGCAGAAGTAATAAGGACAAAGTTAAAGATACAACTTATGTCCTTAATGAGCTTACAAAGTAATTGAAAGAATAAAGTTTTGTATCAAACAAAAAGAACATAACAGAAATGGAAACAATCTATTCTCAAACTGAATATGATCTACATCTACAATGCTTTATTCATAAAGAAAACGTTGTGTGACCTCTGGAAACATACAATAACTAAGTGTTCTAGATGCAGACTTTACAGATAGAATTAATAGAAATTGAAAGGAAATGATAAAAAATAGGATGAAAATAAGAATTATTATAATAATATGTGTGGGAATAAGGGGAAAAATAAACACAAGTAATCAAAAGTGTAATTAAAAGCATGGGGCATCAATATATAGAATTATATTTATAAGAATAAAAATGGGATAGAATTAAGAGGTAAATGAAAAACTTGGAGAAAAAGGTGTATAGCAGGGTTAACATATATTTTAAAAGATACATTTAGAAATCAAGAAGAATGGGACTTCCCTGGTGGTCCAGTGGGTAAGGCTCCACGCTCCCAATGCAGGGGGCTGGGGTTCAATCCCTGGTCAGGGAACTAGATCCTGCATGCATGCCACAACTAAGAGTTTGCATGCCGCAACTAAGACTTTGCATGCCGCAACTAAGAAGTCCGCATGCTGCAACTAAGAAGTCCACATGACACAACTAAGAAATCCTCAGCGAAGATCTCACATGCCACAACTAAGACCCAGAACAGCCAAAATATAAATAAATAAATAAATAAATAAATAAATAAATAGACTTTATAAGATATATTATTTTTAAAAAATCAAGAAAAATATCAACTCTCTAATAGCAAAATCCATAAATAAAGCATTCACAGAAAAAGTACAAATTGAGAGTAAAATATGCTAAATATTCAGCTTTACTAGTGTTGGTAAAAAGAATAATTGCTCTAACCAAAGATGCCCACATTGTCATCTCTGGGACCTGTGAACATGTTGTGTTACAGGGTGAAAAGTGATGGAATTTGCCACCCCAAAATATGTCACTTTGGCATAAAGATTATTTTGAGCTAAAGATACTTAGAGAGCAGCAGGTGCAAGAAGGGTTCTCTGACCTCTCCTTTGTTTTCCTGAAAGCAGAAGATAAAACTCTTGTGAGAAAGATACTCTCTTTGTATCAGAAAGAAAGACAGATTCTTATCACCAGAGATGGGGAGTCGAGGCCCACAATATTCTGTACAAACACACGTTGTTAAAATAACTTTTATCTTGCTTTAATCTCCCCATATATTTAATTACTTTTCCGCAATTGCCTCTCTTTGTTCAATCTAATATGTTATATGAACACTTGGGTTTTGCCACTTTTTGCGTCTTCATTTCCTTATGAAGGCTCCCATGTCATGTAAAACTTAAATTAAATAAATTTGCATGCTTTTCTCCTGTTAAATTATATTACATCAAGTTAATTCTCAGGTCCAGCCAAAGATGCTAAGAGAGTAGGGGTACCTTTTCGCCTCCCTTGCAATGGCAAGAGGAAATTAAGGTTGCTGATGGAATTAAGGTTGCTAACTTCCCTTAAAATAAGGAGATAATCCTGGATTCTGTGGGTGGGCCCAATACAACCCTGAGGGTCCTTAAAACATAAAAGAGAAAGACAAAAGAATCAGAGCAATGTGTGGTGAGAAAAACTGCAAGGGCTTTGAAAATGGCAACAGACATGAGGCCAGCTAAGTGGGCAGCCTCTAGAAGCTGGAAAAGGCAAAGAAATGGATCTCCTCTACCTGGAGCCTCAAGAAAAATTGCAACTCTGTAACACCTTTATTTAAGACCAATGAGGCCCATTTCAAACTTTTGACTTCCAGAATTAGATGATAATACATTTCTAGTGTTTTATGTTACTAAGTTTGTGGTAATTTATTAGAGCAGCAATAGAAAACACTAGTAATCAAATAAC
Source organism: Monodon monoceros (assembly GCF_005190385.1). Lineage (NCBI taxonomy): Eukaryota > Metazoa > Chordata > Mammalia > Artiodactyla > Monodontidae > Monodon > Monodon monoceros. Next base: position 35,689,714 of record NW_021703767.1, read on the forward strand.
ATCAAATTAAAACATTTATTAGATAAATTTTCTCTTCTCACTTTGACAAGGGTAAAATAAATAATAGCCCACTGTGTGCATTGGAAGGGCCATCTCTCTCATGTCACAACTGGATGTATAGAGGTTGGTACAAATATTCTGAAAGATAATTTTGCAGTATATATCAAATATTTAAGAATAGTTGTTTCTTTCAACTATTGATTCATTAATTCCAGTGTAAGACCTTTTTACATAATAAACAAAACCGAACATTAACACTTTTGCAGATATTCTTGGTCTTTTCGGAAATGAAATAAGGAATAGGTTTAATATACTTAGGGTTTAATCAAATAATGAAATACTATGCATTCATTAAAACATTTTTTTAAAATAAGAATATCTAATAACATAGAGTAGCAGACTCTAGTGCATCACCCACTCCTTCAGGCTTTACTAATTTTCTATCATCAGTATCCACATCATAGTCTGAAGGGTCTCTCTGAAGCCAGAGAGGGTCTCTTTGCCTGCACAGGAGTTAGGCCAGAGAGGTGGGAAATTAACACCTTCTGTGAGCAATGCTTGATTAACTATTGATGGGAGGTGGAATATAAATATTCCTCTGGTGATGTAATAGAAGAGTGAGTGCTACACTGCTTCAGTCACCCGAGTAGTAGTTGTTATTTTTTTTTTAGCCACCCCTGACCAGGGATTGAACCTGGTCCCTCAGCAGTGAAAGACATAGTCCCAACCACTGGACTGCCAGGGAATGCCCAATGTTGTCTTTATGAATCTTGCTTTGTTTGCTGCCAGCTCTTTTCTGTTTCACTTCTCCATTCCCAGCCAGTATTCCTTTCTCCTTCAGAAAACAAAACAAAACCACTATATTTTGAATCCTTACAAACCACTATGCATGGAATTGTTTCAGTTTGTATTAAAAATGTAAATATATGAAGAGAAAAGTAAATCTGAGGCTATACCTAGATCAAGTATAATATGATTAGTGGATTACCTTGTAGCAAAGTTCCTGAAATAATTAGTAACAGCATTTCCAATTTAAGGGGATTTAACTGCCTAGTTTCTGCCTTCCAAATTTGGCCATGAGTAGAAGCCCACATGGCTGCTCCTATGGTGTTTTGTCCCACACCAGCATCTAGGGCAGGAGTACCTGTTCTACCTACTCATCTCAGAGTACTTATTCTTAGGTCTGATAGGTCTTTATCTTCTAATATTTTCATATATTGATACATTTTCTTTGTTCATGTTTGACTATGAAAATTTTTTCCAATCCCTACCTTGGCAAAAAGAGGCCACTTTTAATAGAGTCTATCATTTGAGTGCTTTCTGGATTATTAGAGAATTAATATGCCTGAGGACTGCAAAGCATTTGTTTTTTTCCACTTTGCAAAACTGGTGAGATAGGTGTCATACAAAAAAATCATCTTTTTAGTGTTCAATAAGTCATAGTGGCACTTTATAGGCATAGTTTATTTATAGACCTTGTGTGGGTAAGAATTTCACTTAAAATGCCATTGCTTAAGAGATTCAGGGAAACATTTTAAATAGAAGGTGTGAAAATATTCCTCTTTGTCCTCAGGTCTCCCAGATCTAGATAAAGACACCAGAGCTCTGTGTAAAGGGGGGAATCAAAATACTCCTTGAAGTCGATAGTTTCTAGAAAATTGGCATTCTTTTCAAATTATTGAAACTTTAATTCATACTGATAGATTTCAGGAATATTTTACTTTGTGGAAACAAAGGAATCCTTAGTGTCACAGGCTCATTAATCACATTTGCAATTTATTTAAAGTTTCCCTAAAATTGAAATTAATTTGTATGAGAATAAAATGTGATAGAGTTATGAAAAAAGGGGTTTATTTATTCGTTTGTTGACTTTTGTGAGGCTTAATTTTTTTCCTAGCTAAAAAGATTCTTCCTATGAAACATATAAAATATTAAATGTGACAAAAATAGTACTAATTCAATAAGTCAGCAAAAACTTATTGAATATTCACTATGTAACAGTTATTGTTCCACTCACCTTAGATATTATATACTACCATATGTAAAATAGATAGCTAGTGGGAAGCAGCCACATAGCACGGGGAGATCAGCTAGGTGCTTTGTGTCCACCTAGAGGGGTGGGATAGGGAGGGTGGGAGGGAGATGTAAGAGAGAGGAGATATGGGGATATATGTTTATGTATAGCTGATTCACTTTGTTATACAGCAGAAACTAACACACAATTGTAAAGCAATTATACTCCAATAAAGATGTTAAAAAAAAAGTACACAAAATAAATAAAAATCCTTACTTTATTAGAGCTTGCTCTCTGGCATAATGTAATATGAATCATAAAATTCCATTACTCATTATATGGAACATATAAAAATCTATGGTTTATTATTTGTTAACTATAGAGATTTACTTTGGAGTGTTGCAATTATTAAATGCATGTTGCCATATCTACAGGTATTACTTAGAGTAACAATTTTTTGGTCTGGCTAATTATACCAAAGTTAGTGTGTCCACAGTAATACTTGTCCTTCCTGCTCATCTCTCTTCTCTTTTATAAGTGACTAGCTCAGTGGATCAACCAGAATGAGAAATGTCTGATCTGTCTGTTGTTCTGCACTCTAACAGACTGCCTGTTTTTGTTTTTGTCTTTCTAACAAGTCAATTGAAAAGTAATTTCACTTGTGCTATTTGGGTGTGATTTCAGTTGCTTCAGTGAGAGGAAAGTGGAAATATATCTCTGACTGTGTGATATATCTCTGTTAGAACAGATGTATTTCAAACTAACTCATACTAAGTCACCTGACAAACATAGATACAAGTAACAAATCGTAGGGTCTCCAAGGTAGCCAGTGGTTCCCATGGTATGAGAAGACCATGCTGAAAGCTAAGTAGAAGACAAAGCCACAAAATAGAAAGGACAATTTTGCTGGGGAATGAAAATAATTTCCAAAATATCAAGTATAAAGTAGTAAAATCAGAAAAACACTAGATAACTATAACAAAGAAATATCCAAGAATGATTTATTGAATGTCAGTCAGCTGCTGTGCCTTAAGCTAGGTCTTAGCATGGAGTGGGGGATAAAGTAGACCAGACTTCGTTTCTTTCCATGTTAAGTTTATAGTCTACTGGGGGATGTCTACTGGCGGATATTGACATTTAATAAAGAAACACACACATGTAAGCAATATTATAAATTATCTTAAGCGCTGTGAAGGAAAAGAATAGAATGTTATGAGAAAAATCAATGGAGTGATTTAATGTATTTTGAGCAATAAAAGAAAGCACTTTTCCCTCACTGAAATTTAAGCTGAGACCTGAAGCACTAGGGGAAAGAAGTCTCTAAGGAGTAAAAAGAAATTCGATCATTCTGGGAACTAATAGATGGACAGTGTACCTTGACCATAGCGAGCAAGGAGTGAAATGTGAGGAGGCAGAATAAACAGGTTTCAGAGTCAGAGGCTCGTAGGTCATCCTCATCAGTTTTCTTTTATCCTAAGAGCAACAAGAACCAGTCCAGAGTTTTAAGCAAAGAGAAAACATCAGCTTTAAGTTTTACAAAGCATGTATTAGCTTTCTACTGCAACAGTCAGGGGTTAGGAGCACAAAGTGGATGTGTAACAGTACAACTGAAAGACAATGTTGGTCTGAACCTGATTCTTAGTAGAGGAAATAGAGGGTAATTGAGAATTTATATCATCTATATCCATATCTATATTTATATCTTGTCAAAAGTTATTCTGTTTCGCAATCAACCCTAGAGGATCAGGGCAGATCTTGAGAGTTGAAATGATGATATAGTACAGTGGTACAGATAGGAATAGAGAAAAATTTGCCACCTGCTTGATTGATAACTTGGACTTAGCATATTCAACTACATTAAACTGTTTTTACTACTTGGTGTTGTATAATACATTATACCTTGGCATCAAATGTAAGACATATCTATGTGTATATATATATATATATATATATATATACACACACACACACTCATATATATGTGTGTATGCAACAAATATAGTTTAGGTGCCTTAAAAACATCACTGTCTACTCACTTATGAGATCCAATCTTTTTACAAAAGGGTCAGCAAAATTTTCTGTAAAGAAGAAGATAGAAACTATTTTCAGCTTTATAGGTAGAGGGTCTCTGTTGCAATTACTTAACTCTGTCTCTATAGTGTAAAAGCAGCCATGGTTGATATTTAAACAAGTGGTCATGGGCAGAATTGGCCTAACTCTAGCCTGCCAAACTGTAAAACCTTTAAATAAACATAGGACAGACTGGAAGGAAGAAACATTGGTATCAGGGTCTAACGTGCCCCTCTCCACTAATAATAGAGTAGTAGAAACTTGGTATGATAAATTAGGAGAAGTTTATCAAATACATGATTTTGAAATATTCCTGGGTCACTGTTATGTTAAAGTGACTTTATCTATGACATGAAGTTGGACAATTTTGATACTGAAGTTTTTCATATTTTTCTACAGTATTACCTATTGGTATGTGTTGTGGTATATGACTGTCAAAATAACAAACAAATGAAAAAGTGTGAAAAATTGAAATGGCAAGATTGTTGAAGTAGCTTTAACATAGTGATGTGCTGAAATCTAGGGGCTGAGATATACTGCGAATTTTGATATAGTGAAATTTAATCAATATTAAACAGTGACCAATGTGCCTGACTGCCCAATGTGCCTAGCAGGCAACACTAATACTCTCCCGGCACAAATAAGAACATTGTCAATGAGACTATCAAGGGCAAGAAAAGGGAAAACAGAAAATCACTTACAGACTAGCTGATTCTAAGAAGAATGCAGAATGTTTTATATAGAACTCCCAAAAAAATTATCTATGGCATTTTTATCTGCTAGTACTACATAATGCAACTGAATCAACTGAATATATCCAATGCTTTATTTGAACAATTTGATACATAAACAGTTACACATATGCATGTGTGTGTGTATATTCAAATTTTATTTGCATGAGTGGTGGGTTGAATATACTCCTCCCAATGACAGCTACATTTCACTGCATGGAGCCTGTGACTATGTTACATCAATGGTAAAAGGGACTTTGCAGGTGTGATTAATGTAGGATTTGAGATAAGAAGATTTGCCTGGGTTATCCAGGTGGACCCAATGTAATCACTAACATTCTTATAAGAAGGAGACAGGTGGGTCAATTGGTAGTAGGAGCTAGGACTCAAAGCTGGAGTGGTTCTAGGAAGGAACTAGGAGCCAAGGAATACAGGCAGCCTGCAAGAGCTGAAAAAGACAAAGAAACAATTTTTCCCTGAAGCCTCAAGAGAGAATGCTGCCCTATTGACACCATGATTGGAAACTTCTGACCTTCAGAACTGTAAGAAAACAAATTTGTGTTGTTTTAAGTCATTAAATTTGAGGTAGTTTGTTACAGTAGCACTAGGAAACTAACACAATATGTAAAGTAAGTCATGCCCTGCACTACCTAGGATTCTTTTTCCTAGGAGCTGTATAAATATTTTGGCTCCTGTTGTTGACATAATTTTGTGGGTGATTAATTATGGAACTCATTTGTCACATTGTGTTTGATGTGGCTGAGCTTTCAATCTGAAAATTTAAATTTTAACTTTTGAGGAATATATTTTTAACATGCCGCTTGCATAAGCTATTTTATTTTTTCTCATCCATGTGTAAAACTCAGTGATGCAGTTACAAGGATGCAACATTATTTGAAATGTGAAACCAAATAAATTAGATAGAAATGATTCATATTTGTTAATATGAAAGCATAAGATCAGAATATAGTAATTCCAGCAAAACATTTGCTACTATTGACAGGCTAAGAATTTAATTTTCAGCAAAAGTGCATTCGCAAGTTTCACTTTTGTTTTGTAATAAAATGTCAGTTTCAGGAGATATTGAAATGTAAACAGGAAATAGGTGGCAGCCTCAGATCAGATCTACATCACACAGTATACTTATTGACACCAAGTATTTCACGATTGTTATCTTTAAACTAAATAATCATCTCCCTGATTTCTTTTGTTTTATATATTTGGTAGCATATATATGTCCATGCCGCTCTCTCACTTTGTCCCAGCTTACCCTTCCCCCTCCCCGTGTGCTCAAGTCCATTTTCTAGTAGGTCTGCATCTTTATTTCTGTCCTGCCCCTAGGTTCTTCATGACCGTTTTTTTTTTTTTTTTTAGATTACATATATGTGTTAGCATACAGTATTTGTTTTTCTCTTTCTGACTTACTTCACTCTGTATGACAGATTCTAGGTCCATCCACTTCACTACAAATAACTCAATCCCTGATTTCTTCTTAGGACTACACACAACTTTTGTATGTGCAGCACTTTTGTATTTCCTTATAGGGATACTATATATGAATGAGGAGACATATGCCAAAAGTGATGAATGGTGGAAAGAATCTTGAGCTAGGAAACAGCATGAGGAAATTGAAATGTTTGAAAGATAGGTTATATGGGATGAAGAGAGAGAAAAGGGGTATATTGTATTTTAGTTAGCTATCTCTAGTCTCTCTACACTTTCTTTCCAATCAAATACTTGGTGTCTTTGGAAGAGAACAAAAGAAACAGGAAACAATAGCAACAACCAAAATAGCAAAAAAGAAAAGAAAAAAATAACTAGAAAAACTATTTTGATGTTAAACATTGTCACAAAATAAATTTTAGATAATTAAATGAATGAGAATTAAGATTATATTTTACAATTACAAATAATTTTAACCAGGGAGACAAGCCATACCAGGAACAGGTTCTAAATTGGTACAGTGGAAAAAAGAAAAGATTAGGTAAAACCATGAAACAACTCTAGAAAAATTAGAAATAGGAGGGAAAAAAGCTACCTAATCAGACTACAAAAGTAAGGGCAGGCCAAACAATTGATAAACAAGGTGATCTATATTAATACCTATTCTTAAGAAATTATTTGGATAATTTATGTACTTAATAATATTTATTATCAAATATGTGCTATAACTATTTGGGAATGCAGCTAAACATTGGGAATGCAGCTTATGTTTGCTGATGGAAGAGTCCAGACACATGTAAACATGTAAATAGTTTTGCTATGAGGGGAATGAAGTAGAAAAAAATAGAATACAGAATATGAACTTATAGGAAGGCAGTTATTATTTTAAAGAGAGTTGTCAGGAAAGCCCTCTCAGATAAGTTTGTATTAGAACAGAAATATGAAAGAAGGTTAAGGTGCACGGTATGGAAAACTGTGAGAAAGAGTTGAAAACAGATAAACCATATATGCAAAGGCCCTGAGGCAAAAGCATGCCAGATGTGTTAAAAGAATAGCTAGTGTTACTGAACCAAACCTTTACCCTCTCACAGTAAAGTCAATCTACTGACACAGAATTTTGGTTAAGGAAAATGCAGCATTTACTACAGGATGCCAAGCAAGTAGTCCAAGCAGCTAGTGCTTAAAAGACTGAAACTCCCTGATGGCTTTGGGAAATGTTTTTAAAGATGAGGTGAGGGAGGGGGGTTGTGGTGTGTGTGATCAGCTTGTGGACATTCTTCTGATTAATTGGTGGTGAGGTAATTGGGAATCAACATCATCAACCTTCTGGTTCCAACCGGTATGGGGTCTACGTGCCAGTGGGCAGCATACAGTTAACTTCTTCCACCTGCTGGGGCTTTCAGTATCTGTAAACAGCTCAAAGGATTTGGCTCAGAATATTATCTATAGCCCTTGAGGAGGAACTAAAGGCCCTTGACTTTGTTTAATGGCTAAACTATTCTATCTTGCTTGACTCTTTTCCTTTATTTCTACATTTTCTCCCTTCTCTGATTAAATTTATTCTTTGGAACTCAGGGAAGGCCTAGGAAACTAAAGTTTTTCTGCAAACGAGAGGCAGGTGGAGGACATGGGGGGTCTGTCCTGAGAAGGCCCCATAGAGTCCTGCTTGGTTTCGTTAGGGATCCACTGTGGTTAGTGTGGGGAGGGGAGGGGGTCTTGGAAGGAGCCTAGGCCAGAGAAGTAGCTCTGGGAAGGATAATACACGCCAGCAGTTCAAAGGAATATACTGTGTATTTTATTCTGAATGAGATGGGAAATACTTGGACTGCCTTGAGCCGAAAAGTCATGTATTAAAATTTGTTCTGAAAGAGTAATATTAGATATTGTGTGGTAAGTGATATAGAGAGTTCCAGTAAAGACAGAAGCATCAGGCACCATTGTAACAGTGTGGGTAGGAGATAACGGTGTCGGTATTAGTTTGCTAGGGCGGCTATAACAAAATACCACAGGTTGGTTGGTTTATATGACAAAAATTGATTTTCTCACAGTTCCAAAGGTTAGAAGTCTAAGATCAAGGTGTTGTCATGTTTGGTTTCCTCTGAAGACTTTCTCCTTGGTTTTCAGACTGCCACCTTCTCGTTGTGTCTTCCCATGGTTTTTCCTTTGTGCTCATATATCCCTGGCGTCCCTCTGTGTCTTCTATCTTTTCTTCTTATAGGAACACCAGTCCAATTGAATCAGGGCCCACTCTAATGGTCTCAATTTAATTTCACCAAATCTTTAAAGGCCCTATTTCCAAATAGAGTCACATTCTGAAGTACTTGGTGTTCGGGCTTCAACACAGGAATTTGGAGAGGACAGAGTTCAGCCCATAAAAATATTGTAGCCTCAGGAGGTGGTAGTGGAAATGATGAGTAGTCAGATCTAAGGTAAATGTTAGAGCAAATAAAAGATTTGCTGATTGAATAGGTATTCAGTGTCAAAGACATATGTGATGTTTTTGATCCAATAACTGAAAAATGAAATTGCTAACAACTGGAATGTGGCAGAACAAGAAGGAGTACGCTTGCAATCGGAGTGAGGTACCAAGAATGTAATTATTAGAATATGAAATCTGAAATGCCCTCTAGATATCCAAGTGAAGATGTTAACTGGAAAACCAAGTATGCAAGATGCATTAGAAATATCCCTACTAGAGACTGCGTAATTTCAGGAGCCCAGCTGTGATGGGAGTTCAGCCTGGGAATGAGGTGTAGGTGTGAGCAGAATAAGGAGTAAATCCTATAGGGTAGGCCAAGGAATTCACAGTACACACCATGGGTTTCTCTCCCCAGAGACTAATTGAGTAACCTGTATCTTTATCACCTTCTCTTCCCATTTTCCTGAAAAGATGCTGAGTTGTCCAAATAAAAGAAGAAATGATATAGTATTTTCTGCAGCAACATCTTATTTATATTTCTGCCAAATATTGCCTCCTCTCTGTACAGTTTTTACTTTACTTTGAAATTTAGTTCTCATCATTCATTCATTCATTCATTCAGCTTCCTGCTCCCACAATAAATAATGTATTAAGAACTTTCTGTGTGTTGGACACTCCATTTTTACAAACGCTAGCAAGACGAGGGTTGCAGACACCAACAAGAAGGCTGATTTTTCAGAAATTGTGAGAAAGAACCCCCTAACATTCCAGAAAGGAAGAAGAGGCTGGAGAGTATGAGGTATTATGCTTTCTAGAAAACCAATCAAAAACAGGAACAAACAAATACAAACATATGTTTTTAAGAGTCCCATAGTCTATTAAAAATATAAAAGATGTTTGGAATTGTAAAGATTAGAGAGGATTATTTTATTTAAACTAAAACTTCAGGAAGGCAGTATTTTTAAATGGACCTTAAATAAAATATATTTTATTTTTTTCTTGGAAATTTGTAATATTAACATTTATTATTATCACCAATAACTAGGTGGGGCCTTAACAATTTATGTTTTTTGTTGGCATTTACCTATGGCCATTTAAAAATCTCTGTCCATACATTTGAGGTACTGTGTAAAAAATACTTCAAAAGGTAGAAAGAACACATACTATAAAAAGCAAACAGGGTGTCGAAATTTCTGAGTTAGGAAGATCCTAGTCATAAACACTTTTCCTCCTTGCGGTCAGCATCTGTTGGACCAAAACAAAGTTAATTTTTTGAATTATAATTCCAGTTAAATTATTTTCAAGAAATTTATTCCAGTAATTCAAAAATATTTCTGGAAAGAAAACTATGTTATTTAGAAAGGCCAGTTGTCCACAATGGTACCCAAGCAGTTAATCTTACAATGTCTGTTTTTAAAAGTAAATTGAATGCTTTAAAAAGTTATCTTTTCACTTACTGTATAAGTTTAAGTTTAATTAAGACAACTGCATGGAATAAAGCATGTTAAAACTCTGAAGATCATTCAACTGGCAAATTTAAGTGATTTTGAATTTGGGTCATAGAATAAAACTACTCTAAGTCTTTCATGATATTTAAGAGAACAAGAAGTATAGCAAACCTCAACCACAATGAAATGATACCCTCTAAAGATTAGGTGAGTTTCAGAGTATCAAAAATATTTGAGCAAATAAATGCAGATAATCATTTCAGTACTAAGATCTACTTATTTCTTTTAACAAAGATGAGATACAAAATATATTTTTAAAAGTTAATCTTAGAGTGATTATTAAAAATTTTCATAAGATATTTTCTAATAATATCAATTATTAAAATAGCACTTACTGTAATTGATTGCTCTCTTGTGGTCTAACAGAACTATGATATAAGGAACCCTGGCACTAGTAAATAAAGTTAGAGAAAAATAACTATCAGCTGTAAATAAAAATATTGATTTATTTTTTCTTTCTTCAGTCCCCATGCATGAAGACAAACCACAGAATTATAAATAAATATACACAAGCCCATCTATATTGGGGTGGAGGGATATTTAACATAATGGTAAAGGGCAAAAAAATTGTAAATGCTAATTTTTCAGAACAAATAAGTAGTGTAAACAGTTTTTGGAAATAAAAAGACATTTGTTTTTGGATCTCTTGTTATGTAAGTGCCTACATAAGAACTTCAATTTCACCTCTTGGCCTGCAAAGTGTAAAGAGTTTACTATCTGGCCCTTTACAGAAAATGTTCACTGACTCTTGGTCTAGGGTTTTTCAGTATTTCTATATAACATATTAGAATATTTGTTATTCAGTTTTCTCCAGACAAAATAAATTCACCTTCCTACTATCCAATAAAGTATTTAAAGTATCTAGATGTGATTACTTTTAATGATTTTGGATAAAACACCATCACTTTTTAGCATTCAGATTTTCAACACACAAAAAGAAATATTGGTTAATTTTATTTTGCAGGCAAAATAGAAGTTGACTTCATGAATAGATTTCTCAGATATAATCTAACATTTCCTGAATATTGATTTATGAGAGAGTAGGATTAAATCCTTTAATTAGCTGAGTTACAGCTGTCATTCATTTCTGGATCTCTTCTTATTAAAGGTTGAAAGAAAATCAAGCATGTCCTAGAACTGTCAACATAAAAAGTTACCGCCCCTACAGAGTTCCTTGATTTTTATTTTGCTCTATGTAGGAAAGTAGATACTTTGATTCTTTGCCAAAGAAGAAAAAGTCAATGAATTGAAAATTTTTCTGACCATTGATAGATTAGGTGATATCAGTGTGAGTCCTGGGGTATTTTAAGTCAGTCAATATTGGAAGATGCAGCTCAGTGAGGTTTGATAACTGTTTGTACAGGATATTCTTACACATACACACACAGACACTCGAGGTATTTCCTTTGTGCACTCCATTCTACTTAGAGTGTTTTGTCTATAATACAACTATTATAGCATTTAGCAGATGCTAACTGTATACTCTAGAGTTTTTCAGATATATCACTGCAGGAAGCCAATTCACAAGCAATTTTCTTGTTTGTACTTAAAAAGTCTAAGTTTTTGTATGCTTTCAGGTCTTGGTTCAAACACTTGCTTTTTCTTGAAAATCAAGTCTCCTCTAACATTAATTTCAAATGCCCATCTCTTATGAATCTTAAAAGTGCATTTCGAAGTTAACACACCCTGTGCTTTGAAACAATTGTATGTGGGCATAAATAATATGCCACAGGGGCTTCCCTGGTGGTGCAGTGGTTGAGAGTCCGCCTGCCGATTCAGGGGACACGGGTTCGTGCCCCGGTCCGGGAGGATCCCACATGCCGCGGAGCGGCTGGGCCCATGAGCCATGGCCGCTGAGCCTGCGCGTCCGGAGCCTGTACTCCGCAACGGGAGAAGCCACAACAGTGAGAGGCCTGCGTACCGCAAATAAATAAATAAATAAATAAATAAAATAATATGACAGAGGCTGCCATTGATCACATCCATTTCTACTTATATTCCACTTCACTGTAAGAGGCACTTGGGACCAAATTACTGGATCTCAGTGAGAACTATTTTAAGGAAGAATAAATACTAAAGCTGTGATTCCTTTGTGGTACCATATATATTATGTCTTCGTTTCCCTTTTCCCACTTTTATCCATTTATATTTTCTGTGTTTAGTAAATTTAATGCCTGTTGTATACATTCTCATGCTGTTCTATATCATCCAGTACCCTTTATCTTTTACCTGGTTCACCCATTAGAAATACTTTTCTATTCATAAGAGATCATAGTAATTTAGGACAGTTGTGGATTGTGTACTACTAATAAAGAAATAGGAGAGAGAGCCAAAGTTTTCAGATTATTTTTATACATTTTATGAGATTGCCATTTTTTATATTACATCAGTCAAACATACTAAAGCATCAGAAGGCTCTTGTGTCAGATAAAAATGGTCAATCACTGCATTAAAGGTAAGAGAACTACATACACATACATATACTACACACACAAAGAAAATTCTGAAATTTTGTACAGTCTAAGGTTTGAAAATATTTTTGTTATTTGGAGTAGTATGAAAATTATGACCATAAGCAAAAACATTCACGTGTCATCAGGCCTTATCTAGAGCTTTATTTCTTATCTCACTATAGTAAACCAAAGTCAAGTTAAGAGTACATAATGCGATGGAACCCATATCTGATTTTCTTTTCCACTTATCACTATATGATAGACTACTTATACACCCAGCTCCATTTAGATGATGTCGTAAGGTCTGTCAAATTAACTAAATGATTTTTCAAAATATTGATGTCAGATAAGTTGATTAGTATTCTGCACTTCCTAAACTTCTTTGACTGGAGGGACATATCAAATTATGCATTTAAATGCTAGTATCAAATAGGCAACAGACTCTCATTACACATTTTTACTCGTATCTTAACGTACACTTTTAACTCTATATGTGTAGTTAACTATAACTAAATCTGAGTAACTCTGAACTTTCACACAGCCCTTAAAGCAATTTGTATACATATTTACCCTTTCCCCTATTTGGATAGCATTATTATTTTTAAGTGCGTGAATTGCCCTAGGACAGAAATAATGAAGAAACACATTTACGTTTATAATTAGAAATTGTATGAATAAGCAACACTGATATGAGAACTTTTGACAAAGCTGTGTGAATTAGTAAGATATTGTTGAGAAAGGGGACCAGAGACTTGAATCCTTGTACAAGGAGAATGTATGAGAAAAACACTAATAAGTAAAATCTGTAACGTGCCAATTTAGCTTTCAATGTGATTAATAAAAATGAATTATTTTTGCTTACTTGGCAAAAGGGATACTACCTATTCAAGAGGCTTTTTAGATCACCAGTATCTTGCTTTCCTCAAGCAATAATGTAAATAAATCAAATGTGGACAGACAAGTGAAGCATGGAAAAATTCCAATTCTTCATATAGGCATAAAGACTTTCCCTGGCAATTTAATAAGGTACATACCTCCACAAAGGACTTGGAAACCCAGAATCACTTGGGTAGTAGTAATTAATTGAAGTGGCTAAGGCCAGGTCTTCTATGTTGAATCAGTTATGTGACAAGCATAATTCTGCTGAAACTACAATGGGAATCATGGGGTTAAAACTTGGTGGCAGCAAGAAAGAATATAATCAAGGGTGAAACATTAGCAAGATTAAGAATCTGGGGAGGCTATTTGGGGATTGAGTATATTTTTAGAACCTACATTCTCCCTTCTTATATTCAAAATAGTTTGAGAGAAATAGAGATTCAGAGAGAGATAGACTGAGAGAGAGAGAGGGGGAGGATAGAGAGATTTAGAGACAAAAATAATGTCAAGAGATTGTAAGGAGAAAAATCTCTGGAAAGCACAGACATACACACATGCCATTACCAGCATATATTCCACAGTTTATTAGACTTACTGACATTTTATATAATACCTTGAGTTCCCTGAAGGAAAGGTGTTTCAAAAAGGCAAAAACAGAAATCTCAGGGGAAAAAAATGTGGGTTAGTTCTAACAGAAAGAAAATATTGCTCTATAATCATTGAGTGTTTTAGTTTTCTTAGAATTGGAAAGTTAGTGAAAGAAAGAAATTGCAACACAAAGCAGAAAGTGCTCAAAATCTTTCACGTTTCTTATTACTTCCCTTCTCTCAGCCACTCATCCTTGACAAGTCAAGGTAAGTAGGTTCTCTTATATATAAACGTATGTAAGAAAGTAGAGAAAAAGATTTTGTTGAGAGTATCTCTGTACTTAGGAGATCTGCAGTCTCTTTCAAATGCAGTATTTTCTAATATTTGCTACAGAAATTTAACACATCCCACTACCTTCTTCCCATGCTTTTTACATTATAAGATTTTTTAAACTGGCTTACTCTGTCCCTCAACTACTTTATTTATATAAGGCATACTATGATTAATGAACTCTATTAAGCAATTTAATCTGGTTAAAACATTTAAAATAGGCATATTTTTAAAAGGTCAGGATGCATAGATTAGGAGCTTTGTTCGTTAGATATGTTGGCCCCAGAGGTATAGTTAAGTTTTCATTTTGACCGTTGTCAGGAGTAGTGTATGTGGTGACAGCAAACAATTGGCGTAGGGCTCCTATATTCTTAGCAAAGTAGAAGACACTGAATTTGTCATTTTCAGAATCACTTTAATTCTAGTATATTTTATTACTTGCTGAATATGAAACAAAATCCCATGGGCTGGTGTATGGGTAAGATGAATCAAGTAGGATCCCGGCCTCATACGCTGGCATGATACAGTGCAGCAAAGAGGCATTCATAAAACTGAGACAGCCAGTTTGTTGAAAGAGAGTAAGGGAGAAATATGAGTGTGGATTGAATGTGAGAGTATTCAGATTCATGATTATAAACTTGGTGTGGCACCTAAGAAAACATTTCATGGTCTGCAGTTCTTAAACTTGTTTATTCATAAGTCCTTATAGGGAAGGGTAATCTTCCACTATCAGTGTTTTTCAGAAATAATTTTGAAAATGATAACAAGATATATCCATATATATGCATATACACATATGTGTTATTTCTCCTTCTCCATCTCCTTCTCCTTTAATGATGACTCCTCTTCTCCTTTTTCTTCTCCTTCTCTTCCTCCTTCTTATTCTCTTTTTTTAATTTAATTTTTTTTCCAAGCAGTGTGTTTCAAAGTAGATGCTTCTCTTTTGTTGGAGGATAGAAAAGCATGTTGAATAAATGGGGCTATTTTAAATTCCATCCTAGAGGCATGACCAATGCAGAGGAGTCCTCAGTGGTTTGGAGAAATCTTATAAGAGATTTGAACATTTGTATGGCCAGAGACTCATTTAAAATAGTATATAAACAACTACCATATGTAGTGAAGACTTTAGATATTCAATTTAGGAAGTACTAATACATAGAAGCCTACCACAAAAAAGGATAGCACATACAAGATGGAAAATAAAAACACTACTTTCCTGAATGTTCAGTTTCATGTAAAATTTCCTGACTATGCTGTTTGTTTTGCTTTTTTTTTTTTAATACATTTGTCCAGAATCTCTCTGAACTGCCAAGACTGTGTGTACCATTAGAACAATAGCTTCAGAACGGGCTAGTGCAGCTACCTAAAGGACCTTTTAGAGTTTTGTGAGCATATTTTTGATTATCATCATTTGGAGGACATATTGCTGGACACCTTGCAATGATCATAGTAGGCTATCTTAACAAATGATTGTCAATCATGTGTGTGAAATGTTGCTTAATAAGACTAGAAGATAATTTATACTTGAAAGTCAAATATTTTTGCACAATTTTAATAAATTAATGGAATTTTCCAAGAATAGAACTAAAATCAAGGTTAGCTTGCATTTGATTTTGCTCAGATTTTCCTTTGCGTTTATCACTATTTTGTAGAGTCATGTCATTAACAGTAGCAATGTTCATGATATCTGAATCATGAGAACAGCACATCTTTCTGCATTGGTAGCTGTAGAATTAGGTGTAAACATTTCACTCTGTCATCATATTTTCTATTGTACAATAACATTGAACATTTGCTTATTGGAATTTATATTGTTTTACTTTTAATTACCTTTCTTCTTTATCTTTTTATTTTATTGGTAGAGTGTTATACTGATATGGATTTTTTTTAATGATTTGTGCAGGTTGGTTATGGTATCTATGACTTTCATTCCAAGATAGGAAAGGAATGTTACAAAATATTTTTTATACAAAGGGAGTGAAAGGTTTTACAAGGTTGAAAAGTGCTACATGTGAAGAGGTCAAAATTTCCCTCTGTTGCATTCCATAGGTATCAGAGACTGCTAGACAGAGTAAGAAGGGATCAGCTGTTCCTAAAACCCTCTTCATTTACAGAGGATTCTGAGTCCTAGAATGATTAAATTTCTTTCCAATGGTGACATAAAAATTAGGATAATGGAATAGAAAATATCTCTTAAAAGTAAAGCATTTTCAATTTAAACACATGAAAGCCATATAGATCAGAAACTTGTTTCAATAATGAGGAACTGGGGTGGGAAAACTTGCCTAGATGGAGTTATGTATAATATACATCACTGCCCCAGATTCTACAGTCAGATGTTTCACTACAGTAGGTCTTTATGCATTTGTATATTTTTTTCTGCTTTATATTATGTACTGGTAATACCAAAAATGCCAATGATTACTATGATAAGTCAAACACATAATAATTGTTATTAAAGTTATTAGCTTTAAAGCCTTTGATTCACATTCAGAAGTACATAGTAAACTCCACCAGTCACACGTAAAACAAGTTGGAAATGATTTTCAAACGTGTGATCAAGTTAAATACACATTTCTGTGTTCTGATCAAAAGACTGAAGTATCAAGTAAATACCAAACAAAAGTGGAAATTATGTGTTCATACATAAAGGGTAAAAATGTTTTCCATATATTATCGTTTCATTTGGATTTGATTTCTAAAACTTCACTTTATCTTTCAATGTTGTTATACTTATTATAACTTAAACCAAATAAGACACACCTGTTATTTAGATCATGTTGCTGAATTAAAGCAATAGTAACTTTTTTTTTGTTAAAGTGGCAGTGTTTTACTTATTTCAAAAGGTGAAAGTCACTACACTTATAATTCAATAGTGGCAGCAGAAACTGGGGAGAGGATTTATGTAGTCTCAAGCAAGAGAGAAACTATGAATAAAAAAATCTGGCTCAGTTCCATAATAGATTTCCAATTTTTTTACCTGATTAGTTGTGAGATAATTCTAAATGGAAGTAAGGAGTGCTTCACCTTCTAAAATAGACCAGAAAATGCTGATGAAATCCTTTGTTCTCATTACCAATACCAATGCAAATAGGGAAGAAAAATTATTTTCTTTTTTTTTCTCTCATGTGAAGTACATAGAGCTAATAAAGGAATTTAAAATATTTTATGAAGTTATATAAATTTATATTTATAAATATATTTTATATAT
Organism: Monodon monoceros; assembly: GCF_005190385.1. Taxonomy (NCBI): domain Eukaryota; kingdom Metazoa; phylum Chordata; class Mammalia; order Artiodactyla; family Monodontidae; genus Monodon; species Monodon monoceros. The sequence continues at coordinate 35,707,360 of NW_021703767.1, forward strand.
ATCATATCAGAAATAAAATACTTCTGAAAATTGTTAGTTTTCACTATATTCATTTGGAATAACCCTAAAGACCTTGGAGTCTTTCAAACATGTATGAAATGATGATATTGAACTTTTCATCTAAAAGAGTAAATTATTATATTTAAATACAGTTGCATGCTATTAATAGTTTTGACTAAAATAATACCATGTGTTGGCTCTATCTTCCAGGAAGATTGAGTAGATACATTTCTCCCTATTCTGCCTGTTAGGAAATTAAAAACAAAACAAAAAAGAAACCCAACAATCCTGCCTGCTAGTATAAAAATCTTGGGTATTATGTGTAAAACAAATATAAGAAGACTCAGAAAATTGGAGAGAAGAAGGTAGAAAAACTAGTGATCTCTACATAACGACCTACATGGTTTTGAAATTCTCTAGCTTTTATATTTGCCTCAATTAACCAAAATGGGTGCCAGAGAATCCAATAAGTTGGAAATACCAATGGACACAGACAATAAGAGACCCAACAAAAGCCTGCTTTTTATAGCCAAAGGACCAGGAAATGGGGAACTTAGCTAGGCTGAAAACCTTTAGAAAATGACTGCACCATTGCAGCCAAATACCCAAAAAACATATGAAAACAAAAACAAACAAATAAAAAGCAGCAACTGTGGGCCACCCAGGCCCAAATCACCAATGGCTAAGTGGGAACACAAACTTCTCTTCTTGTTGTCAATAAAGAAGTACCCCCACCTTCTGCCAATCTCTCATCCCACCAGGGTAGGATCAGAGAAGACTAAATAAGGAACCTGGACTTTCAACCCATCCTGGCATACCTCTCCCTCACATTGGTGTCAGAAGCCCATGTTGGGGAGTAGTAACAAGGAACCCCTAGCACTCTCAGCCAAGGATGTATCAGTGGATGGCTACATGGGAACTGAAACTCTTATTCCCACCCAGCAAGGATGAGGAGTCCTCCTTCCTCTGACTGATTGGGAAACTTGGGCTTCTATCCCCACTGGGCTATAACTAGATGCCACTCTTGTGCAGGGCCAAAGAAAGCTACCTAAAATAGAAGGTTTATATAAGACCCAGAGTCATATGACATGTTAAGGTTTCAACAGAAAAATCACTCATCAAACTGAACACAAAAGACAATCAATAGTTGCCAAACCCCTGAGATGATAAAGATGTTAAAATTATCTAACAAAGATTTTTAAAAAGATATTATAAAGTTGCTTTGACCAGCAATTATGAAATGCCAGAAATGAATGAAAAAATGCCCAGTCTCAGAAAAAAACATAGAAAGTCTCAGCAAAGCGATAAAATACATAGCGAAGACCCAAGTGGAAATTTTAGAACTGAGCTGGAGAGCTGAGCTGTCAGATATAGGAACTGTCAATTATAACAAACTAAAATGAAAATAACCTTCCAGTTTTTAATCACTTACTCCCATGGTGTAAGCAAGAGGCCAAACCTAAGAAATTGTTGGCTCTCCCAACATCAATTTTTCACCATGGGAACAGCTCCAGGCCTGGTCAGCACAGATACAGGGATCTTTTCACTTCCAAGGGACATCTGATGGTCAGTGGGGAAGGACAGGGGTAAGGGTTAGGACTAGAAAAGTGCTGAATGCTGAGTCAGAATGGAGAAAAATGTCTTTAAGTTTCCCCCCAGTTCCCTCTATAAAACGTTCTCAGCAGAAGTGCCTGGGGGAGGAATGCAGATATGTATAAAAGCATGGCCAGCTGAGGACCCCTGAATCCTTGACTGCAACTCCCTTGGGAGACTACAAGGCAAAGGCTGTGTGCGACTCTGGTGCCCCCTGAAGCCTGACAGGTACAGCCCTTTTAATTGCTTCTGGTCAGGCCTGAAAAATCAGACACAGGCTATTTAGCCAGGAACCAGACTCCTCACTTACCAGCCCATGCAGCTTTTTTTTTTTTTTCCTTTTTCTTTTCACATGTTATTGAATCATTACTGTTTCATTTATTTGATTAAATAGTTTGTGACTTCTCATTTAATATGGACTATTCCAGGTCATTCAGATTTGAAGAAAGACAGGAAAAGAGACAAAGCTTTCACATTTGCTTCTCACATTTTCTGGGCTGGGAGGGGTTGAATAGCAGAGTGTAAATGCTAAACTAAGGGAAAACAAGCTCACTTCATATGCAAAATTTTACTCAAAACATTTAGGTTTAGAAGTTTCACCTTAAAATGTAAATTGTCCCATTTAAGCAGAAAACTTAAACAAAAAATTAAACTGTCTCAATTGATATGGATTTATTTATTTTAAAAATCTAAAGAAACATTCAAAAACATGTCTTTTCTTCTTAAACATCAGAAAGTGTGGATTTAGAAAAAAAAAATCCTCTCTAATGGCTTAGTTTCCAACTCATAGATAGGGTGTTAATAATCATCACCAGTAGAAATCCTCATACTGGCTTTGGTTACAAATATACGTAATGTGATTCACATGATTATTTTTCCCCTAAGGGAATAGGAACTCAACTGAAATGCATTTTCTTATAGCTGACAATACTTTGCATAATCTTGATATTTTGATTAGTGTTTAGAAGACTTTAAAAGGACAAAATGCAGAAAATGTCACACCTATGGTATCTCAATATGGGATTCAGATTGCATATCAAATAATGTGAAGCACATGTCAATAAAAGGATTTGATTTTCTTTCTGTTGTTTAATTTCTGGGTCATGGGGGATGATGCTCCAACAGGATCAGTTCAGTGCTTCCTACAGAACTCTTGAGAACAGTTTTGAGTTTTTTGCTTTTAATTCTTCAAAAACAGTCAACCAAAGTAACGATACACAGATCAAAAAGTAAAATGCAGAACAGACAAAAAGATACATGTATCCATCTATTTTCTTTTCTAAAATTATCCATTAAATCTATTTTAAATATAAATTTTATTTTCATGTCCATAAACTTTGCCTTGTATCAAGGAAGCTATTTGTTAAGTTTCATTATTTTCACTGTAAAACATCAAAGATTTTGTGAATTTTAATGAAGACCTCAAACTAGGACTACAATAAAATATGTACAGAAATATCAAGCAGTTATTATTTTACTCAGATCTCTGAAGGAATTAGAAATTATGAAGGCACACACCCATAAACACATGTAATATTTAGTTGTTATTTCACTTTAGAATATCTCTCCTCTTCCTTAAAATATATTTCTGATATCCTCCTAGTTTAGAACTTCTGATTGTAAACACTAAAATTTCAGTGCTTCAAATAAAATGTCATTCATTGGATATGTTATAAAGAAGTGAAAATATTTCGATGATAAGTGAGAACACTATAACATATCTGGAATTACAGAACTAAAAATGTTATATGAAAACAATAATAATGAGTATTTGAAGAAATGTACATGATATGTAGAGAAAACAAAATCATTATATTTGTTTTTAAGCACAATTGAGCATGTCAATTTTCAACACAAAATGGTCCAGTCCTCCCAATCCTACTGAATATATAAACTTGGAAAATATATGAAATGAAAATAGTAATCCCTTTACATAGAGTGACAGAAACTGGCTATCCAGAAATGTGTTTATATTTGTGTATTATAATTATACTTGTATGTTAATTCCCATAAAAATATTCATATTTAACAGAAATGTATGTGCATGTGTTTGTGTGTCTCTGTGTGTATTTAACCTAAAGTGTTCTTTTTTTCCTTTTGTGAAGTTTTTCTTTAGTTTTCAAATAGTACTTTTGACAGTGTTCCTATGTTTCATACCAGTTTTTTTTTTATTGTTTGATAACAAATAATGTTAGCATCCTTGTTATCTTTGTCTAGGATACCTTAGGGCTTTATCAAAGTTAATTCCATTTGTCCATGGTATTATATTAGGTATTAAAATTTAAAATCATAAACTAGCAATGAATCAATGAATTATGAAGAAGATGTATATGTTTAATGACTCTTACTATTCTATTAATGGGTCAGTGAATTGAATATTTTCTCATGAAACTAGAAATCATTGTCTTGGTTTATGTGTTTTATAATAAATGTTACAACCAAATTTTCATGTCCTTTCATTTATTATATTAAGATGCAGAAACACAAAAAATAATCATTTATTCAAGATTTTATTTAAACAATAGAAATCATGCAGCTATTACAAAATGTGTTTATTATACATTGGCCTTTAAAAGAAAATACCTTCCAAAGTCACTAAAATGAATATTCATTTTCCCTTTTAAACCATGCAAAGGGTCAATTATTAATTATACTATGGTTCAGCATGTATTATTTTGATATATTGATGAGACAAAAAAAATCTTAAACTGTAGAAGGATGATTGATATTAGCATATATAACTAACTTTGTATACGATAAATAAATTGGATAAGTTTGTTGGGGAAAGTCAAACAGCAATTTAAATGATTCTTGCTACAAACAAGTGCTCAATTTATTAAATGATATTTTGTGAGGTATCATTAACATTGAACAAAATGCATTATTTTTAAATTATACCAATTGATGAGTTTTGACATATGTGATGAAACCATCATCACAATCAATAGAGGGAACTTATCTTCACCCCCAGAAGTTTGCTCATGCCCTTTGTAATCACTCCCATCTCCCCTGTTCCTGTCTCCAAACAAGAATTGATCTGCAGGCTTCCCTGGTGACGCAGAGGTTGAGAATCTGCCTGCCATGCAGGGGGCACTGGTTCGAGCTCTGGTCTGGGAAGATCCCACATGCCACAGAGCAACTAAGCCCGTGCACCACAACTACTGAGCCTGCGCTCTAGAGCCCGCGAGCCACAACTACTGAAGCCCGTGCGCCTAGAGCTCGTGCTTTGAAACAAGAGAAGCCACCACAATGAGAAGTCCATGCACCACAGCGAAGAGTAGCCCCTGCTCGCCGCAGCTAGAGAAAGCCCGTGCACAGCAACGAAGATCCAACCCAGCCAAAAATAAAGTAAAAAAAAAAAAAAAATTGATCTGCTCTCTGTCATTATAGGTTAATTTGCATTTTTGTGTATTCATATTAATGAAATCAAACCAAATGAACTTTTTTTGGACTGGCTTCTATACTCAACATAATTCTTTTATGATCTTTCCATGTCGTTGCATGTAGCTGGTTAATTTACATTACAGAGTAGTACTCCATCACATGGATTTACCAAACATTATTTTTCAGTCACCCATTGATGGACATTTAAGGTTTTTCCAGCTCTGGCTATCACAATGAAGTTACTATAGACATTTGTGTACAACTCTGTGAGAACATATATACTCTTTTCCCTTGAGTAAATACCCAGGAGTAGAACGGATCTCTTGTATGGTAGGTATATGTATAATTTTTAAGAAACTGCCAAACTGTTTTTCAAGTTTGTGCCAGTAACCATTCCCACTAAGTGCATGACAGTTCCAATTCTTCCACATCCTTGCAAATTCTAGATATCTTCAATCTTTACTTTTAGTCGTTTTAATAGATGTCCAAATGTATATCATTTGTGGGGTAATTTTTCATTTCCCTAATAATTAGTGATATGGAGCATCTTTTCATGATATTATGTCATCCATATATCTTCTTAGTAAAGTATCTGTTTAAATAATTTCTAATATTTATATATTTTGTTTTCTTATTAACAAGTTTGGATAAAAAGTACTGGATAAAATTTTTAATCAGATACATGTTTTGTGAATATTTTCACCCACTTCATGGCTTGTCTTTTATTAATAGGATCTTCTAAAGAACAAAATTTTTTAATTTTGATTAAATGGAATGTTCCTTATCCTTGTATGTAAGAAATAGGTCACACAGAACCTAATATCACAAAGGTTTTCACTTATTTTTTTCCTAGATGTTTTATAGTTTTAGGTTTCATTTTTAGCTCTACCATCCATTTTAGTTAGTTTTTGTATATTTGTATTAGGATAACCAATTGTTCTTGCAATATTTGTTGAAAATAATTATTTCTTCTCCACTAAATTACCTTTGTACTTTTGTCAAAAATTGTCTAAAACTGGTCAAAACTGAATAAGGTCTGTGTTCTAATTAACAGTATTGAATCAATGTCAATTTTGTGGTTATGATTGTACTACAGTTGTGTAAGATGTCACCATTGTGGGAAGCTAGGTGAAGGATTCGAGGTACTCTATTTTTTACTTATTTATTTTATTTATTTATTTTTGGCTGCGTTGGGTCTTCATTGCTGCATGCGGGCTTTCTCTAGTTGTGGTGAGCGGGGGGCTGCTCTTCGTTGAAGTGTGCAGGCTTCTCATTGTGGTGGCTTCTATTGTTGTGGAGCAGAGGCTCTAGGTGTGTGGGCTTCAGTAGCTATTGCTCACAGGCTCTAGAGCACAGGCTCAGTAGTTGTGGCACATGGGCTTAGTTGCTCCGCGGCATGTGGGATCTTCCTGGACCAGGGCTCAAACCCATGTCCCCTGCATCGGCAGGCGGACTCTCAACCACTGCTCCACCAGGGAAGCCCTGAGGTACTCTATTTTTGCAATTTATTATAAGTTCATAATAAAGTCTAAATGAAAGATTAAAAGTTTTGTCCATATATTTTTGATATACATCTAGATTCTCTGTTCCACTGGTGAATTTATTTTCTCTTCATGCCAATACCACACAATCTCATATGCAGTTTTATAAGAAAACAAAATTAAATACAATTAACCCTCCAACTTTGTTCTTTTTCAGTTTTTGTTGTTGTTGTTGTTGTTGTTGTTATTCTGTTTTTGATTTTTAGAATCAATCAGATTTTCTATTTCCACAAAGAGTGTACTGGAATTTCGATTGTGATATACATGAATCTATAGACCATTTTAAGGAGGAATTGAAATCCTAACAACTTTGATTATACCCAGTATATATCTCCTTTTATCTATGTCTTCTTCTCTCAGTAATATTTTATAGTTTTCATAGTACAGATCCTAAACACCTTTAGTCTTGATTTCCCACAAATTATTTTATATTTTATATGCTATTATTAAAAGATTTTTATTCAGTTTTTAACAACTTATTGAAATATGCTAATAAGCATGTAGAAATACATTTGATTATTTTATGTTGGTCTAGTAAACTGCATGCATGCTAAATTCAGTTCTAGAGCTTTTTTGTATATTCCATTGATGACATCTCCTGTGAATAAGGCAATTTTCTTCTTACTTTCAAATATGTGTGCTTTTACTTATTCTCTTGATTTATTGCACTGGTTAATAACGGCAATAAAGTTTGGATATGCGTGATGAGAGCAGTGATGTTTATTTTGTTATAGAACTTAGAAAGTCTTCATTAATTATAAAATATGACATTCTCTTATTATTTCATACATATTTTTTTTAGGTTAAAGAAGTTCCTTCCTTCTATACCTATGAATGACTGCATATGAGTAGTTCTTATTTAAGAGTTGATCTTTTTTTGAGCAGTTTTAGGTTCAGAGCAAAACTGAGGGGAAGGTGCAGATATTTCCCATATAGACCCTGCTCCCACGTATGCATAGCTTCCCCTATTATCAATATCCCCCACCAGAGAGGTACACTTGTTACAATTGATGAACCTACATTGACACATCATAATCAACTGAAGTCCATAGTCTACATTAGGGTTCACTCTAGGTGCTGTAAATTCTATAGGTTTGAACTACTGTATGATCACATGTATCCATCATTATAGTATAACAAAGACTGCTTTCAATGTCCTGAAAATCCTGTGTTCCACCTGTTTATCCCACCTTGCTCCAACCTGTGACAACCACTGATCTTTTTATTTTCTCCATTGTTTTACCTTCTCCAAAATGTCATATAGTTGGAATCATACAATATGTAGCCTTTTCAGATTGGCTTCTTTCACATAACAATACGAATTTCAGGTTTCTCTATGTCTTCACGACTTGATAGCTCATCTCTTTTTAACTCTGAATAGTGTTCCATTATCTGGACATACCACAGTGTATTTAACCATTAACCTACAGAATAAGTCTTGGTTGCTTCTGAGTTTGGCCAATTATGAGTAAAGCTATTATAAACAATTTTGTGCTAGTTTTTGTATGGATATAAGCTTTCAGCTGCTGGGTAAATACCAAGGTGTGTGATAACTGGATTATATGGTAAGATTATGTTTAGTTTTGTAAGAAAGTGTCAAACTGTCTTCCCAGGAGGCTGTGCCATTTTGCATTATCACCAGCAATAAATGAGAGTTTCTGTTTTCTCCACACCCTCGTCAACATTTGATGCTGTCAGAGTTTGGGATCTTGGCCATTCTAGCAGGTGTGTAGTGGTCCTCATCTTTGTTTAAATTTGCATTTCCCTGAAGGCAAAAAATGTAGAAAAGAAAATTAATATGCTTATTTGCCATTTGTATATCTTCTTTGGTGAAGTGTCTATTCAAGTCTTTTGCCTATTTTTAATCCAGATGTTTTCATATTTTTGAGTTTTAAGAGTTCTTTATATATTTTGGGTAATTAGTCCTTTATCGTATATATCTTTCTCTCATTCTACTGTTTATCTTTTCATTCTCTTGACATTATCTTTTGCAAGCAGAAGTTTTTTATTTTTAATAAAGTCCAGATTATCAATTATTTCTTTCATGGAACATGCCGTTTTTTGTTGTATCTAAAAAGCCATTGTCATAACCAAGATCATCTAGGTTTTTTCCTATGTTATCTTCTAGGAGTTCTATAGTTAGTTTTACATTTAGCGTTTTCATTCATTTTGAGTTAATTTTTATGAAGGGTTTAAGATATGTGTCTAGATACACTTTTTTGCATGTGGATATCCAGTTGTTATAGCAACATTTGTTGGAAACACATTTGCTCCATTGTATTGCCTTTGCTCCTATATCAAACATCAGTTGACTATGTTTATGCGGCTCTATTCCTGGACTCTATTTTGTTCCGTTGGTCTATTTGTCTATTACCTCTCCAATGCCACACTATCTTGATAACTGTAGCTTTATAGTCTTGAAGTCAGTTAGTGTCTCTCCTACAAATTTGCTCATCTCCTTCAATATTGTCTTTGCTATACTGAGTATTTTGCCATTCCATATAAACTTCCGAAAATAATTTATATAGATATCCATAAAATAACTTGCTGGGATTTTGATTAGCATTGCATTGAATCTATAGATCAACTTGGGAAGAACTGACATCTTGACAATACTGAATCTTCCTATCCATGAATATGTAATGTCACTCCATTTATTTAGTTCTTTGATTTTGTTCATTGGAGTTTGTTGTCCTTATAGAGATCTGTACATAATTGATTTTGTTTGTTAACTTTGTATCTTTCAACCTTGCTATAATTGTTTATTAGTTCCAAGGGTGTTTAGGTCAATTCTTTCTGATTTTCTACATAGACTTCTGCGAGCAAAGATAGTTTTATTTATTCCTTTCCTATCTATATACCTTTTATTTCTTTCTTTTGCCTGATTACATTAGCTAGTACTTCCATAAAATGTTGAAAAGCAGTGTTGAGAGAATATATCCTTGCCTTGCTCTTGATCTTAGTGGGAAAGCTTCCAGTTTCTCACAATTAATATGAGGATAGCTGTGGGGTTTTTTTGTAATCTATGTTATCAAATTTATGGGCATAGAATTGTTCAAACTGTTCCTGTATTATCCTTTTAATGCCCAGGGATCTGTAATGATGACCTCCCATTTTCTGATATTAACAACTGATATCCTCTTTTTTTCTTAACTGAGCTAGAGGCTTATCATTTTTATCTTTTCAAAAATATACTTAAGTTAAAAAAATATAAAATTGATATATACACTCTTTTAATATTCTTGATAGTTTATTTTAGTATCTGTGTCACTTCTGGGATGATTTCAATTGATTAATTTCTTTTTGCCTTATGACATCACATTTTCCTGCTTCTTTGCATTCTGAATATTATTTAATTGATTGCCTGATATGATGGTTAATTTTATGGTTCAAATTAGTTAGGCAACAGTGTCAAGGTATTTGGACATATATTATTTTGGATGCCTCTGTGAAGGTGTTTCTTTGGATGAGATTAACATTTAAATTAGTGGACTTTAAGTAAGGTGGATTACCCTATATAATATGGATGAGTCCCATCCAATCAGCTGAAGGCCTTAGTATAACAAAGACTGATCTCCCTCAAGCAAGGAGTTCTGCCAGGAAAATGCCTCTGATTCCAGTTGAAACTCTTCCTGGGATTCTAGGCTGGCCAATTTTGGACTTACCAAGCCCTTCTACAATGACTTTAGCCAATTCCTTAAAATCTCTCAATACATAGATACATATATAAATAGACAGACAGATATATACACATTCTGTTCTGTTTCTCAGGAGAACCCTAACTAATACACCAGACATTGTGCATTTTACTCTTTTTGTGCTGGATATTTTGTAGTCCTACACCTATTATTGAGTTTTGTTCTGGAATGTAGTTACACTTAATTATTGCTTGCTTTTAGCAGTTGTTAGATAGGACAAGAAGAGAACTTAATCTAGGGTTAATTACCCCCCCCCCCAACTGAGGCAAAACCATTCTGGGTAGTTTTCCCAGTATCCTGTGAATTTTGAAGGCTTCTTTTGTGAGTGTCAGGGTCTGTTCCTTTTTATCCTTTTGGATAGTTCTTTCCATGTGTCTTAGTCAGTCTGGCTGCAATGACAAAGTACCAGAGAGTGGGTGGCTTATTAAAACAAACAAACAACAACAAAAAACCCAGAAATTTGTTTCTCATAGTTCTGGAGGCTAGAAGTGTGAAACCAGGTGTCAGCATGGTCAGGTTCTAGTAAGAGCTCTCTTTGATTTTGCAGATTGCAGACTTATTCTTGTATCTTCACATGGCAGAAAGAGAGTAAGCTAGTTCTCTGGTCTTTTCTTATAAGGGCATTCATCCCATCCATGAAGACACTACCATCATGATCTAATTATGTTTCAAAGGCTCCTCTTCATAATACCACCAAGTTGGGGATTAAATGTCAATATATTCATTTTAAAGGGACATAAATATTCAGCCCATAATATTCTGCCCTTAGCCACCAAAATTCATGTCCCTCTTATATAAAAATTACATTTATTCCAGTGCAACATCCCCCAAAATCTTGACTTATTCCAGCACTAACTCTAAAATCTAAAGTCTCATCAAAATATAATCTAAATTAGACATGGGTGAATCTCAAGTTATGATTCATCTAGCCAGAATTTCTCCCCAGCTGTCAACTTGTAAAACCAAACAAGTTATATGTTTCCAAAATACATTGATGGGATAGGAACAGGTTAGACATTTCCATTCCAAAGGAAGAAAAAGGGAAGAAGAAAATGATGGTGGGTCCCAAACAAGTCCAAATCCTAGGAAGGCAAGAGATCTTAAGTATTGATAATAAACTCTTTGGCCCCCTGTTCTGCCCTTTAGGCCCACTAGGGTAGTGGTCCTACTGCTACAGAAGAGAAGGAGAGGTTCCTGTCCCCAGACCTCTGCTGGGTAGAGATCAAACCCCCATGCCTTGGGGTAGATATTGACTGCCCTATTAAAAATGAAGCAATGGCCCCCACTTTTGAAATTGAGGAAGCAGCCCTGATAATCTTTGAATCATCTTAGGTGATCATTCTTCCCTTATATTAAAAACTAGAGTACTTTCACAACCAAATAGCCCCATGGTCCCATCCTGTAAATCTATGAAGTCTGACAACATTTCTTAATTCTGTCTTGTCTCTTTCCTCTTCAGTTCAAACTGTACTTCTCTTGTTGGGGTAGTTGATTAAGTCCACAGTTCATAAGCATACTAATATCCTTATCAAGTGGTTGCTTAGCCATACCCTTAGTATTCTCTTCTGAACATGCTTCTTCATTTTTTGCAATATGGATAGGCTGAGAATTTTCCAAATTTAAGTTCTAGTTCCTTTTTGCTTAATAATTCAGTCTTCCAGTCATTTCCCTCTTCTTGTGTTTTACTATAAGAAGTAGGTGGACCAAAATGTTGATTCAGTAATTTTCTCCTCCCCTGAATGTTTAATTATGTTGCTTGCAAGTTTTACCTTCCACTCAACACTAGAACAGGAACACAGTTTAGCCAATTTCTTAGCTACTTTATAGCAAGGATTGCCTTTTCTTTATTGTGCAATAGCAGTTCCTCATTTCTGCCTGAGACTTCATCAAAATAGACTTTACTGTCTGTATTTCTACCAACATTCTGTAGATTATTTATATATTTTCTAAGAAAACAAAGGTTTCTTTACATTTCTGAGACCTCATCAGATTTGCCTTTAAAAATCCCTTTATGACAATCTTGGCTTTTTCTAGAGTGTTTTTCAATAATTTTCCAACCTCTTCCCACTACCCAGTTCCAAAGCTGCTTCCACATTTTTAGTGGAAGTGTTTTGCACTGACGTAGTGTTTTACATCAACCCCCTATTTCTCAGTACCAATTTCTGTCTTAGTTTAGACTGTAATAACAAATTACCATAGACTGGGTGGCTTAAACAATAGATATTTATTTCTCGCAGTTCTGAAGGCTCGAAGTCCAAAATCAGTGTGCTGGAATGGTATGATTTTGGTGAGTGCCCTCTTCCAGTTTGTAGACTGCAGACTTCTTATAGTCTTACATGGAGAAAAGAGAGCAAGCTAGCTCTCTGGCCTCTTCTTATAAGTGCACTAATCCCTTTTGTGAGGGCTGTACCCTCATGACTCAATTACCTCCCAAAGGCACCTAATACTGTCACATTGGGGACTCAATTTCAACATCAATATTTTGGAGACAAATATTCATAATTACATGTTTTCAGGTAGAATATGATGATCAATAGTCTACCGAATACTCGAGAAATACATTCTGCTGAGTATCTGCAGATTTCTGGGTTTCTTTCTCTGTATCACTTTTAATAATTGGTACTATATCCTGCAACTCTATCTACTTTGGTTTGCTGCACTCTTATCTGTCTCTTCAAATATTGTGATTTCTGGGTTCTGCTTAGATTCCTTCTCCTGGTGTCATTTCTAAACCTCTCCCAAAACAGAAAGCAATATTAGGGCTCACCTCACCTCTTTCCAGTATCCAAGGGTTTAATGTCTTCTATTGTTTGATGTCCATTGTCTTGAAAACCATTGAATTACATATTTTTGCGTTTTGTTTTTTAATTTTATTTATTTAATTAATTAATAATTAATTTTTATTATTATTATTTTTTGTGGTACACGGGCCTCTCACTGTTATGGCCTCTCCCATTGTGGAGCACAGGCTCTGGACGTGCAGGCTCAGCGTCCATGGCTCACGGGCCTAGCCTTTCCGCGGCATGTGGAATCCCCCCGGACCAGGGCACGAACCTGTGTCCCCTGCATCGGCAGGCGGACTCTCAACCACTGCGCCACCAGGGAAGCCCAATTTATTTTTTTATACAGCGGGTTCCTATTAGTTATCCATTTTATACAGATTAGTGTATATATGTCAATCCCAATCTCCCAATTCATCACACCACACTCCCCACCACCACTTTCCCCCCTTGTTGTCCATATGTTTGTTCTCTACATTGGTGTCTCTATTTCTGCCCTGCAAACCGGTTCATCTATACCATTTTTCTAGGTTCCACATATATGCGTTAATATACGATATTTGTTTTACTCTTTCTGACTTACTTCACTCTGTATGACAGTCTCTAGATCCATCCACATCTCTACAAATGACCCAATTTCATTCCTTTTTATGGCTGAGTAATATTCCATTGTATATATGTACCACATCTTTATCCAGTTTGTTTGTTAATGGGCATTTAGGTTGCTTCCATGACCTGGCTATTGTAAATAGTGCTGCAGTGAACATCGGGGTGCATGTGTCTTTTTGAATTATAGTTTTCTCTGGGTATATGCCCAGTAGTGGGATTGGTGAGTCATATGGTAATTCTATTTTTAGTTTTTTAAGGAACCTACATACTGTTCTCCATAGTGGCTGTATCAATTTACATCCCCACCAACAGTGCAAGAGGGTTCCCTTTTTCTCCACACCCTCTCCAGCATTTATTGTTTGTAGATTTTCTGATGATGCCCATTCTAACTGGTGTGAGTTGATACCTCATTGTAGTTTTGATTTGCATTTCTCTAATGATTAGTGATGTTGAGCAGATTTTCATGTACTTCTTGGCCATATTTCTGCCCATTTTATTGTTTATGTTTTTGTTATAGGAAGAAATGTTAATATAACCCCTGTTACTCTATTTTCATTGGAATCAGAAATCTATTTAATAGTATTTTTTTAATTTTAAGAATTAAAGTAAATAATAAGGGAAGAAAGACAAGGAAATATGTTATTTGCCACAGTCATATATCTTCTTATGAGCTAGTAGGTTGAGAATCATGCTGCTGAGATGTGAAATATTTTGGTTACCACTAAAGTTAAGAAAGGCAAAAGACATAACTAGAACTAATTTGAAGAAAGCCAAGACCGTTATAAGACTAAATTTCTGAACTTTAAAGATAGTGTAGTAAGTCAAAGGGTGAAATTCTAAACAGTGTGAAGCAGTGGCTTTAGTCATTTAAGCAGCATGGTATCCTGAAGACTGTCTTGTCATGCTGGAAGGTCAGGTTCAGAAGTCTCACTAGTGAGGTGTCTCCCCACAGAGAGGGGAAAAAAAGAGTGGCAGAAGTTTTCTGCATACTGTGAAGGTGACTTTATTCTCAGTGTGAGACTAGGGTGGTCACAGCTCTCTAGGCTGAACTTGCTGTAGGCCCATCTATATGCCTATGCAGGGAGCAGAAAGGTCAGTTTGGCTCTAACCTTTTATTCCCCCCTCATGAGCCAGCAGCATAAGTCTAGCTTCTTTTCCAAAAGAAAGGCTGAAGGACAGGGGACACCAAAAGCCTATCCAGGATTGGAACATAATTTTTACGTAAGGAAAATAAAACCATGACACAATTCTAAACAATGGCATGAAATGTGAGAGGAAAGGGGAAATGGAAATGAAGTAGAATGCAAGCACAAAAAACTTGTAGAAAAGGGGCCATATTTTTAAGAGTTTATAATATTGGAGCCAATTCCTCTTGGTTATTGCCTCTAAAACATGTTAAAGGCGAGGTCCATGACTTTTCTTCTGTCAGTTTTACAGTTTACGTATTGTGAATATATTGCCAAATACTATTAGTATGACACCAATTAATGTTTATGCAATCCATATACATGTTAATGACATTGGATGGCTTTCCCTTTGAAGGAGTCTTAGGTATTTATCTGTCTTTAAAATAAGTTTTGATCATTTTTCCCTTCAGAGATTATATATAAATATATAGATACAGATTTATATAGATATTAATATGTAGATAGGTATATAAATATATATGTGTATTAAAATAAATTAGAAATATGTTGACATCTTTCACTTTTTTACACTCTGCTTATAAACTATTGATACTTTGCAATTGGTGATGACTTTTACTGTTCAAAAACCTTTAATAGTTTAACCTTGCCTACGTTCTTCCATTCCTTAAGCTTGTTTTACCTATTTAAATATTTGATCTTGTTCATAAATTAAAGTTTAACTTTTCTGCAGTTTCAATTACAAGAGTGCTTTCACTGGTGTATGGTGACATTTATGTGTCAGCCATCTTGGAACCATATTGGAACAGCTGTCTTGGGATCATTCTCTTATAAGCTTCTTAACACTGTTAACTATGGCATCCTGAATTTATACTAGTCTTGTTTTGTTTCCCTGTTATGTATTAAGATTTATTTTTATTCTAGTTGCCTGATAATTATACTCAAGTTTTTCACTTGAAATTTATTTTCCCATATAAAGTGAGTTTTTTTGGAACATGTTTTAACCAATGACTTTTATCTAGTCACTGAAATTATACACCAATATATCATTGGCACATGATCTTCAATTTATATAACAAGCATAAATCTTGGTCTAAAAGTATTTAACTAGTAAACTAAAAATGAATATGAGTATGCTTCATTTGAAAAGCCTTAAAAATGAACCTTGAAAATTAACAGACTGATGTGTAACTTGTTTTTTTTGGCCTGTGTTTGAAATAATTTTAATTATGTTTATATATATAGTGGTTGTCAGGTCAGTTGATTTTCCCCTTTTGATATAATAATAATAAGAAGAAGATGCTGTTATGACTTTATTAAATAAACATTTAAGTGGAGCACAAGGTGTCTGATGGTGAAACACAGTTCAGCAAACAGATCAAAAGAGAAATTGAAATAGAGAAGTTTATTATTCTCAGTTCTTAAGTTCTGGAAGAATTAAAGACGCACCTTGAGGGGCCACATGGCAAGGTCAAGGCAGAATGCAGACAGAGACAGGACTTGGGGCACAAGTCTTTATTAGTGACCATAGATGGGGAGGAGGCATTGGGGTTCTGTGGTTATGGCCTGATTGGTCAATTTAAACCAAAAGAGTGGGGTTTTAGTAAATCCCGCAAGGGTCACATAGGGCATACGGGTGCTAGGAGGCAAGGGAGACTGTTGACAAAAGGGCTGTGGAATGAAGTATCTCAGGGACAGATCTTTGCTTGTATCTAGGGTATGAGCTTGCATGACGGGGCAAATGTCAATTTAAGATCCCTGCAAGCCCATTGGTCAAACAAAATGGACACAAGGTCCAATTCCAAGAAGCAGCTTAGCTAAACACTCAACAAGCTCATGCAACGGGATTTTAAAACAGAGTGAGATAAAGGAGGGATCCAAGGCTTTGGGATCACTAGATTCTTCAGCTGTCAAGATTACCTGTGCGACCTCTGATAGGTTCTTTACCATTTCTAAAGCTTTACATAATTGTGTTCAAAGTGCCTAGCACAAAGTTATAAGGTAATGGGATTTTTATGGTTCCTTTATGTAAATTTATAACATTAGATCCTCTTTATCTTCCTTCACTTGATTTGTTTTCCTCCAGATCACAGTAGTCCTGGAGGGTTTAGGTTTTCCCTAAGGTGACCTAGCCAGTTTAGGTTAGCAATCCAAGCTAAATGTTGGTGGTACCCAAAACAGCATGAAAACCTAATCTAAATTAACTGAGCACATGGCTAATTTCTACAGATTGAATTAATATTAAAATTACTTTTTGGTCACTTAGTATGTTTGCACAATTAGATAGAGAAGCCTTTCTTTTTTCCTGTTGTACTAGTTTAGTCCTTGTTAATTTAAATCACTTATGAATTAATTTTGATTCTTTGAGAAATGTAAAATAATTAGTTGGCAAATAGATTTAATTTGCCTTGTGAATTTAAAGTTTATCTATAAATGTGAAAAATGTGTTTCTATAAGATAACTTTTTATATATTATATTAAACCATATAAAAGTGCTGCTATTTGATTATTTTGGAAAAGATCAAAAATGGTAATTTAATGTTTAAATATAATCAAAGATAATTATTCTACAAACATATAGCTTATTGCAAAAGGAACACATGGTCATGGTAAATTTTAGAAGGGGATATTGCTTTCAGAATTATGGATAAAACATTTTATTCTAGTTGTATTTGAAAAAAATAATATTCTGGCATATCAGACATAATTTAAAATATTTGGCTTTGTTACCTTGCTGCATAAATTGGCATTATTTAAATATATGTTCATTTTTTAAAAAACACTTTTTTCTTGGAAAGCTCTTGACACTCAATGGCATAACATCTCCAAGTTTCAGGCTGTCAGACAGTCACATTGGCACTGTCAGGCAAAAGGCTAATGAGTCTGAGATGGTCTAAAATAAGGACTAAAACATTTGGGAGGCCTGGGAGATAGCATTAAATAAATGGGAAATAATCAGCTCTAGAGCAGTTGATTAGGAAAGAGGGCACATTTTACTTGCAAATAGGACACAGTTGGCAGGTTAACCTGAGCAGGTCTCAGTGCTATTGAAATCTCATAATGGTGCTTTGTGAACACTAGCTCTTAAGCTTTGACATTTTATAATTGAGTTATTTGGTTTATTGTTTCCTTTTTGGGCGATGGGCTATTTAAGCAGAGGAAAACTTTAAAAGTGACTAAAATGCTTTCAGTCCATTAATATAAACAAGTTATCCTAAAATAAAATCAGCAAATAACATTTAGTTTTCTCTTTTCCAGTCTGTACCATGTCTACAAAATTGCAGGGTTTTTTTTTCTTTTCTTTCATTTAACAGTCTGGGAAATAGTAGTTTGAAAAATTATTACCATTGGAAATCCCTCTTCAATTCCTCCTAAATATCAGAGCTTGAACAGAATTGCAGTAGGTTGCACTAAACCATTTCTGTTATGACCTTATATTTTGAAATTTTAAAAATGCTGTATATGTTTGTGGAAAAAAAAATAAATGTATCTGGATGAGTAGAAGAAAAGTTCTTATTCTTATGTCATATAAAACTGACTCCTTAAAATTTGAGGAAAATTATTTAACATTTATTTTCTTATATGTAAAATGAGTGTTCCAATTTCCTGCCAATGAGAAAAATTATATAATCAAAAAATCACAATTTAAAAATTCAAATATTCTTATATAGCCAAATTGAGATATGACATTATTTTAGGATTTCCTTTGATATGTTATGAGTAAAGTAACTTGGAAATAACTTGTGTCAGTTCCACACCTGTAATTATGTGGAATTATGTTAATTAGACTAACTAGAACGTGTTGAACACTAATGATTAATGATAAGAAAGAAAAGATCATAAAAAGTCTAATAGGATTCAAATCTGATCTAGATTGAATATTTTTACACAAAATGAATACTTTTACACAAAATGAAAGGAGTTATGCCAATAAATGGAACAATTAAATGCTAATAAAAACAGCAATAAGGTTAAGTGTAATGATCAAGGTTTAGATTCCACCGGAAATTTCAAGGCATTGATATCTCTCCATTAGAGAAGAGGAAGTAATACTATAATATATTGTCCTTCAATTATTCACTTTATAGTGTTCATATATATGTTAGCCTCATTTGTTCTTAATGAGAACCCTGTGGTAATGCTGACTAAACCAGAAACCATACCTCAAAAATGAGACACCAAATCCCCATGGTGCAGTGATGGAATTGGAATTATGGGTTAGATGTTCTAAATTAGTAATGGAGATTCAACTGAAGTAAATGATAACAATATCATTTCTATACAATAATGATCTAAACAAAATGATAGTCTAGACATGATTATAAGATCTAATCCAGATATTGATCCTCTGCCTTTTCAGAGATCAAATTCCTATTGTCTCTTTGGAAAAGAGGGGAGTTATCTCAATTCTAGGCTGCAGCTTCTTCTCTCTGGGACTCTGTTTCTTCTGAATACCCACTCACTTTGTAATTCCTCTGCCCAGTCACTTTACTTGGCCTAAATGCCACCAGCTGATTTTTTTCTTTGTGTATATGTCTAGGACGAAGACAATTATGCTTTTCACTGGAGAGTAAATTACTTAAAAATTGAAGCACAGCGTTATTGTTCTTAAAAACTTAGGGTAGTTTTCTGGTGGAAAAATAATGCTTTCTTTCCTTGTCCAGATGAAAATATTTGCTATTTACATATTATTTTTTTCCTGTATCTAGACCTCTGTTACCATTTATTAATAAGTGACCATTAAGAATTTATTGTGTGGTTTTTATGCCCAAACAAGAGAACTAAATGATTAAAAACATGTAGTCATATGAAACATAAACTACTCAATGAAATTGCTTAGGTATGAAATCTCTGCATTCTTGAGCAAAAAGGGAAAATATACTAAATATATATCTATATCCTATTCTTTATTAGATACTCTAATGGCAAGTTAGTTTATCATCTTTCATCCAAATTTTTGAAACAGTACATACAAAATTGTTGTCCTTTTTTCGTAATTTTAGAATCTAGACAAGACTCACAACTTGATCACTTTTATTGACAATTGACCTCAAAAATTATTTAATAATTTTTTATTAAGGAAAATATAAAATAAGAAAAATCCTTGACCAAACATAGTCATAGTCCTATTCATAACTGTACATTTGTATGTAACTCAACAATGGAAAAAGTAAAGATGTTTTAAAATTTATTAATATTAGAATTGTCATTCCTAGAGTAAGGTATATAACAGTAAATTATATAATGTTTTCCCTTCATATAAAATTAATTAAATTAGATGTATATGTAAATCTATAGATTTTCCTTGAAGATGAGAAGGTATTTTTTAAAAGTACATAAAGTATCACAAATGAGAAAAATGCATATTAGGGGAGTTACCAAATTAAACACAGGTCAGTCAACTAATCAATACTGATTTATCCTCAGTTATGTACAAGTTATTATTGTAAATGCTACATTAAATAGTTAATGTATAAAATTAGAGGAGGCCTGATTATTTTTCTTACAAAGCTAATAAACCAGTTGTGCTTTACCTGACATGACTTCAAAATACTTGGAAAGATGATCCCACACAAATTGCTTTCTGAGTAATAATAATGCAGTGGCAAAAAAAGCACAGCTACAGAATGATGTAGACTAAATTCACAATCAGTACAGGAGTGAAGAATACACTGTATAATTAATAATGAAGAACTCTCTGGAAGCCCTGAGCTTGGATTTGATTTTGAAGGAAGGGTCTGCCAATAGATCATCTAACTTTGCAGCATAGTTTCATATGAGTAAAATTCCAAGATACAAATGAGAAAATAGTTGAAGAAAGAATGTACTTCTTTCCATATGCTGATTTACCAAAATGAAAATTAAAATACGTCTATAAATGTATATTATATCTGTGATATTTTAATCTGTCATATAAGTTATTTCTAGGCACTTAAATGGTTCCTACTCTCTACTATATATTTTCAAAATCAATTATGGGAGAAGATGAATTAAAACAAGACCTCCCAAATATTCATCTAATAATATCACACAGCAATTCTTGCCAGACCTCAGTGTTTCTACGTAGAAACAAGCCAAAGCTATTGAGGCACATGGTATTCAAGTATGTGCTTTCTATTAAAATGCCAACATAAACTGAACATGAACAAAGTGAATATAAGAAATATTCCAAGTGATGCTGTGAAATATCCAGTGACTTCTAGGCAGAAAAATTTAGTCAGCAAGCATTGTCAGTGGAGTGACATAGAAAAATGGGCAGTGTACATTGAGAGACTGCCTACATCTATAGCCATAGATAATAGAACAAAACCACTACTCATAACCAGGAAGGGTAAGTTGGCAGATTACACACTTATAATTTCATTCACCTTAATGTGCTGAAGTTAAATAAATGGTAATTTTAACCATGTATGACTATTAAAAGCACATATATTCCTTAATTTATTTCCCTTATAAGATTGGATAACATTTAAAATTGATCATTCATGAAACTGTAAAAATCTTTTTGAAAAAAAAATGCTTCCAGAATGAGTTTAATTTTTCAAAATATCAGATTAAAAATGTCTCATTTCTCTGAAAAACTAAACAGTGATATACATAATCATAATATTGCTAAATTAATTTCAGTATTTAAATACTATGAATCATTCTCATTGGAATTTCAAGAAAAAATATCATCTCTTTTATATCAAATAGAAAAGTAAAATTTAGCATCATGAATTTTCTCAGGCTTTTGCTTCGACACATGCCTTTTGTAACTTCTTTCAAATTCTAATAAATCATGACAATTTTGTGTGATATGAGGTAAACATGAATCTCTTTGTCTCAATATTATATGGATTTTAATAGGTATAGATTAAAGTCACATAAGCTAATATTCTATAAGCATCTTCCTATTATAAATATAGATTTCATTTCAGAGGGCCCCCTAATGTATTTCAGAACAATTAAGGAAAACATTATATAGTGACTTGCAAGCCTCTTCAATTAAGAGAACTACAATACATATCTCTAGAAGATATGTTCTAACAAATTAAAACATCAATAGAATGACATTCATTAATTAAAATCTTTCAGTATTTAAACACCATAACTTCACTCAGTGGAACATAACACCTTAGATTCTGATTTTCTATCACCATAAATTTGAACAATATTATTTGAAAGTCGACTATTTTGTATATAATTTGTTAGTCAAAAGAAACATTAGATGATAAAACTCCACAAATGACAAATGATTGTAATCTTAATTGGAGTACTTTCTAAAGTTATTTTTAAGTTTGTCAAACATATTGAAACCCAGAAAAGTAAAGTGATTTGTCAAAGATACAAAAACACACATGCTACTTATATTTTTCCATATGAGTTACCAAAAAAAAAAAAAAAAAAAAACAATTTATTTAGAGGCTATAGGGTAAAGTGATTTGTCCAAAATTTCAGAGACACATGCATTTGTTTTATCTTTGCTAAATTTTTAACTCATTCATTCATCACATTTTTTTTTGCACACTAAAATTTCCAAAGGCTAATGGCTTAACTCAAGATATAAAGAGAATACTAAATTATACTTACTCTGCATAAATAGAATGACAATTAAAGTGCAAGGTAGTTTGCATTGAGATAGAAGTGTTTTGAAAGCTCCAAAGAGAATTCTCTGAACCCGACTAAAAGATGAGATGAAGAAACAGGCTTTATGTTATAAAGTATGTGTGTGCGTATTTTTTCCCTAAGATTTTTTTTTTTTTTATAATTCACTCTACAATCCTCAAATTTTGTAGCTCTGTCTGTTAGAATATATATATCATGAGACGAGGACTACTCATCTTCTGACCGTTGCAGTCACTACTTTGCTGGTTTACACCTCCCTAGTCTGCATTTCCTGCTAGCACAACAAAAGCAGTTTTCTGATTCCTTCTGGGAGCACACCCTCAACCTGAGCTCTGTATTTCACAAGGACTGGACTGCAGACATTGTGTATAACCTGCTTCACCTTCTATTGTTAACAGAAATTCTCATCTACGTGGAAACATGCATTAATCCTACTCACTTTGAAAAAAATAAACTTTTCTTGATCCCATGATTCCCTGTGTTCCACTCTGACCTTATTCCCTTCCTCCCCAATTATGGCCCAATTTCACAACACGGTTAATAATCCTCCTATTCACCCCCCTTCCTTCCATCCTAAACCCACTTCAGTTAGGGGTCATTCCTTATCACTCCACTTAAGCATCAAAGTCCTCCTTTTGTGAAGTACAGTAGTCTGCTTTCTGTTCTTACCCTACTACATTTTCCCTCCCCGTTTAGCTGTTGACCACTTTCCCTAGATTTCTGTGAAACCACACCCTCAAGTTTTCTTCTGCCTCCTGGTTCTTTTGCAACATTCTCCAGCATTTTTCAGGTATTTCCAAAACTTTAAATAGCAACCGTATGCAGATGACTAATGTATCTCCAGCCCTCTTTTCTCTTTCGAGCTTTTCTCAAGCATTTCCATTTGTATGTCTAATCAACTTCTCAAACTGACCGTCTTTAACATAGAATTAAGTCCAAACCACAGACCAAAGCCTAAAATGCCTCACCTGATCTGATCCCTGACTATATCTCCAATGTCAGTTGCTATCACTCTTCTCCCTTGTTCATGAAATTCCAGCCAAACCCTTCTTGTGTCTGTGCCTTAAATACGCTGCCCATAAATCTACCTCAGGGTCTTTGAACTTGCAATTCTTTCTGCTAGAACAATTTTCACCTCTTATCTTTTACCATTTGTTTCAGTTCTATTCAGGCAAGAGTTTTGTTACCAGGCTCTGTAAATTAGTTCTCATCCTACAACTCCTAAAATGTCTAAAATTTATTTCTTTAATATCACTCTTATTATCTAAAATTGCCACATTTTTGCTTATGTTTCTCTTATTCTCTATATGATCCTGGTAAAAAACTTACTCTATGTGTTTCCTGCTTTGTTTATCCCATTTATTCGTATATCTCCAGAGCCTTAGATAGTCACTGGTAAATATTAGGTTTTCAATTAATATTTGATAAAGAAGTGAGTGGTTTCTAAAAAGTAGTAGTTTAGGTAGGTTCATCTGGTATCTGGATATCATCAAATCAGAAAAATATATTTAAACATTAATAACAGAATCTTGAATAATAAGCACCAAAATCATATTATAATCTTTTATTGCAGTTTATCAAATAAAATAATAATTAGCTTAATCTCATTATTTACTGATAAGCAACATATATGTTTTCCTATTTAGTCACAACGGTGCGCAACAGTAGCTTTATGATATCAATTTCAAAGCTAACATTCTTGCACAGTAAATGTATTTCAATAGCAGTGATTTTAGAAATATTACATATGTTCTCCTTAATATTAAGGTGAGAGTTCTCTCTTTTCAGGCTTTTGTTTTATGGTAACAGATAAGAAAATATTAGAAGTGTATCCTCATAATTTTTAAAAAAATGCTAAAATGGAGGAAACAAACACTACATCTCACATTAATGAGCTAGCTTGATATATTTATAAAGTTTTATTTTACTCAAGTATTTTACCAGATACTAAATCAATATAATTCAATATTTTCTATAAAATTAAAAATAATTGATATTTCCATGTGAAAGATTTTTTTAAGACTAAAATGTAAGTATATGGATTTTAACTGACAGCTGTTGTCCAAAGACTTGAACTATTGGGTGGAAAGGTTGAATGATTTTTTTATAATCATCTCTTTCTCTGTCTTTCATATCACCCCATAACAAGAAGCCATATAGAAAACTTTGAAAGAAAAAAAAAAGTTAGAAAACTTTTTTTTTCCACATTGTTATATTCCTTAATTAGAAAGCCGACTGACAGTATCAATTCTTTTGTCAAACCTTTATACAGACACACACTCTGGCTGCGGGATTATAGAACTCTTCTTATCTTCTTCAAGTTTTGGTTTGGTCAAAGGCTAATTTTATTTCATACTGAGGGATCAAATCAATGTAAAGGTTGAATCTGATCAGAAAATATCACTCAGTAAATTACACAGGAGACATTTGGAGAAGACATATAATTGGGAAGCCTTTATACCAGGAATGGGTAGCTCATTTTTATTTTTATATGTTGCCCTTCAAGAAAATTCGTTAGCATACCTGAAACAATAACATTTCATCATGGGAAAGCCTTTTCAGTGTGGAAATTGTTGGCTTAATATGCAGCCCTGAGGCAGAACTACTAGACAGACAGGAGCACAATATCTGCAACATATTCCTTAAAAAATCATGCTTTCTGAAAAAGATACTTGTAAATATAGAGACTTGAGACCTATGGAGAAGAATATGAATGCATATATGGAAGCTAACTATGGAATCCAGATTCAAAATTTCTGAAAAGAATCTAAAAATAAAATTTTCAAAAGTCTCTATAGCCTGAGGCACTGGTTGAAGACAGTTTATGATTTACTTGGTGGTATCTATTGTTCATCTCTTTTTGTGAAAATATAATTTCTGACTGCTGTTATTAAGTTTATGGAACATTTAATATTTTTGAGAATACCCTATATTAAAATTCCCAGAGAGTGTGTCTAAACATATATTTAATTAAACTAATTTAAAAATGATATGAGTTGGTAAAAATGCATAGAGCCACATATAGAGCAGCTGGATAATGATTGGCAAAGTCAAACCTAATGTTTTTATTCCCTCTAGATGGATGGAAAAGCTAGTTTGAACTGAATTCCTGCTCACCAAGTTTTTTTTTTTTTTATAATGTTGTAAAGTCACAAACTAAAAGCATGTTTGTTTACACAAATATCTGTTTTGAAGTTCTTCAAAGGATTTGATTGAATAAGTTCTTAAAGAGACTTTAAAAATATAAAGAATGTTTGTTTCCTCTGACCCTTTATATTATTTGTCCCAATATACAGAAATGTAAAATAACTTACCTACAAATTACCTAGCATCGCCCCTTCATGTGTGGGATCAGATCTAACATTCATTATTTAAATAAAAAAAATTTTTTCTCATAAACTGAACAATTCACTTTCTAATAAATTCTCAAAGAAAATTGTGAAACATAGATATTTAATATTAACTTTTATCATTTAATATTAATTATGGTATTAATAGAAAATAAAATGTAAGTATACTTTTAAATATTCTAAATTTTTCCAGGTAGGAAATAGTTAATTACGTTATAATACACATAAAATTTTGAACAATATGTACCTATAAAAACAATATTAAATGGTTAAATTACACATTATTAAATCAAACGAACAGGCTACAAAATTGCATGTACAATAATACATACATGTGTGTCTGTGTGTCTGCATATAATAACATATGTAATATATAATCATATATATAATTTTATAGTATATAATATATGACATATAAAACTTATAGAATTATATTTAACATTATTATTTAATACTATTAAGCACATTTGACAAAATAGACCTGTCTATACATATTACACACACACATTCACACAAGTATATGTGTATATGTACATTTAGAAAAAAAATATTTTAAAATCTTAAAAATTAAAAATAGAATCCAGTAATTTAGTGATCAATATTTTCTTCTTTAAATTCTTTTCAAAATACAATTCAAATTATTACAGTGTATGAAGTATGAAGTTAACTTTGAAAGATTAACATTATTACATTTTTCTCTAAATTTTTTCTTAAAAAATATTTCAGGGTCCTCTGTGTTTAAGCACCAGATGTCATATCTGGCTAAAAGTGACATAAAACTTAACAAAAGAGAAAAAAAATAAAGGAAATAAAAAAATAAGTTATTGGAAAGTAAAAAATGGCTCAGAGGATTCAAAAACACGTTATGAACAATGACGCTCAGGAAAGGGACTATAGTTAGCAGGAAATGTTTCTAGGAACCTCCCAGATTAATTAAACAAACCCATCATTTTCCAGCCTTACGTAGATGGAAGATCCCGATTCTCAGGGTGAAGAGACACTGATTGTTCTTGCCTGTGTCCTGTGCCCATCATTTTGCCAGAGTGGGATGGGTACATTTACTGGCATTCTCAACAGACCTGTATGTGATGGAGCATGTTTATAATAGCTCCTGAAGGAATATTGTGGTGCAGATAACAAGAAAAGGGTAAAGGCATACTGACTGGGCTGGCGAAATGATGCTTGTCCTCTACGTGGAACTTTATGAATAAATGCTCTCATTTCTGTTTCATTTTACAAGCTTATTTACAAAGATGGGTGCATTTGCTCATTAAATTACACTACAATTCTCGATTTTGAGAGGTGGAATACTCACATTCCAGGCACAGAGAAGCATTTCAACTTCCCAGTGGAATTATTCACAAAATAAGCAGGCACAGAACATAGGAATAATATTAAGTGTGGACTTATGCAGTAAAAGCTAAAGGTTGTCTTTTGAATGCTGATAAATACTGTATAAAAATGAGGAATTTTAATATTATTTGTACATTATGTGACTTTATGTCCAAAAAATCCATAATAATCAGTGAAATATGAATCTAATAAGAAAAAATCAAAGATAATAAACACAAAGCAAATAATTTTTACATACATTATGTTACCAGTAAGAATATACTATGTTAAACATTATTTTCCAAAGAGTAATAGCCATATACTCCAGTGTAAGGAAAAACAAAAATGCATGTTACATATATTGACTCACCTAGAATTTTTATTGACACCATATAGCTGAATACATTTCACACGCATTTACTAATTAAATATTTCAAATTATCACAAAAATAAGAGAAATATAATTGAGAGTGGAATTGCTAGGAATAAATGTACAAAACATAAGAAAAAAATCATAGTTTTCATTACAAAAGAAATGGACAAGTTGTTGGACATTGAGTAAGACCAGAAAAATGTTTGCAGCTTGCATAGCAAAAATACTATAAAATTTTTAAAACAGGCACTAATGGAAATATGTAATAACATGGGAATATGATAATACATTTCATGTCAGATGTACCCACTTATACATTTACACAGGTATATTTTTAAAAAATCTATACATAGAAGGAAAATAGAACAAATATGTTGAATACACAGATTTTTTTCCTTACTACTTTTCTTATTTTCATATTCTATAATGAACAAATATTCGGTAATAAAAGTTTAAAAAGTCACATTAACCCACATAAATCATTCAACTCCTTTATAAAACAATGTTTTCTTTTTCTCTAAGGGCATTTTTTTTAAAAATATTTCTTAGATTATTCAGAGAATAGCTTCCTGAGGAAGAACTCTTGTAGAAACATTAAACAGAAATGTCAATACTAAAGTCACAGTGAACAAATAGTATTAAACAATGTTGATGAAAGGAAATTAGGTTTTCTCTAGGGCTCTTGTCTATGAAAATAGCCACAAATGAAATGGATTTATCCCAGGCATTTGTAACAGAAAGGCTGTAAATACCAAGGAACTAGGGATGTATAAGTGTCCTGAGGTACATTTATTTTGTTAAAAGTCAGCTTTTCTGAGAAATTATGATTCATCAGTCATCTTGGTTTATCATGAAGCAGTGAAGTTTTGGACTCATACTTTTTCATGCCAAAGAAATGACTGCCTCAGTATTTTGTAGGTAAAAACTCATATCCAAGTACATCATGAAGCATTTACAGCCATGCCCAGGGAATCAGTTGTCCAGCGAGCACATCTGGTGAGTGGCTACAAATACAACAGAAGAATGAGCTGAAAGTGTCAAGCAAACTTCTTCCAACAGGTGTTGGCTCATAATGGTGTCCTCCAGGTAATAGAAAAAATGAGTCAATGAAAAACTGAGATGAAAATTCTTTTATGACCTCAGAGCTAGAAAAACTAACTTTGTGTATCATTAACAACATGTTTTCCTGGCCTCATGTTAGTGTATATTTGGACCCACTGAAGACAAATTTCAATAACTCAGCATATATTCAAAGAATAATGTCCAAGTAATTATGTTTGTTGTTTGCTCAGTACTTTGCTTTCAAGAATTCTTAAAAATAGGTAAACTAGGTATACGAAATGTGGATAAGTAGTTATTGGAGCAATTATTTTAACTTTATGTTAAGAGTACCAGAGATAACAGAACTCTGAAAAGAGTACACATTTTCTTGTTTCTGAAACACCCAGTTGAAATTAATAAACTAATGATTTTTTTAAACTTAGGTTTAAAAGCAATGCACAGTTGCAAATTGAAAAGATGAAAGCATTAAGAATTTAGCCTAAGTAGTGGCTCATATGGGTCTTTTCAAAATGTAGCTCTTGGGTATTCGTTCATTTATTTGTTCATTCACTCAGCAATCGTTAATTAAGTACTCACTATGTGCTAGCAACATCTGCACTAGACACTCAAGATCAAATGCTAAGCAAAACATTGAATTTTAACCTTCATACAGTTTATAAGAAAACACTCCATTAATCTATTTTTATTCAATTTCAAGCTCTTATATTTATCCTATTAATTGTTCTCACATATTTTTCTTTTTGACTCCTCTCTCCAAAATCCACATTGTGATATAAAGTATTTCTTTGAAATTTTGAACTACTCTTGATTCTAGTGTATAGATTCTAGATTTACAATAAATATGCTGCAAGAGTAAATATCTCTAAGAAAGGTTTCTATTGTGAAATAGAAACTATTGTGAAATACCTAACAAATACTAATAGCCTACTGCAGGAAGGGAGAGTTCCCATTTATTCACCCCAGTTATTATATTGACATGAGTATCCCCTAAGTTATTTGGAAACGATCAAGTGATCTTACAAATGGAGAACTTCTAGCTTTTGAGGACTACTTGAGCACTAATAGTCACAGAAAGAACTAGCTTAATGGGATAAAGTGTCATGTAGAGCATCTGATAGACATTCTTATTATCTACTGCAATTATGTCCAAGACTACTAGGCTGTCGATGAGTGTTGTGTGTGGGTTGATTTTGACTTGACATGTGCTCAGTGAGCATAGCTAATGGTTCATTTCTAACATCTGGGATGACTGGTTCTATGGGTATGTTGGTCTGTGTTTTTTTTTTCCTCAAAAAATTATACTTGATATACATACTTTTTAATATAAAGAAAACGTATATATTTGGACACCATTTTACAAAAGAACTATTAGATTTCAATACCTAAACTGTTAAAGGGAATAAAAACATTAATTTTAAGAAAGCTTTTTCTCATTTCACTGACATGCAAAGGAGAATTTGTCATTTTTATATAGGGTCTTTCTTAAATAAAATATGACAGATTTTCTTCTTGATTCCTGTTCCTAGGTTATTGAATTTGACTATTTTATTTCCTATTGCCCATAAATTATAATCTCTTCAAGCAGTTCAGAAAAGGACAAGCAGAGTATATGTCAATCCACTTGTCTCCATGATATAGAAAGATGATACATTTTTCCCTGTGTACATTGAATAAACCAGAAATAATTATAAAAAAAGAAGAGAGGAAGGGTGGCTATTCACCATTACTTGGATTACCATCTCTGCATGTGAGAAATGATATTTTCAGTAAGCTTTCTAAGGCCATGGAAATAAAAGAAGTGGGAAGACAATATTGATATGGCAAATTGCTCTTTATTTAAAGATGATTTTTAATAAGAATATGGCTTTATAATCTGTAAAGTAAAAATGGCACACAGATAAAAATAAAACGTTAGAACAAAAACGTTCTTTTCTGTGAATAAATTTACATGTCAGTCAAGTATCTGTCAGTGCATCTGCTGAATGAGTGACATGTCTTAAGTAAGTAAAAGCAGAAGGAGAGTAACTAATGAGAATAACTAAAAGGAGAAGTGGTGAAATTGACAGTCTTGATGAGTAGGGATTCTTCTCTACATGCAGAATGTATTCAGTTAGAATAATGCCTCCAAGCAAGTAAAGAAATAGTGACAAACTAGCAATTGTGATGGAGGGAAATGTAAACAGAAATGGAAATTCTGATGTTTGGACTGTTCTGATGAAGGATTTAAGAGTATGTGGTAGCATTACCTTTCCACCCATGGGCTAGTGATTTATTAACATTTTATTAACATTCATTGATATTACCATTTTCATGACACTTCTTTTGCTAGGATTAGAGAGTGCCTTAATTTCACTTGCTTAAGCAAGATTTTGGAAAAACATTTTGAAGAAGGCTAATATACTGCTTATTCAAAGCAGGGCTCCCTGGGAGTAACCACAGATGCATGGGTTCTTTTCTAAAGGCACAGAGTTCTATAATCTGC
This sequence comes from Monodon monoceros, assembly GCF_005190385.1. NCBI lineage: Eukaryota > Metazoa > Chordata > Mammalia > Artiodactyla > Monodontidae > Monodon > Monodon monoceros. The sequence goes on from NW_021703767.1 coordinate 35,738,317, forward strand.
AAATTCCCAGAACTTCATGTAGTAGCATGAGACCGCCCTAATTTAAGAAGTTGTACAGTTTTTTACAGTGCTTAAGTTTTAAATAGCTTAAGTTTAAATAGTTAATACCTATTTTTAAGTGAAATTTCAGGTGACTCTTTTTTCTTTCTAAAGCAGCATTTGATTTGAAATAAAGTTTAAACAATTGTTTACCATTTTACATAACTTTACATTAAAAAAGCTTTCTTATCACAATTCAGAATATGTCATTATATTACAAAGCTTTGTTCTAGTAATATTTATATTTAAATATTACTACAATTAGTTAAGTCATTAGGGCTTACCATGTGCCAGGATTTGTCTGGAATTTTGCAGGATTATCTCACTTGATTCCTCTTAGAACTAGTTAATACAATGTGCAGTTAATGTTATATTTGTTCATTGAAGTGTATGCATTTTAATTTTTAAGGCATACTCATTTTTTCTTTAAATATTTTTAATTATTATGAAAATCAACTGATGACTAGAAGCATGTCTTGATCTAAATGCATCCTTAGCACCCAGCACAATGATTTGCAGTTAGAGTAAATGCTCAAAATAATTATTTAATGGATAATGTTATTTATCTCTTTACTTTCCTGTCAGAGCACCTGAAATAGGATTGTTTGGGCTGCAGTTAACATAAATACAAACTATAAATGACTTCCAATATTGGTTAATTGAACAGTTTTACAATGTTATCAAGTATTCAGATTTCTTTTCTTTTTTTTTTTTTTCCTAATCTTTCTGTTCTGTCATCCTTAGCATGTAGATTTTATGATCTAGCTTGCTCTCCTCATCACAAAAATTTCAGCACTGGAGGTAGGGTCATAATCAAACATCATTCCTTCTATCTGTTTTCTAGAAGGCCTTAGCAGATGTCTTCTCCTGACCCATTGTTGAGAAATGCACCATATCCTCATTCTTGTAGCATACTCCTATCCCTAATTTATCGGGTTTTGTTTAGATCGATAAAATTTACTTCCTGGGGCCAGAAAGTTGTCTTGAAAGATATGGCCACCTGGCATATAAAATAAATTTTTGCTAACGAGGAAGAAAGAGGATGGAGGATGCTCAGAAAGCTACAATGTGTGCTACAGAATATCCTCAAGTAAACACTGAAAAATTTATGTAAAATTCTATAATTTTGATAAATTTTACAATAACTTTTTCTACTGCATGTAATTCAACAGAGAGTTGTCATTTTGCTTCAGAGAAATTCTAGGGTAAACATTACAATAATAATCATATGTTCTTTTTTTTTAAATAAAGCATTTAATCTGAAACAAAATGGATTCTTCTGTATAAATTAAATGCAATAAAATAAAAATATTGGATTATTTAAACCATAATGAAGAGGTATAATGAATTTGTTGATTTTAGTTGAGATAATAAAAATGATTTCTTGAGAACAGAATGCATTTCTCTTACTTATCACCAAACAATGTATATGTTCTATATATTTTTTCTTTGAAATTTAAAATAGACCCCACCTGCATGATTTTCAACTTTATTATTTTGATCTGCTATTCTATTACTTTTGAAATAATATTTATATTGTTAATATTTTTATAATAGACAATGAGAATACTTTCAGAATTGTGTGCCATCTCTTTTTTTCTGAAGTGCCAAGGTGAAAATTAAAGTGAGGGAAGGTACTGAGTGTTACCATCTTTCATGGCAGGAAGATATTTATCATGAGAATTTGACAATGTAATAACATGAAATATGGAACGAGTTGCATATTTTGGTGTATTTCAACAAGTCAGATCCAGAAGAAGACTTTTTTTGAAGTAATGCTCAGTAGACTCTGCTCAAGACACATACATTTTCCAGTCTGAATGATCACGGCCAAGGACGCCACAACTAATATGAGCTTTACCAGATAATAAATTTGCAGTTCACTTTGCCTTTTCTGGATTCCAATAGAAATTCACACTAACTTCTCCTAATTATTTTTGGTAACTGATCGGAGCTCACAATATATATGATAGCTAACGTATAAAGATGCGCACTTGCTCTTCCCATGCCCATATATATTTGATTTTTTATCTGAAACAACGAAGGAAGTTAAATTATATTATCCTCATATTTAAGAAGACAAAACAAAACTCAGAATAAATCGCAAGACAAAATTCTAAGCACAGATCTGCCTGAGGCCAAAGCTGTTTTTGCTTTTCTTTCTCCTTTCCTCTCTCTCCTCCTTCCTTCCTTCTCTCATTTTTCTTTTCTTTTGTACTTCACACTAGTACCCTTAAAAATATATTTGTTGTACCTTACCTTTACATACACTTTGGGAAAAAACAGGTAAGACTTTAGCGGGAGTTATAAAGGAAAATTGGCAAAACTTACAAACAGTCTATGTGCAAAGATGTTTACATTTAACTTTACATCTGGAGAAACGGGGCACCATCTTACCCCAGCGATCAGTGGTAACATCACTGATGTTCCAGAAATGGGGCAAAAAATTTTCATAGGCCTCCTGAGAGAAAATCACAATAATGTTTCTAAGTATTCCTGACAAAACTGTATGCCCTGACTCTAATCATGATAAAATATAAGATAAACCCAGATTGAGGGACACTGTACAAAATGTATGGACTATGAACTTTAAAAATATCAATGCATGAAACAGAATTAAGAGCTGAGGAACTATTCCAGATTAAAAGACTAAAGAGAGATGACCGTTGATGGCAATACATGATCCCGCATTGTATTTTGCTCTAAAGGGCATTAGTGGGACAATTGGTGAAATGTGAATAATGTCTGTATATTAGATAATAGCACCATATTGAGGTTAATTTCCTGAAATTGTTGCTTGTGCTGTGATAATGGAAAAGAGCTTTGTGTTAGTAGTCCAGGTTCTTAGGAAATATACTGAAACATTTAGGGGTGAAGGAACACTATACCTGCAACTTATTCTCAATTATATTAAAATGTTAACATTTGGGCAAGGAAATTAATGGAATGCTTTGTACTATTCTTGCAACTTTTCTATGAATTTGAAATTATGTCAAAATATACTTAAGAGAAAAAAAAAATTATAGCAATTGCTTTTTTCCTTCCTGAAAGGATAAACACTTCTTTCTGACATCAAATTATTGAATGCCAAATGAAAGGGAAATCAATTACAAACTGCAAGCCTTTGTGTTAGTTTTCAATATTGATCATTATTTTATTTCCTCTGAAATTTATGAAACTTGTAGCACTCAAAACAATTGCTAATATTAAATTCCAGTGATAACCATATGAAGCTCTTTGCACATTTTTTTTTCACTCTCTTCCTTCCCTAATTTGTGTACATGCTTCTGACATCTGTAGGCACATTTTAACCTCATTGGAAAGTCTCAGGAGGCTGAAGAGATTGCTGTCCTTATCCAAGCAACATGGCAAATGATTTTACACGCAACCATATCACTTTGTTCCAAGTAATCAGGACCCATTGCTCTGAAAGGAAACCAGGGGAATAACAAAACATCATGTACTATCTCTGGAAAATATAGGTCAAAATGTAACCTAAAAATATGCACATCCATAAACTTTCTTCCCTCAGATGTATTTTTAAACTTGCATTTTACACTTAGAAAGACTGACATTAAAACTATTTCAAGACAAAACATTTATTGTAAATGACTGAAAAGAGACAATAAAACTTTGCCATGCATGATTTAAGAATGCACTGTCAACTCTACTAAGGCAAGTAATTCATGTGAAAAATTAGATTTTAAGTGAACATGTTTTATGTTTCCAACACATTCAGTATCTCCATGTAGTTATACATATGCCGACTAAGTCATATTCCCATGAAAATAAAATATACTTACTAAAGGCGTAGACCTTTATTTAAATTTAGGAGGATGAGGCCAAAAGGCTTAACTAATTCTTTCCTTACAGGGGGTGTTTCAAGCATACATACTGTGTTTAGTAGCCTTTAATCTCCTATGAAATTTATATTCATGGCAGTCTAACACTGGGAAGAGTGAATAAAGTGAACACATAAAGGACAATGGCCCAGGGGAAGCGTAAAGATGCAGTTGTATTTTAATATCATTTTCTACATAACAACAGTAATAATGTCCTGGATTTCAATTTCTTTTTTGCATTAAGGTGCCTCAATGACCTTTGTAAAGTAAAAGAAACCTGCTGGCCATGCAAGTTAGTCAAGTATTATTATCTATTTTAAAAGAAGGTAAAACAATATACAGGAAAATTTGAAGATTATCCCAAAGCAAACTATCTTACTGGTTGCAAATTTTAGCCACATCAGATTATGTCCAAAGGGCAAATGACTAGAAAAATAATACAATGAGAAACTGAAATAGGGAGAAACTAAATGCTTTGAGGTTGGAAAATAACACGACTTGATATCATTTCTTTCTAGATGAAGTAATATCAGAGAAAAAATATTAGGGACACACTACAAATTTTGTTTGTAGAATATTTTAATCATTGGAGCATCCTGGCTATAGGGCTTATGCCTTTGTTCAGAGTTGGCCATAGAAAAATTATTTTTTTAACATAAAATAGGGAGATGGCAGCTAAGATGGTGTGAAGGGAAACATGTTGACATTACTTTGTGCCCATCTAAGAAAAAAAAGAATGTGTTTAAAATGCAAAGAGGAAAGTGTTAAATGTAGACATAAAGGTTAATAAAAAAAAAATAGAATGCTGGAAAAAGACTTAAATGTCAAGAAGAAGTATAATATTACAAGCCAGGTCTTACTTAGAATTGACAGGTTTAGGACTGAAAGAAAATGACAATAATTAAAGTGGGACTTAATGGCTAAACAAAACTGATTAAAGTCAAGTAATTCCACATATGATTTTCACTCCATATAAAGTTTAGTTGCATGGAAATTTCCTCAATCCATTGAAAAGATTAGTCATGCATACAAAAAAAAAATACTGTGGTAGGAAGGACGAAAACAGTAACAAGTTTATAGAGAATAATGAGGTATGAGATGTATAAGCCTTCATATGTAAAATACTTAAAGAATAATGTGATATTATAAATTAACAGGAAGAATGTAGATATCATGCCAGGCCTAGTTGAAACATATTTATTAGCAATGTAATTTCCAACTATAAGCCCTTGAATTGCAAAAACATTAATGTTGATAACATCAAAAAATTTAGGCTTGGAAGACCTGAATAAATTCTAATAAATCACTACATGAATCTTCTATTTAGAATATAACTTATCTATAACATATTCTCCTTGATAGCATTTATAATTATGATTTTCTGAGGACTGATACTGATAAACTTTTATTTATGCTTGTTGCTTATTTTATCAGAAACCTGCTCTCTTTACAAGATAGTTTCTTTAACATCTGGCGTCATTTTTGTTTGTTTATTTTTATGTTTTTCATAAAATAAAAATAATTAAAGCTAGGAAAAATTTAAGCACAATAGTTTTTCTCAAAACTTCAATATTTTATCATAAGCACAAAAGTAATATTTGCTTGATAAATGTACATTAAGAATCCAAAGAGGACAACTGTCAGTAATACATAATCTCAGTTACTTCCCAAGATGCCTTTAAAAGAATTCAAAACTTCCACTAAAATTGTAAGAGTCCTTATCACCCTTCATTTCCAATGCTGTCACCTCTAATCTCAGATTAGGTATCCCTTTTATGTGTCATTTCTGTGACCACTCTCTTACAACATACTGATCAGGGACCTCTTTCTTTCAGTACCTGAGGGTCACCAGATTCCCCCACTGATATTTGACATGATGTTTGGTTTCTAGTAGTTATTTCATAAAAGTTTAGTGAGTGAACTAACAAATGAATACCTGGACACCTTGGGCAGTGGCCAAATGAACAGTAATGTCCACTTAGATCTGTGCATTTTTCATGTAAACTTTTCCTTCTTTCTGCTTTAGTCATTGTGCCTTACAGTAATAAAATGAGCACCTTGCTATGATATTGCTGTGGCACTTGGATTTAACTCCATACCCCCGTATGTATCTTCCAGATAGTTTTTTTTTTTTTTTTTTACATTCTATCTTATAGGTTTGGAAATAGATATTCAAAGAGGGAATGTGAATTCCCCAGGCTTATACAGTGAGTATGCAGTGAAGCAGAAACTCAAAGTCAGATTTTCTTGTTTCTCAAATTGTATTCTTTCTATACCACCCATCTCTGTTCTGTTACTTTGACTTATTCTATTTTCTGTCTTCTATTTTTATAATCATGGTTCATTAACCCCCTTACATTTATTTAATGTCCATTCACCACAATTTCTACTAAAAAATGATAGCAATTCCATATATTTCTTATCTCTCAATTATTTTATAGTTTAATGCATTTCACTATACTTCTTGCATATTTTTACCTTCTGCAGACATTTCACTATATTATGTTTTGTTAGATGGGCAATATTTAAGAAATATTGATGTGGAATTTATTCCACAAATTGAGTTTCATTTAATTCCTCAGTTTGTGTGTGTGTGTGTGTGTTTGATGGTTGTAAATTGTTTTTATTTTGTTTTGTTTTGCTCATTGAGGTTTTATTCTTTGCACATGTTCTCTCTTTGGTAATTGACTGGCTTTTCTCCCTGCTTCACCACTATCTGACATCCAAAGAAGCAACTAGATTTAGATTAATCAGTATGTACTGCAAGATTACAGTTGATGATAGGAAGGGAAACTTATCTGTGTGTTTGGGTTCCTTAGCCATAATTTTTAGTCAATGGCCACATCTTTCTTATTGTTACTTTCTACAGGAAGAAAGGGCTAAATATTTCCTTCAGTATTATTATTATTATTATTAACCATTATTATTATAATTATTATTCTCAAGGGGAATAAATACACCAGAGAATGAGTCTTTCCTTTTTTGATGCTTCTTTGTTCCTCCCTTTACAACACACATGTTATAATGAAGAATGAATTATTTAAGCACTGTGAATTTTTTGAAATGTTGTTCTTGGAACAGAATGAAGAATATGTTGGATAAGGGACATTTTAGAGAGATGAAGAAAAGCTTAAAAGTACTTGTAATTATCCATTAGTCTAAAATACCTAGATTTGGTGGTAGGATTCATAATGGAAACTAAGGGATAGATTCAAGATATATCTTAAAGAAAATATTCTCCAAAAACGGGTGCTGGGAAATAAATTAAGATCACAGAAAATAATTTAGAGGACTTACATTTGCTGTTTAAATAAAAGATAGCAGTGTAACCAAGCCAGATCCTATGGGGCCTTCCCCGGACAGACCCTCCCCCATGTACTCTGCCTGCCTCTTGTTTGTAGAAAAGCTGTAGTCTCCCAGGCCTCACCGGAGTCACAAAATCCTGGTTCAAGAATTAACTATTAAAAGGATGTAAACATGCACTTACAAAAATAATAGTTTGGCCAGGAGAACTGGTAACCATTTAAGCAGTAAATCAGCCATATGGCAGTCACAGAATCTTTAGTTTCTCCATAAAGTACATAGATAACAGTATATGATGCATATTCCTGAGTTGTTTTACTAAAATCCCCACTAAATGAAGGAAGTTAACTGCATGATGACCATGAGCATGTAGCCCCAAGATGGGCTGGAACCTGAGAATTGATGTTAACCACTGTGACACCAGCCTGTTAACTCACCATCAACCAATCATAGAATTGTGCATGAGCTGATCACAAAACCTGTCACTCCCCTCTCTCACCTTGACCTTAAAAATGTCTTCCCTGAAACCCATCAAGGAGCTCAGGTTTTTTGAGCATTAGCAGCCCTGCAGTACTTGTCTGGCACCTACGATAAAGACTGCACTTTCCTTCACCACTACCCAGTGTCAGTATGTTGGCTTTACTGCTTGTGGGTGAGTGGATCCAAGTTTGGTTCAGTAACAGCAACACTGTATCCAAAAGAATAAAAGAAGATTCAGGAACTAATACTGTAGGAACATCACTGATATATTCAGAATGTTGTGTTGGAGGAGAATATTATTTTTCCTATAATCTTGATCACTCTAGATATTACTTATTGAAGACAATACTTTTTAAGTTTTGCATATGTAAACATATCATATTGCTTTGCATTTTTTGTTTCTAGGAAAGTCAAAGATTTTTTAGCTGTGTATTGTTTACACTTGTATTTCATCTTTGTAATTTACATTGTCATCTTCCCCCAAATTTTGTAGGGTTATTTACATATTTCCAGTTGACTAAACACATGATAATTTACAGAGTAATCTTTGGTATTATACATGTATATTTTTAAAACACTTTTTAAGTATGCATATTACTTTTATTTATGTGTGTTGTAATGCAAGGATTATGAACATGGGCAATGAAGAATTAGAATGATGGTTGTGCATCTCCATATATTGCAGTTGTAAACTTAAATTTTGTTCTTATACATTTTAAAGGAAACTTTATACTAAAGTTCCTTGTCGTATTTACAACTACCTTCTGGATAGTTATATATCCAATGAACACATGGAGCTTTAACATTTATATTTAAACTCATCCCTTAACCATGTCAGTATGATTAATGATGTCCCTTTTATGATCAAGAAACTACCTTCATACTCCCAGTCATCCAGGCTTGAAGTCTGGAAATAATTATTTTCCTTACAATTCTCTCACAACTCAAATACAATCTACTTCCTACTCTTGCTTATTTCAACTTCACACTTTATATATTTAATGCATAATTTTATTTTGATTCCTGCTGATTAAGACCCTCATTCAGGCTCATCAGTAATTCCATCTTGAACAATTGCATTTATTTTCAATTTTTTTCTTATATATTTTCTTTCTCTCTGTTCATTCATCTTAATAACAATAACAGCGAGTACTTATCATTGTATTTAAGCATAGTGCCATGTGCTTATTTGTATTCTCTCATTTAATTTTTACAACTGCACAAGAGGTATTGTATTTATCATCTTTTATCTGCATTTCCATGTTAAACCACTTGTAAACCAGAGAGATGAAAGGCATTCCCAAATTCACAAAGCAAGGGAATATTGCTGTTGGGATTGAAACCCAGGAATCTGACCTGAGTCCATGCTCTCAAACAAAATACAGTAACTCCAATTTACAGTTTTTCCAGATTAATCTTCTACAAATAGCCTTCTGACATTGACAAAGTTCTGCTTAAAAACAGTCAGTGATATCTTATTGCCTAGTGATGACATTGTGGCCCTAGGCCTGATTTTTTTTTTTTTAACATCTTTATTGGAGTATAATTGCTTTACAATGGTGTGCTAGTTTCTGCTTTATAGCAAAGTGAATCAGGACAGGAATAAGGACACAGATGTAATGAATGGACTTGAGGACACGGGGAGGGGCAAGGGTAAGCTGGGACGAAGTGAAAGAGTGGCATGGACATATATATACACTACCTAGGCCTGATTTTTATCCTAATTCTTCCTTTCCTGTAGTGTGTCCCTAGATCATTCAAAAACATGATTGCATCCCCTTCTATGGCTTTGGTGAAGCTATTGTCTCCAAATTCACTTGTTTTGTGGACAATAGTTGAAATCCTCTACTCCCAACTCCCAGCCCTGCCTTCTTCTTCTGAGACCATTTCTGTATGCCACTTATATAATGTTATGTGCTATTTTCTTTTCCACCATGATAGAGTGTTAACTCCTCCAGGAAGATATATAGTATCATTTACTTTTGAACCCTCAGCACCTGGTACAGTATCTTGTGAAGAGAAAGTAATTGATAATTATCTATTGGTTCAAATAACTAAATGCTTTTTAAGGTTATAAATAATAAGATTCATTTATATAAAGTGAATATCAACAAAATCCAAAGCATGTTTTTTGTAGAATGTTCCTAATATTGATAGCTAACAAGTGGTTGAACCTACACATCCTTAAAGGCAAAAATGTTATGTACTTTGATATTTTTATAATTTCTATGAAATCAAAATGATTATTTAAATTAATAGCATTTGCTAATTAAAAACTAAAGGAATCTAACCTAAATTTAATTTACAATATTCCCCTAAATGCACGGCTTTTCTATATCACCCTTAACTTACTGTGATTTAACTTTAAAACAGCCATACAAATTTAATTATGCATTTGCTCCTAAGGGATGCACTCATGTATCAGTTTTCATCTCTCATGGACAGATCATTTGCACTTAAGTTACAAACCACTGAAAATCAATTTTTAATGGAAATACTCATACAAGCTTAGCTGTAAAAGAGCAAAAATTCAGGCATAATACCAAGTGACAGGTTATTAACTATAACTTCAATTTTATGTTCTTTTGCCACAAGACTATATCAGCCATGAATAAGTGTGCTTTTGCCACACAAGTCACACTTACCAGAAGGTTATTTGTCAAAGAAAGCTTTAGTGGGTCCAGCATTGAGCCCACAGGGATCCTGGTGGAAATTCTGAGCTGTTTAGCAAGAAGGTACTGAACAAAAACAATAGTGCTGAAATGATGTTAAAGGTCTAAATGGAAACCAGAGAAGCAAGGAAATGTTGGGTAAAGTCTAAACTCCATGATTAACCAACCAGTCAACTTAGAAAAGCTTTTAGGTAGTGTATAAATTATCTCAAAATCAGTATCTACACTGGGGGGGAGCAATATTTCTGCAGTCAGGCTTGCTCATTCATTATTTGCCTATATTTCTATAGTTTAAAATTATCTTTTAAAATATTCACTTGATTATTTATTTTAATAAACTTAGATTCAAATGAACATGACCTATTATTAATCAGGAGCTAGTAATGATGGTTGCAAATAGTATGGTTTTTCTTCTCATGAATTGGATGGATCAGATTCCTTAGCCAAATAAAGTCCTGTGAAAGTCAGTTTACAAACTCAAATACAGCAGAGTTACCTAGAATGGAATATTATCCTTAGGTCTATAAATAAAATTTATTATAATTCTGAGGTTTAATTTTTTTTTGAAAAAATATCTGTACAACCAGCAATGAAATAATTTAATCAATAATTTTACCACTACTCATAGACAATTTGCTATGTGAATGAAATCTTTTAAAGTTGCTAATTTTTAGTACAAATTTATATGATTTGCATGGAACATAGCAGTTGATTGTTCAGAAAATTAAGTTTACAGCACTTTACAATAAAAAATAATATATTGGGGACATCAAAATGAACGGATTACATCAAAATATTCATTAGGTGATACAGGAATTTTGAATTATATATTGCTGGTACTGAATTCCTTTTTAGTTCTACATTTTATAGTAATTTTTTAAAACACTAAGTTGTAATTTAGTCAATTGCACAGAAACACACACACACAAATGATAAAACATTTCTGAGGGAATTTTATTTTTGTTTGAGTGGTACTTAGTTATGTTTAGACATGAGGGATTATTTTAGTTTTATAATAAAAAATACAAGAGTTATATTTTCACCACAGCCTAGGGAATATGTTTTAAAGTTACCCAAATTTAAGTATAAATATTTGAAAAACAGTATATGAAGTTCCTTACACTGGAAATTTTTATATCTTGACTTAGAGGTTGACTTACTAAAATATAAGCTTCATAATGTACAGGTTTTGTTTGTTTTGTTTACTGCTGTAAGCTTAGAACCTAGAACTGTTCCTGGCACATAATAAAGCCTTATTAATATTTACTGAACAAAAGCTACTTTCCAATATCAACTACCATTCTTTAACAATAAAGTATGTTTGAAAATTCAGTCTTGTCCATGTTACCAGGAGGAAAGCCTGAACTATTTAATCTTACTGACACATTTCTAACTAGAACTTCTAGTTGCTTGAGGCTCAAGTTGAAATCCCTTGCCTTTCTAGTATAATGTGAGTTTAATCTTTACTGCCAATTTTGTTTTAGACTGAGCATGAATTATTTTTGCAGCATGTATCATCAGGGAGCCTAACTCTTTTATACAAAAAGCAATATATATGTACGACTATAAAATGAATACCGGTATTTATTAGCTATTTTAGAATATTTTTTGTACTTAATTTAAGAAGTAGAGACTTTTATTCTAGTAGCTTTTTTTTAGTGATTATGAAGGCATGTTTTTCAACCAAAACAAGATGCTTAAACGGAAACAAACTAAGTTGATTCTTATAAAACAAAAACAATCTTCAAAACATTTTTTAGAAGTCACAAATTTTCTTTTGACAAAGTACAAAAAGGGCCAGTACTAAGCAGACTAGTGATAGTTCCCTTGTTTCTGTTAATAGTGGTTCATTGTTGTCTTGCTTCTAAACTCCTTTTTCCACGTTATTTAAGTTCCTTCCTGTTCAGCAAATAGTGCTTTTTTGCCTTCTCTAGGACTCTACTCTGTTCTAAGGTGTAAATATTTAGAATGACTTATGTTTCTTTGACTTCCAGTTTACTTCTTATACAAAGAAAAATTAATCTTAAACAAAAATAATAAAACTCAAGTGTCAATATGGACTGGCAAGAAAAACTCTTGAATAAATTGCTCTCCAGAATTATTAAATATTTATACCAAATCAACTGCTTATCTAACATCTACATATACAACCAGCTTTGGACATGGGTTCCCAGTGATAGGGATTCATTGTCCATTACAGTAGTAACCAACAATAGAGGAGAAAAAGCATGACAAAATAGTCTACCTTTTAAAAGCCAAGTGAGAAAAAAATAAAACAAAAATATAGTTTACCCATTTTACGTTAATTGTCATAAAATTCTTTCAGGCATTATTGTTACACTAAAAGTGGCATTTATTTAGTTAGTCACTACTTTCATTGGAGGAAATGTCTTAACAGAATAATTCTTAACAGTCAAATGCATGGGGGGAAGAGTACTCCCTCCAAGTTTGTTGGGGAGCAGTATGTGGGTCGATCAGAATCTGAGATGTTGACATTATGGGGCATGCATAATTTTAGAGAAGCATATTCAATAATATAAATTTTATATCTGTATAAAAATCTAAACTATAGAAAGCAAATCTAAACATGGTCTTCTGGCCTGATATAAGAGCCAGTTTCAAAACCTCATTTTACAAATGGTTTCTTGGACCACTTTCCTTAGCATCTGTGTCAGTTTGAGTCCTCTGAGCGTCACACACCAAGTGGGATTCAGTGTGCAGGAGATTTACTGGGGAAATGCCTGTGAAGACTAAGGGGAGGGAGAAGTTGTGGGTGGGTGGGTAGGAAGAGTCACAGATGACTACAGCTCTGTTTTCATTTGTGGCCAGGCTAGTGTGGATAATGTAGGGGAGTCCCACAGCCTTGAGGAAGGGGGCAGCATTAGTACTTCTGCAGTGCTAAATCCTTTGCTGGGAGAAGCCTGCTGGAAGCATAGTCTTGTCATGAATGCATTATGGTTTTAGAAGAGGCAGCCATGAATGCATTTGTGGATCCAGAGAGGAAACAACCACTCTCCCTATAACGTGTTCTCTTGAAGGAGCTGAGCGGTGAATTTCTATGTCACTACACAGGAATTGACTGGGAAGGGACACAAAGGAACCTTTGGGTTGATGGCAATACTTTGTGTCTTGACTGTTCTGGAGATTACAAAACCATCATACATTTTTGAAACTGCATTAAATATACACTTAAAGTAGATGCACTTTAGATTGTAAACTATATTTAAATGTTATTTTTTTAAAAGCAGAGGTGGGTTACTGCTTTAAATTTTTTGATTTTTAATTTTTGCAATGAATATTTATTTACCACATTATGTTATCAATTTTCATTTATCATCATTTTTAAAAGATCATCATCCTTTCTGTATTAATTTTCTTCTTTCTGAAGTTGTATTGTGGTATTTTTCTTAGTAAAGGCCTATAAGGAGTAACATAATTTTGGTCTAAAAAAAGCTTTAATTTCTCTCATTCTTGAATGGTTGGTAAAACAAGAATCAAATTCTAGATTGACAGTTATTTTGAATATATTATTTTGAATGCATTATTCTACTGTCTCTGGAATCTATTGTTACAAATGAGAAATCTGTCAGTCTTTCAGTCTCTTTAAAGGAGGCTTTACTTTTTTTTTTTTTTCTCTTTGATATTCTGCAATTTCAGTCTGATGAGTCTCTGGTGAAATTGTTTTTTGTATTTCTTGCTTGAAACTTGATGTGATCTTTTAATTTGAGGACTCATCTCTTTCTCCTATTCTAGACAACGTTCAGACTTTATTTGTACGAAGGTTTTCTCATCCCCCATTCTGTTTATTATACCTCTGAGACTCCTTGCAGTCAATGTTCTTGATTGCAAGCAAAACAAATAAACTGCCTGGTTTAAGGAGAAAACAAATCGTGACTTACAGGGGCAGAAGAATGGAAATCAGTAAATGAGCATAAGTACCGGGAAGCAAAGCAATCCGCACAAACAAGAGCATACCACAAAAGGAGGCCAGAGAGAACACTGCCATCGCTGCTGACCATGACATTTTGTTAGCTTCTTAGCCAACACCATTAATGCAGGATACTGGCTTTACAACCACTTCCACTGAGTTCTAGAGACAGAATATTGCAATGTCCATCTGAAAAGGTGCTACATTGTTCCTTCTTAATGGAAACATAGTATCCCATATTGTCCAATGTGCAAGAAAGGATAAAAGGTGTATGTCCTTTTCCATGTGTATAGAGGGATATAACTGCTGCCTTCCACAAATTCCAATATTATGAAACATTTCTTAATAAAAAGTAGTGTCAGACCTTCAGGTTCCTAAGTAATAGAGTCACTATAATTCAACACTTTAGACATTTTTCTTCAAGAAATATTTCTAAATATAATATACCATTACCTAGTACAAACAAAAATGCACTCTCTCTTCAACTCTAAAGTTTGTCATATATTTTCTCTACAATTCTCCATTTTCCCTCATGTCACTTTATGATCGCATATCAATATACTGTAATCTATGAACTAAAATGCAAATTTAACCATCACCTAAATTGTCTAAAAATTAGTGAAGAGTAAATTTTAATATAAATGTAAAATTTGTTAAAATATAGTTATAGTCGTAACACACCATAGATAAAAAATATGGGTGGTTATCACTGTTGTGCTTACTACTTTTTTTCTCAAGGCAACAGTGAATATTTATGAGCTCAACTCACTTCACTTCATGTCTCAGTAATTTTAACTCATGGTTTATGTTACTGTCCCCAGTTCTACTCCAATACTAATTTTTAGCAATGTCAATATACACCTAGATGATAAGTCTGATGCCTTAGCTTCTCAGTTGTTTGAAATACTCTTGACCAATGACCTTGTCCTCCAGTCGCTCTAATGTCCCCTCAATCCCATGGTCATACTCTAGACCTTGTCATTACCAATATTCATAAGGCTTCCATAATCTCAGTTACAAGCACTCTACTCCCCAAACACAATCGATTATTTCTTGGTCACTTCTTGCTGCAAATCTATTTCTACTACTTGCCTGTACAAGGAGCTACCAACATAGCTCCAGATAGCAGTTGGTCTGATAACTTGAATCTCAGAATAAGGACAAGTAGTTAAGTCCCTGCCAACCTGTTGATGTATGTGCATATGTCCTCCTTGTTGTTTTGACATCTGCCAGGCAAATTACTACTCTAAGGCCATTGCACTAATTGCAAAAGTTAGTAAGATATCAATTATTTTAAACATCACAAAATTATATTTGGAGAGTTTTTGTTAACATTGTGTAACCTAGGCTATTCTGACTGAAAATTGTCTCCTAGAAGTGCAATGTGATGTAAAAAAATCTTAACACGTGTGGCTGTGGCTTAAAGGCCTGGTGATAAGCAGTGAAGATACTAGAGCCTTGCAGCATGTTAGTCAGTAGTTAAATATTTGACTTAATCTAATGTATTAGCTTTAGGTGAAGATTTTGAAAAATAGAATGTTAATAGTATGTATTGGGTTCTACTGACACTGACAAGACAAAAATGATCAACTCATTCACTAAGTATAAAGGGGACAAGCACACTAAGAAGTGGCCATTTTTTCCTCTCTACCCTTCCACCTCCACACCAGTAGAAAAAGATAAAACTGTAAAAGCCTTTTTGTAAAGATCAGATGAAAGTATGGACTTCACATTTATTTCTAAGAAACACGCCAACGTGCATATTTTCAAAGTGTATATGAAGATCAGATTTAACATATGTACACAATCCAAGAAACCACTGCCACAAACAAGAATAGGAACAATGTCACCACCCCATAAGGTTTTCTTGTGCTTTTTGTAATCCAGCCCTCCTCTACAGCCTCGCCAGGCAACTGCTGAACTGCTTTCTGTCACTTTTAAAACCAATGAATGGATTAAAGTGTTTCAGAGCAAAGATCAGTTAAGAATGTAGCCCCTACTTGAATTTATATCCTTTCAAATGTACAAAATGCCTTAGGGAAAAAAGAATAGGTATGTAACTTTCTCACTAAAGCATAAGAGTTTCAACATAACTGGAAAGAAAGAAAAAGACACGTGAGTTAGCAATCAAAGAAATAGGTGTGAGATCTGTATCTCAAAAATAATATTGTGTTTTGTTTGTGGCACATGGAATATATTGGAATTAAAGAAGTACAATGCCTTTGGATTTTTGAAAGCATTGTGCTTTCAAAAGTACCAGTAGTCTGGACAGTTTAAGGCCAGAAATTATCCCGTATTCCCCTGAATGTCCAGAAAGCAGACTGAGTAATCTGCTGTCAAGGAGAGCCTGGTCTTCTCTAATTTCCAGAAGCAGAATCAAAGATCAACAAATGATCATTCCCAGCCCCCAGGGTAATGAACCTCCCCACCATCTGTCCTGTTAATGTTAAAAAATGACTGTTATATGTCTCAGTTTTTATTGATAAATATTTGACAACCAGCTACCTGGGGAAAAATAATCCTGATTTGTAGCATTTGCTGATTTCCCTGGTAGACATATCCCCACCATGGCTAATTTCAAACTACCAATATAATGTTAACTGACTTACAAATTTCCTGAAAATTTAGTAGTTGGGCCTTGCAAGCCATTATATTCTGACACTAGCACATCATTGGCTATGTCTTACCCTCCTCTTTATTATGGGGACTGCATATTACAGCTACCTTTTCCTTGTTCCACCATTGTGTTTGGAATGTATGGGGGCATAACTTGTCCTTTCAATTCATGGTCACAGGATCAAACAGAGCTGCACCTAGACTGGGTAGTGAGACTACTACACAATACACATAGGTCGTGGACTTTGAGACTAATGCCATAGCCAGCTATAACTTCTAGGATTTTTCCTTTGTGAGGGGGTAAGAGTATGTAACATGGAGAAGAATGAGTCAAGTATTGCGAGAACAGAAGACCACATGGTGGTAGTCACCAGTACTGCTTGCTGAATATTTCTGGCAGACAATGTTTCAGAACTATAGTAGGAATACAGGTCCCTGCCATATGCTTATTTTACTTCTCTGACTTATCTTATTACTGTCCCCCTTGTTTCCTCACCCTTACCCCATCACGATGGCCTCCTTGTCATTCTTATTCATTACACTGACTATGTGTAAAGTTTTCTCTGCTCAAAACAATGTGTTCTGAGTTATCCACCTGACTCAGTACCAGTCTCCAAATCTTTATTCAAATGTGATCTTAGAGTGGGCTATATTCACTACATTACCTCGGCAACCAGACATGCTGGATCCTCTAACTCAGTTTCACTTTTGTCCTCCATCATATTTATCAGCATGCAATATATTATATAACTTACTTTCTTATGATATTCACTGGTTATTTTTGCCTTGCTCCCGATGAGAATGTAAGATCTATAAAGGAAAGACTTTTGGTTATTTTTATTGTATTTTTTTTTCTGTAATGTACCCCAAACCAGAGCTATCTTTTATATATAATAGGAACCTAATAAATATTTATGGAATAAATAAATGAATTTCATGTGTGATTTGAAAAAATGGGTCAAATATGTTCATCTGTAAACAAATCCTGGGTTATGTTCCATTGGAGAGACTTGAAGATGAGGTATGTTGTGCCTTCAGTGGTGGATGTGATCAGTCTTGGTGAGGTGAAGTCTCTTTTGATCAGTTCCTGAATAGCCTCCATTGTACCATCAGATTCACTTTGTTTTATTTGTCTCAAAACCTCAGCAAGCCCAAGGCTGTAGGGGAAGTTGGATGGCTGACATCATTATACAAGTCATTATATTCTAAGGATTATTTTGAATCTGCTCCACATGGCAGGAATTTTATTTCAAAAAGGACAAAATTATTCCCCTTGTGTTTTGCCATGCAAACTGCTAAATTGCTGCAGGTTTCTTTGCAGATGTGAAATAGGTTGAAAATGCATTATACATACCAGTGATATCATTTCAGATTTCTTTTTCAGTACTTCTTTCCCCTTTCATTTGAATGACCCTGAAGCTGTGAAATGACTCAGAACTGGAATTTGGGTAAAATCATTTCAAAAACCTTGGTAACTCCAGTCTGACCTCTTTAATCATCAGACTCTAGAGTATTCTTTTGGCTATAGAAAATAAAATACAAATTTAAAGGGCGTATCCATATATTTTGGTCTTAGGGGCACCCTTGTCAATTTCCTCATACGAAGTATCCTTATAGGTTAGACTCTTTGATCGTTATTTTGACCTTTCTGTCCAATATTTTAACTCTGTCAGATAAATGTTCTATTATGTCTCTGACACTCTGGGATTGAGCCATTTCCATTGAAATATCTTCCATTTCTACCACCACATCTACCGATGTCGTTAAGAAATTGCCATACTTTTAATTTCTCAATGCCTCGATGGTAAGACAATCTTCTCAGTCTCTAAGGTGAACAATATAATAGTGGAATAGTTATGCCATATATTGTAATCTATTCCAATAGTCGTTTATTGATATTTACCAAATAATTCTAAGGATTTTATGATAACTCAATTTTGTTTCATCTTCTCACATTGAACAAACCAAATAAACAATGAGAACTAGCTGCGTAGGTTAACATATTAAATCTAGACTGTTTGGTAAATGCATCTACATCATGGTTCCTTAATCTGGTCACACTTGACACTTGGGGCTAGAAAATTCTTTATTGTAGGGTATTATCCTTGTTCATTGTAAGATATTTAGCAACATGCTTGGCTTCCAACAATTGGGTACCAATTATACCTCTTCCAGTGCTGACAAGCAAAAATGTTTGCAGAATTTATGAAATGTCCCCTTGAGAGCAAAATCACCTCTGAATGAGAACTACTGAATGAAATCAATACACTCAGCCAAGACTTTTTTTTTTTTTACGTTGTGGTCAAGCATTGTCAGAATACATATCCACATATATTTTCCACAAATGAGCTTGTATAAATTAGTCATGTCTTGAAATATTTTTGGTGGTCTATATCTCCTCAGGCTTTATTGGTCTCCTGAAGCATGCTAGAATGAAACTCCAATCTAAGGGATAATAAGAGTGGGGATTGAGGTTTGGCTTTCTCTTGATATGCAAATTCCTGAGGTAAGGCCAGCCAGAACCATTAAATCCAGGTAAAGAATGTCATAATCTATGGATGGCATGTAAGGAAGTTTTGGTTAGCAAGGGAAGCATAAGTATGTATTCACTAATATATGTTTCAAATTATCCAGTGACTTTTTAATATCAATGAATATTTACATATATGTATTTTTTACCTATGGTAAAATACACAAGCATAAAATTTACCATTTTAAACATTTTTAAGCATATACTTCAGTAGTATTAAATACATTCAAAATGTTGTATAACCATTACCACTACTCATCTCCATAATTCTTTTCATATTGTAAAATATTCATATTGTAAAACTGAAACTAGTAAATGGTGTCTCCTTTGCTCCCTCACTCCAGACCCTAGCAGCCACCATTCTGCTTTCTGTCTCTATGATTTTTGACCACTCTAAATACTTCATAGAGATAGAATTATACAGTATTTATCTTTTTTGTTACTGTCTTACCTCAGAATGTCTTCAGGGTCCATCCATGTAATAGCATATGTTAGAATTTCCTTTCTTGCTAAGAATGACTAATATTGCATTGTATGTATATACCACATTTTGCCTGTCCATTCATCCATCAATGAACACTGGGTTACTGTCACATTGTAGCTATTGTGAATACTGCTGCTATGAACGTGGGTGTAAAAATATCTCTTTGAGACCCCACTTCCAATTCTTTTGGTTTTATACCCAGAAGTGGAATTGTTGGATCATTTGTTAGTTCTGTTTCAATTTAAAATTTTTTTCTTGAGGACCAGCAATACTGTTTTCCACAGAAGAGTCAAGTTACTAAAGTCAGAGTAATTATTGTTTTTTGAAGATGTATTCATCTCTTAAATCATGTAGAAAATGAATAATGGAGTTACAAACTGTTCTTACAATAATACTAACTTGTATAATCACCCATCTATTTACCTTTATTGAGATATTAATTTATTGAGATATTCATGTTTTCATACTCTTTCACATTACTGACCAGTGTCCTTTCATTTCATGCTGCAGTACTCCCTTGAGCAATTTTTGCTGGGCAGGTTTAGTAGTAACAAACTCCCTCAGATTTTGTTTATTTGGGAATATCTTAATTTCTCCCTCACTTTTGAAGGATTGTTTTGCTGGATATAGGATTTGTGGTTGACAGTTTAATTCATTTTTTTAAAATTAATTAATTAATTTTTTTTAATTTTAGCACTTTGTATCAGTCCACTGTCTTCTGGCCTTCAAAGTTGCAGGAGAAATCTTCTGATGATCTTATTGAAGAGACTTTGTATGTGATATGAGTTGTTTCCCTCTGCTTTCAAGATTCTCTATTTCTCTTTGGATTTCAAAAGTTTGATTATGTGTTTCAGTGTGGGCCTCTTTGAGTTCATCTTACTTGGAGATTATTGAGCTTTTGAATGCTTATATTCATGTCTTTCATCAAATTTGGGAAATTTTCAGCCACTATTTTTTCTGAAATTTTATCTGCCCCTTTCTTTCTCTTGTCTCCTTCTGTACTCCCATAATGAACATGCTTATCTTTTTGCTGGTGTCCCACTGATACCTTAGGTTCTGTTCACTTTTCTTAATTTTTTTTTTCCTGTCCCTCGGACTCAGTAATTTCCATTGTCCTGTCTTCATGTTTGTGAACTCTTCCTTCTTCCTGCTCAACTCAGTCTTTGAATTCTTCTAGTAATTTTTATTTCATTTATTGTAATTTTCAGCTCCAGAATTTTTTCCTTTTTTCATTTTCTATTTCTTTATTGTTATTTTAATTTTGTTCACACATTGTTTTTGTAACTTTCTCTTCATCTTCCTTTTGTTCTTTCAGCATCTTTAAGACAGTCATTTTAAAATTTTTGTCTAGTAAGTCTGTTATCAGGTCTTTCCCAGGGGCAGTTTCTGTTGATTTAATTTTTTTTGAATGGACCATGCTTTCTCATTTCTTTGTATTTCTTGTGATTTTTGTTGATGTTATTGTTAAAAACTGGACATTTAAGTCTACTAATGTGATAAATCTGGAAATCAGACTCTCTCCTCAGTTTTTTCTGGGTTTTTTTATTATTATATTTTATTGTTATAGGCTGTCTCTAGTCCAAGAAATTTTTATAATTTCACAATATATAATTTTTAAAATTTATATAATTTTGATTTACCTGTGATTTATCTGCATTTAAGTCTGACTCACAAATATCAACTATGATGCTATGATTTCTGTTTTTATCTTTCTGATTTTGTAATGTTTTCCTTTCTGGTTTGAACTAAGTTTTTTTCTAAAATGATTCTATATTAATTGCTATATCTTTTGAGAGACAAAATGAGAAGTGAGACTCTCTCACACAAACTTAAATCTGCCATATTGAATAGAAGTCAGCATTAACAGTGCTCCAATTATATGTATTATATTATATTTAATTTTTTCTGAAATGCCAAAAGTGCAGAATACTAGTTATATCCCAGAGATGAATTGATATAAATTTAAACAATTCAAAATATTAATATCCCAATTCTAATACTTCAAGAAGCCTGTCATATTTTATCTTTGAATTTTTTTTCTCAAAGGGTCTAAAATGGATAGTGTAGATTAACAGATGGCAGTCTGTAATTACAAAGTATTCTTTAAAGGTATTTTTCTTTATTCAGTAAATGTTTATGGAGTACCTACAATGTACCAAGCACTGTTTCAGTTACTGACAATAAGCTGATAAATAATATGGAACTATATTTCAGCTTCAATGAGTTTATATTCTAATTTGGGACTCAGAAAAATTTATATATACACACATATAGATGCTGTTCTATATAAAAATACAATGTAATGATTGATAGATACCAGTAGATACAGGCTATATTTATAAGTAATAAAGATGGTTAATTGGAAAAAGATTTAATGAGTCAAAGCAAATTATGAGTAGAATGATGAAGGAAAACTTCTTGAGGTGTAAATTTGGACAGAATCTGAATAAAAGAAGAAAAAAGTCATTTGAAAACATGTGAGAAGACTATTCAAAGTAGAAAGAAGCAGACATTTATATTCCTTTACATGGGAACAAATTTGATTTATGTAGGAAGAAAATCAAGGTCACTAGTACTAACATGGTGAATGAAGCAGGAAATTTTATAATAGGTTGTTAAAGATGTAGCCAAGGGCCATGGGCTAGTCAGAATAATGGTCCCACAAAATTGTCCATATCCTAATTCTGGGATTCTGTGAATACGTTATGTTAAATGGTGAAGGAGAGTTAAGATTACAGATGAAATTATGTTTACCTTTCATCTAATTTTGAGATGAGATAATTCTGTCAGATTATCTGGGTTGGCCCACTGTAATCACTAAGGTCCTTATAAGTAAGAGTAAGGCAAGAATGCCAGTGTCAGACTGACACAAATAAAAAATACT